>NC_041387.1:503482486-503701325 GCF_002162155.2 Triticum dicoccoides | reverse complement strand
ATCTGGCGCGGGGGCGAGGGGAAAGGGATAGAGGGGGGAAAGGGATAGCAATGCGCACCACCCAGGGGTGCGCCATAAGTACATCCATAGCAATGGCGCACCACCGAGGGGTGCGCCATAAGTAATCTTTTTTTATTGATAACAATGGCGCACCCTCTCCTAGTGCGCCATTAGTAACTTTTATTTTTTTATTTTTTATTGATAAAAATTATTACACTATATACAGGAGATGAGTAGAGGAGGGAGGGAGGGTGCAAATCAAATCTAATTATTTATTGATAAAAATTATTTTTATTTTTTATTTTTTTATTTTTTATTGATAAAAATTATTTTTTTAATTTTTAATTTTTTAATTTTTTATTGATAAAAATTATTTTTTCTAATATTTTTTTAGAAAATGACAAATCAAATCTGAAAACATTTATGAATGTGAAAAAATATCAGCAAATTTCTTATTTGAAATTATTTATGAATATTAAAAAATATCATCAAATTTGTTATTTGAAAATATTTGAAAAAATATCATAATATTTAAAAATATTAATGAGTTCACAAAATATTAACAAATTCAATACTTTTTGTGAGTTAGAAATTCAATACCATAATAAACATAATTCAATATTCATGAGGACTCGAACAGAAGAAATATCATTTCAAAATGTCGAAATACAATCGAGAAATGAAGACTATGATTTAAATACAATCGATCTTAGCTAGCTATCTGTACACAATCTTCTTGCCCTTCTTTTTCGCAAATGGAGTTCTTCTGTGGAACGGACGTCCTTTAGGTAGGGTGGTCCTGCTTCTTCTTGTGGTGTGTGCTGCTACTTCATCGCCGTCGTCATGTTCGATCTTCGGGTTGCCGTACTTGTCGAAGTCTTGCTCATTGGCTACTCCATCCATTCCGATGATCTTCCTTTTGCCTCTCCTCACGACAACACGACTGGGCTTTGACGGGTCGGTAATGAAGAAGCATTGGTCCACTTGGGAAGCCAGTACACATGGCTCATTTTTCGCGGTGACGTTTGCGCCCGCGGTCTTGGATTTGGCTTCGGATATAACCATGGTGGTGAAATACCGGTCTTCTTTTAGGACGCTCTTGGCCCATCTGACACGGAACATCGGGACCTTCTCTCCAGCGCAGCTCAGCTCCCAGATCTCCTCGATCCTTCCATAGTATCTATCCTTGTCGTTGCCAGTGTAGGATTCCATCGTTACCCTGGAGTTCTGATAACCATCGCTCTTCATGTCCTTGTTCTCGGTGTAGAATGTGTAGCCGTTGATATCGTACGCCTCATAGGTCATCAGGTTGTGCTCGGCGCCCTATGACAAGGCGAATATGAGTTGTTCTTCCGCGGAAGAATCCTCATGTAAAGGGTATGACAGAAGCTTCTTCTTGAACCAATGCGTGAAACATGAGTTGTGCTCTTTGATTATATCTTCGTCCGTCCTCTGTTGGCCTCGGTCATTGTACGTCTTCTCAATAAAGATTTTGTGCTCTACCACCCAAGGATTGACCACGTCTATGTGTTGTAGCACGACTAGGTTTGCTCTTTCAAAGTCGGCGAGTCGACCCTCGAAGTCGACATGCATTTCGCGGTGACCCTCACGGTGACCCCATCCAGCGAGCCTGCCGAGGTGCCTGTTGACGGGCAGACCAACGGGGTTCTAGATGCTAGATAATTTGTGCAGTAGGAGATGCACTCTTCGGTCAGAAAGCCCCTGGCTATACTTCCCTCTAGACATGACATGTTGCGAACGTATCCTTTGATGACACCATTCATCCTTTCGAACGGCATCATGCTGTGCAGGAACGTCGGCCCGAGTTGGATGATATCCTCCACGATATGGACCAGCAGATGCACCATAACATCGAAGAATGCAGGCGGGAAGTACATCTCAAGCTCGCATAGTATCACCACAATCTCTTCCTATAGCCTTCTGAGTTGCCTCACGCCAATCGACTTCCGAGAGATGACGTCGAAAAAGTTGCATAGGCCAAATAGCGTTTCACATACGTGCACGTCCATGATCCCACGGATTGCAACTGGAAGTATCTATGTCATCAGCACGTGACAGTCGTGAGACTTCATCCCGCTAAACTTCTGCTTCGCTGGGTCTAGGTATTTGCTTATCTTCCCCGCGTAACCGTAAGGAAGTTTTACTCCTAGGAGGCAGGTGAAAAACTGCTCGATCTCCTCCTGACTTAGAGTGAAGCCCGCGGGAGGGTAGTCATTTTCGGTCTTCTTGGCCTTTTTGCCTTTGCGACGACTTCCTGTGTCCTGCTTCGCCTCATCATCATCATCATCATCATCATTAGCGTGAAGCTCCTGCCTGATGCCCATTGATTTCAAGTCTGCCCTTGCTTTCGGCCCATCTTTTGTCCTCTCTGGCATGTTGAGCAGGGTACCAAGCAGACTCTCGCACACGTTCTTCGTGATATGCATGACATCAAGGCTGTGAGGCACACGGTGGATCTTCCAGTACGGCAAGTCCTAGAAAACAGACCTCGTTTTCCATACCTTCAGCAGCGGCTCTGGCGCCTTTCGCTTCTTTCCTGGCTCTGGCGCCTTTTGCTTCTTTCCCGGCAGTGGGCAGTCTTTCCAATTTTTCAACAATTCGTCTATTTCCTCGCCGCTCCTCGTAAACGGGCGTTTTCGGGGTTCGTTTTACCATCGAACAGATCCTTGCGTTTCCTCCATAGGTCATCGTCGCGAAGCCACCTTCGATGTCCCATGAACACGGTTTTCGAAGACCCGGGATCTCTATCTAGCTGGCGATACGTTGTGTCATCCATGCACCTTACACATCCAGAAAATCCGTGGACTACCTGCCCCGTGAGATATCCGTAACCGAGATAGTCGTGCACCGTCGTGAGCAGTGCGGCTCTCATAGGGAAATATTCTTTCTCTACGGCATCCCATGTATTGGCTGGCGTTTTCCACAACATGTCTAGCTCCTCCTTCAGCAGCCCCAGATACAGATTGATGTTGTTCCCTGGTTGTTTCGGCCCTTCAATTAGCATACTCATGTGAATGTACTTCCTCTTCATGCACAACCAGGGGGGAAGGTTGTATATCCACACAAACACAGGCCAGGTGCTATGTGTGCTTCTCTGGCTGCCAAACGGATTGACTCCATCGGTGCTTGCGCCCAGCACGATGTTCCTTGGATCCTTCCCAAATTCTGGGTATTCAAAGTTCGACGCTTGCCACTGGCTCGCATCCTTAGGTTGACTCAGCATTTTGTCTTTTTTATTTATCTCCGGATCATTTCCGTCATCTTCCGGCTTCTTCTCCTCCCTATCCGCGTGCCAACGCAGGAGCTTTGCTACCTTAGTTCAGCGAAATACCACTGCAGACAAGGAGTGATCGGACAGTACCACACCGATTTTCGAGGAGCTTTCTTCCTCGTCTTGTATCGAGTGACGCCGCACACCGGACATATGGTAGACTCCGGGTGCTCGTCCCGATAAATGATGCAATTGCTCATGCACACATGGTATTTCACGTGCGGTAAATCTAGAGGACACACGATTTTCTTCGCCTCCTCGAAACTGGTCAGGCACTTGTTCCCCTTGGGAAGACGTTCATGCCAGAATGACATGTTCTCGTTGAAGCATGTGTCGGTCATTTTGTGTTTTACCTTCATCTCCAGAGCCATGCGCGTTACTTTCAGGCGGGTATCCTCGGGCCTGCATCCTTCATACAATGGAGTAACCGCGTCTATCTCCAGTTGATCCAGCTTGGCTTTCTATCGGGCGGTAGCTCTTGCGTTATCCGTCTTCTTGAGAAGCAGCTCTTCAATATGAGGGTCCTGCACCCAGCCTCCATCGTCGTCTGCTCCGGTATCTTCATCTTCATGATCATGCCCTTCGTCTTGATCTTCCTCATCATTATGTACTACATCTTCTACATGATGACTGTGTACAGCATCACCGCCGTGATCATGTCCTGGAGATTCTTTGTCTTCTCGCCCGCCCTCGCCGCGGTGGTACTTGTCTTGTTGCCCTTCCTCATTTCTTGCCCGGCCCCCATGGACGACTTCATAGTCATCTTCATCACCTTGCCACCGATAGCCATCCATGAAACCACGCAAGAGCAGGTGGTCCCACACCTGCCCGGAATCCGGGTCCGCAATAAGGCTCTTTAGCTTGCATCTTCGACACGGACATCTTATCTCCGTCTCGTTCTTTTGAAGCATCTCGGCCTTCGTGGAGCTCAAAAACCTATTCACGATGCCTTCGGTCATCGTGCGGACCATGGTGGCCTGTGGGGTAGAGCAAAATTATATTTTAGAACCAAGAAAAAATTTGGCATGACCTTCCCTAAAAATAGGACCAAAAAGAATGCATAGTGCCAAAATTCTCACCGAAACGGAAATGAATCAACATTCCGGCAAAATATTGGCAACTATCGCATTTCAAATACCGATACCTACAAACACAAACATATATGCAACACCACAAACACATGCAACACCACAGACATACATAGATCTAGCTAGGCCACAAAAAGTGCATGTGCACGTTGTTGGAGCGAGCTAGGGAGAAAAAAAGTAGATCTACATCATGAAGATAGCTTTCCCCTTACTTACCTATCAAAAAAAGGTAATTTCACCACTTAATTTTGATGAATCTATGGTGCAAATGAGGTGAGGAGGAGGAGGCAGCCGAGACAAGCTTGGAGGAGGAGGTGGAGAGAATGAAGTGGGAAAAGTGAGTGGGTAGGTGGGCTGCCCAAAATATCTTGTTGGTCCCAGGTTACTGATGGCGCACCACCAGCAAATGCGCCATTAGTAACCCTGGTTACTAATGGTGCACCTGCAGGTGGTGCGCCATTAGTAGTTTTGCAGAAAAGTAAAAAAAATGTATATACTAATGGCGCACTGTGGAAAAGTGCGCCATTAGTAGTTTAAACTAGTAATGGCGCACTGTGACAAGGTGCGCCATTAGTAGTTTTGCAAAAAAGTAAAAAATATATATATATACTAATGGCGCACTGTCTGCACGGTGCGCCATTACTAGTTAGAACTAGTAATGGCGCACTTCGACCTCATGCGCCATTAGTATGTATGGAAGAATTGAAAAAAAAATTAATAATAGTGGCGCACCGTGTGTCTGGTGCGCCATTAGTGTCTTCCACACTAATGGCGCATCACCGACCTGTGCGCCATTAGTATATAGTAGTGGCGCACTACTTACCTGGTGCGCCATTAGTATCAATCCTATCTATAGCCCTTTTCCTAGTAGTGGATGGTCGTGTCCATCCCAGCGTCCTCCACCTCGGCCACGTCCACGGCCGTAACCTCGATCGTTGTGCTCGGGGCGTCGACCGAGGCGCCCGTCACGGAGGGCCCTGAGCTCCTGGCAATTGTTCTTGTTGTGGCTATGGATGTTGTGGAGGACGCAGAATGGTCGGTTGCTTTTGGACGACTTGGGGTGGTCGCAGCCGCGCCTCATCTCTGGCTCGGCTGCGACCACGGCCGGTCCTTTGCGCTTTACGTCCTTGGCATTGGCCTTCTTGTCTTCTGGGTCAGCATCGGGTAGCTCGAGGAGGGAGAGGTGCTCCTCCTCAGCCCTTGCACACTTGTTTGCCATGTTGAACATCTCCAGGGCTGTGCACAGGTCCTCATGGATGGAGATCTCCTCCTTCATCTTGACATAGCGGACGCCAGCAGTGAACGCTGAAATGATGGCCTCATCCGACACCTTGGGGATCTTGAGGCACACGTTGTTGAAGAGCTGGATGTACTTCTGCAGGGTCTCTCCTGGTTGCTGCTTGATGCGATGCAGGTTACCCGTGGCAGGGGGCGGTCGCGAGTGCCCTGGAAGTTGGCGATGAAGCGGCCACACATCTCCTCCCAGGAAGAGACCGATCCAATGGGGAGATTCAGGAGCCAACAACACGCGCCATCCTTGAGGGACATCGGGAACTAGTTCGCCATGATCTTGTCGTCACCGCTGGCCGCCTTGATGCTCAGCTCGTAGAGCTGCAAGAACTTGGCGGGGTAGGCGGTGCCGTCGTAGCGTGGGGGCAGGTCAGGCTTGAACTTGCTCGGCCAGATGACGTCGCAGAGCTCCGAGGTGAACGTGCGATAGCCTGCTGTGGCCACGGGGCCCACCAAGGAGGTAGAATTTGTTCCTGGTGCACGCGTGCTACCATGTCGTGTGGCGGCACGCGGGCTTGGCGTGGGGGCGCAGGAAGCACACGTGTCTCCCCTTGAGGCTGCTACACCACCTGGAAGCTCACCTCCTCCCGAGCAGGCGTTGGGCGTGGCGAATCGCGCCGTGGCGCCACACGCCTTGGCTTGACGATGACACCCTGGGTCGGAGGTGGTGGAGGAGCCCCATAAGCCACGTCGCCTACGGCAAGCGGATGATGAGGCAGTGAGCTGGCCGGTGCAGCGGAGCCCCCGGCCGCGCTGACGAGCTCAGCGATTCGCTCGAGCCACTCCTCGTAGAAGTCGTGGACTGGGCAGTAGCAAAGGAGCTCCCGCGCCATGAGCAGAGCGACATGCACGTTCACCGAGCCGTGACGCGCGTGGGAGGATGAAGTTGCTAGGGTCAGTGATGGAGCGGCGGTGCGCCCGTCACGGCGCATCGATGGGTGCAGTGAGGAAGCTTGCTGCTCGTGGCTGGCAGGGCCCGTGGCGGCGTTGTCCACCAGAGACAGAACACAAACGAGCACAGCCATCGCCAGCCGGAGCCGTCAGAGCAACGCGAGCGGCAACTACGGCCCAACGCTCGGCGTGACCTCGGCGCGCGTCGGCCATGGAGTTGTCGGAGTGGCGGTGGATCTATCGACGGAAGAGAAGCTCCGTCGCACCCCTACCTGGCACGCCAAATGTCGGATTACGGGTTCCGCAAACCCTTGAAAGGTTCGAACTCTAGGGTGCGTGCGGAGATCTCAACCTACCTAGCCTGCCTACTCGCGATCCTCCTCAGCCTAGCGCGACGAACTCAAACAGACAAAGAGACACAACAATTTATCCTGGTTCGGGCCACCTTGTGGTGTAATACCCTACTCCAGTGTTTTGATGGATTGCCTCGAAGGGCTGAGGATGAACTAGTACAGTGGATGAACTGGCCTCAGGAGGTGAGGTGTTCTTGAGCTCAAGAGAGCTGGTGGGATGTGAGCTAGATCAGATGCGATCTGATCAAATGCCCCCTCTATGGTGGTGGCTAAGTCCTATTTATAGTGGCCTTGGTCCTCTTCCCAAATGTAGGCAGGAAGGGATCCCACAACGACCGGATTTGAAAGGGGACAAGTAGTACAACTTATCTTGACAAAAGTGGTCTTCGCCTGCCAAAAGCCCCTGGTCATGACACTGCGGTGGGCTCTATGATGACCTCCATCCTGCCGTCCTGGTGTTCTTGGTCTTGTTGCACCAGAATGGAAATCTTTGGCTGATTCCTCGGGACTCCACGCCTGTGGCTTGCCTTCCTTGCACCAAAGAGGAAACTGGCGTTCTGCGCCCGCCTGGCCTTGGTCGTCATGGCTCACGTTAGTTGAGCCTCATGAGGTGTACCTTGCATAGAACTCTCCGCCCCTCGGGAGCCAACCTGAAGAGGCTGATCCCCTCGGGGGTCTTGGCGTCGTCCGCCTCGCGAGGCTTGGCCCCTCGCGAGGGTCTTGAGCTGTTGATGTCGAAGCTGGGTCATACCAGGCCGTCAATGGAGCCACGCAGTGGGCCGCAGGCAGGCAAGTCTAGATACCCCCATATCCAAAATGCCAACAAAGGCTGCCATGGTCTTCAGCTTTTCCCGCCCAAGGTGTCGGGCGAGCCATTCATCACGGATGGTGTGTTTAAAGGCCGCTAAGGCTTCAGCGTTCGGACAGTCTATGATCTGGTTCTTTTTAGTTAACAACCGGTTCCAAAGTTTGTGGGATGATTCGCTTGGCTGCTGAATTATGTGACTCAAGTCGTCAGCATCCGGTGGCCGGACATAAGTACCCTGAAAGTTGGCTCGAAAAGCACCTTCCAAATCTTCCCAGGTGCCAACGGAGTTTTCTGGGAGGCTGTTTAGCCAGTGTCATGCTGTTTCTTTCAGCTTTAGAAGAAGATATTTAATGGCGTGGAGATCATCTCCTCGAACCATGTGAATGTGGAGAAGAAAATCTTCAATCCAGATGGCCGGATCCGTCGTTCCATCATACTATTCGATGTTTACGGGTTTAAACCCTTCCGTAAATTGATGTTCCATGACCTCATCGGTGAAGCATAGGTGGTGCACAACCCCTCTATATCGCGCAATGTCGCGGCGGAGATCGGCTGACATCTGAGTTCGATTCTGATCCCGAACATACTAACGGTCATCATGGAGGGCTTCATAGCCAATGTCTCGTGCCGGGGCACGGCCCCTTGATCCATATATTGATCTGGTCTAACCAGCTTTATTGTCTAGGTCACCTTGCAAGTCGTGCGTGTATTCCGCGGCTGCTGTCTCCCTGCTTCTTCAGCAAGGGGGTGCGGGTTGATATGCCATTTTATCCCGCCCACGTGGTGGTCGGTCTGGTTGGTCTGCCTGATTATACTTCAACGGTATTGGCTCAAGGGCTTCATCCTCGAATTGTGGCAGCAGCTTGTGCTTAGGGTAACTTTTAACAGGTCGCTCGTGGCAGTATTCCTCAGTGGCCAGGACCTTAGTCCACCTTTCATTCAGCGTATCTTGCTCGGCTTTGGGCTGTTGCTGCTTCTTCTTCAGGCCCCGGGCTATAGCAATGAGTTGTGGCTTGAAGCGTTCTTGGTCGAGGGGTTCCTCTGGGACAATGTAGTCTTCATCACCGAGGCTAACAATCTCTTCGGATTCTGGCATATAGTTGATGTCCTCTGCGTCTTTGTTGTCTGCGTGTCTGGGGCTATATTCACCCTCTTCTCTTTCATCCTGTTTGGACGTGGGCTCGACGGGGTATTCGGGATCTTTGACATCATTCGGAGTCTCATTATCTTCGGTGCCGGTATTGCTATCCTTCGCCTGATGCAATCGTGAGCGGCGCCACTGACATCGGCGCTTTGGTGGTTTATCGACAAGTTTGTCCTCATCTGGGCTCAGGTTATCCTCGTCGTTATTTTTATCCGGAGTGTCCACCATGTACACATCGTAGGTTGAGGTGTCCGTCCAACGCCCCATGACGGGTGGTACTTGGCTTGGTTCGCCGTCGGCATCGTCGTCCATGTCATCGATGTCTTCGGACGCATAGTCCAACATGCCGGTTAAGTCCTCGACAGTGGCTATCAATTGGGTGGTGTGTGGCGCATAAAATTCCCCGCTCTCAGCCCCCAGTCCAAGCTGGGTACAGTTCGGAGGTAAGGCCTCCATGATGGCAAGAGACTACATCAATCTGAATGCTTCATCTAAGAGCAGAAGTGGGACCGGAAACTGCAGATCTGCTGGGCTAAGTTCGACATGGGGAGCCTAATCGGACCCGTTGAGGGCCGACCTCGGCGGTTCGGGATGGTTGCCCAGAGCCAAGTCTAAGATTGCATCTGGGTCTTTGCTCGGGAGTTCCGTAAGGGGAAGAAGTCCGGCAGGGCTCAAGCTCCTGTCTTCGGACGATGAGACCTGCCCCGGATCTAAGGCCGAGGTAGGTGTTGGTGTTGACCCCTGGGCGGGATCTGACAGGGGATCCAAAGAGTCTTCTTGGCGGGGACACAGAGTGGCGACCAAGGCCGCTAACCCATTGAAGACTAGGTCTCCTCGGACGTCAACAACATAATTTAGGTTTCTAGACCTGATCTGGTGGCCGGGGGCATAACAATCGACCTGCTCGAGGGTGCCGGTCGAGTTGGCACGAAGCACAAAGCCACCGAACACAAAAACCTGTCCAGGAAGAAAGATCTCCCTGGACGCAACATCATTGTTAACGAAGAGATGATCCATTGATCCTTCTGTTGACGCTACAGCAGAGCTCCCAATGAAAGCACCAATGTCGGTGTCAAAACCGGCAGATCTCGTGTAGGGGGGCCCAAGTTGTACGTCTGAGGACCAATGGTAATGATGGACAAAGGACACAGTGTTTACCCAGGTTCGGGCCCTCTTAATGGAGGTAAAACCCTACTCATGCTTGATTATATTTGAGGGTATAGGGGTTACAAGAGTTAATCTACCTCGAGATTGATTCGGCTAACCCTAGAATAGCTAGCCTAGCAATGTTGTGATCCTGCCTCTGATCTACCCTCTGGTTTACATAGACACTGGATGGTCTTAGGGATGTATAAAGTCAGTTTTACAGAAAGGAATAACATATCCGGACACCTATACTTGCCATCCACGCATACAGGAGTCCCCACCGAACATGAGATGTGATCTTCTGCCTTGTATCTTGACGGCCCATCAGTCCGGCCCAGATTGATAGACCGATCGCCCGAGGACCCCCTAGTCCAGGACACTCACACCGAGTCCCGATCATCATCAAATTCGTGCACCATGTCTTCCATCCCGGTACCATGCTCGTCAGTGCAACGACGAAGCACCTCAGCTCTGGCACATTTGGCAGACTCGCCATGAAATGTCCACACCGTACAATCTAGCGTAAAACCCCTCTTCTGCAGGTGTTTGCCCATTTCATCCTCTGTCCACTTGTGCATATTGTTGCACCTAGCACAGGGGCACCAGGTTGTCCTCTGGCCATTTGGAAATGTGGCTCTCAGAAACCCCCTGGTTTTTGTTAAGCATTCAATGGTCATGTCTTTTTGACTAGTGTGACCGGTGTACATCCACGCACGATCACTCATCTTGCCTAGCTACTGGACACATAACAAATATATATATATATATATATATATATATATCAACATGTATATATTCATTAGTCAATGGAGTTTGTCACTTTTAATACGTTCATGCAACCTAGACGCTAAAAGGGAAAGATTGGTCCTAATCCCACCCGAGTATGTGTAATCTGGTTAATCTCTGGTGTCTACTATGAGTTTCATGTTGGGTGGTAAACAAACAGTAAAGAAACCATTATCTGTATTTTTTAACTGAAGCCATTATCTGCCTGCTATCATTGGTTTTGGGTCTATCCACTGGTTGCTACCATCACTCTGGATTTCCGCATGCACTCCTTACATAATCTCACTATAGTTTATTCTTATGCATGTCAGTTATTGTACACAATGGAACTGAACATATAGAGCAAAAGAGATGAGCCTTGCATGGCAATAAATTTTCATGCAGACGTCGCTCCATGGTGGGCGCAAAGTCAACCCCCCCCCCACCCATTTCAAATTATAATCAAGAGGAAGATAACTATTCTGAGGGGAATTCAGAAGGAGAAGACCACTCCTATTTACCCCCTAATGTCTTTGCTCTAACTTGGCATGCTGATGTTGGTAATATCATGCATATGGTGCCTTGCATTGCTTACTTTATACATCAAATATGGCATCTGCTTAGGTTAGACATGCTTTGTATGAATGCCATCTGTTTAGTTTCTTTATCGTATATGTGAATTATCCAACGCCATCTTGTTTAGCCAGGCATCATATATGTGAATTTTGCAATGCCATCCTGCTTAGCCAGTCATCTCATATGTGAATTATATCATGCCATCCTTTTTTTCATTACATATTACATTTGTCAACAATGTTAGTACATTCAAATACTCTTCGTGTGCATCAGCCATTTGACACGGTGATGGAAAATTATGGAGTGAAAACAAGGTCTTCACAGCAGACTATGCTATATGATGTAGTGCATATCTCATCGGTTACAGATAGCTCCTCAGAGGAGGATTCATAGATAGATGACCAGTCCTATCCCCCCCCCCCCGAGGTGTATGCTCTAACTTGACAGGGTTATGTTGCTCATATCATGCGTATGGTGTCTTGCATTGCTATGTCATTTGCTTAGTTTAGACATGCTTTGTGTGAATGCCACTTGTTTAGTGTCTAATTACCATATATGTGAATTATGCAATGCCATCTTGTTGCAAGACATTATATATGTGAATTATGCAATGGTATCTTGTTGCAAGGCATTATATATGTGAATTATGCAATGTCATGCTGTTTAGCCAATCATCATATATGTGAATTATATCATGTTATCCTTTTTTTGTATTACGTGTTCCATTTGTCAACAACGTTCGTATATTCAACTACTCTTCCTGTGCATCAGCCATTTGAAGCAGTGATGGAAGTATCTGGAGTGAAAACAATGTATTCAGAGCAGACGATGCTGCCTGTTGAAGCAGGCATCTTGCTGGTTACAGATAGCTCCTCAAAGGAGGATTTAGAGACATATGACCAGTCATATTTCCCCCTTGAGGTCTATGCTCAAACTTGGAAGGGTTATATTACTCACGTCATGCATGTTGTCTTGCATTGCTTAGTTTTTACATCATATATGCGATTGCCATCTGCTTACTTGCTTAGTATATAAATCATATATTTTAATTATATCATGCCATCATGTTTACATAGACAACATCTATCTGAATTATGGTATGCCAACCCATTTAATAAAGACATCATATAGTTATATCATCTCATCATGTTTAGTGTTTACAGTCATCAGATTTTGAATTATGTCATTCTATCCGTGAATTATATCATGCTATCATGTTTCCATGGGTGGCATGTATGTGAATTATGGAATGTCAACCAATTTAATAAATACATTATATAGTTATATCATGTCATCTTGTTTACATAGTCATCATATTTTGAACTATGTCTTTCCATCCTTTTTAGTTAGCCATCGGATATGTGAAATTTTGTTATGCTATCCTGTTTAGTTAGCCATCATATATGTGAAATTGTGTCATGCTATCATGTTTGGTTAGACAACATAAATGTGAATTATTTCATGCCCTCTTTTATTCCCCACTATCCATTGCACTTGTCTATCATACAATGTCCGTACATTCAATTACTTTTCTTGTTTATCAGCCATTTGAATTGGAGAAGGTGATGGCAGTATCTAAGGGAGTAACAACACGGTCTTCAAAAAAGATAGTGCTACCAATCGATGCAGATAGAACACGGTTCTACTTGCCCAAGAACTAGCCCCACCACACATAACCCAGACTCTCGCAGATTGTACCCCTACCCAGTTAGAGAGAGAACCAGCTACACCCCTTCTAACCCCAACCCCAACAGATAGTAACCCAGTTCCAGTTGACATAACACTGTCTCCGCCACAGAGCACCCAAACATGAGTAGTTAGTAAGGGAACTGCAGTGCCCAAAGCATGAGGACCACCACTCCGAATCCCAACTCAACGCTTAAAGCAGAAGAAGAATTGTTCTCAGGTCAGGTTTTGTAGCTATGGTTGATACTCATTTGCTCTTGCATCACTGCATTTACTCATACCAACTATTTTCAAATTTGAAGGATGGAATTGAAACTCCAATGGCACAATAGGTATGTTTTAAACCTATTTCTTTAACTGGTTTGCTATTGTAATTTGCTCTATGTTGATTTCAGTTTCAATTAAATAAGTAGTTATGTTCTCATGTCATGCACATTATAAGTATTGTTATTGCTCTATAATTTCCCACACTTATATTCTGTCTATTCTGCTTTGACTTAAACAGATATTATTTGAACTGTGTCTCTATCTTGATTTGGCAACAAAAACTAGAATGATATAGACCATACAGTGACCATGGTACATAGATATATGTTTGTTTCATGCTATTATCATGTCCACTTTACTACTGAACTGATTTACCAAAATGAGTTTCATATACAACATGGTAAACCTATGATGTGTCTGCTTGTTTCTCCTTTAGAATGCGGATAAAATATTGGAGAAGAGTACCCCGTTATGCAATGGTAAAGGAAGTAATGCATATAAGGTTCAAGATAGCGAGACATCCTTATTGGTCTCCAAGAAAGCTGATACAAACTATCTTGACGAGATAACCCAAAAGTCATGTCTTGATGTAGTGTTTGAGTTACTAGCCATTACTGCTGGCACAAGCTCTTCGAACTCGCTACCTGAATCGGTTTGTCTTCTTGAGTCTCAACTTCAAGTTGAAATAAATCGATCAGATGTGCTGCAACATTAAGCCGAAGGACTGAGGAAGTCCCTGCAGAATTCAGATGCATACTTTCTGGTGCAATAGCATGTGCTGGAGGATTTAAGTGCCAAACAAGAGAAAGTTAATAAGCTTGCTAAGCATCTTGCCAGCATTATGGGTACCCAGGATATTATTTGTTGAGCTCTTCTGAAGTGGTTTCAGTTCTGGACTTGTTTTGCTGTGGTGTTTATTTGCACTGGTCACCAACTTTGACAACCAATGTATGTGATATGTTGCTTTGTTCCCTATATTTGCAGTGGTGGCGAACTTTGATGCCCAGTGGATGTAATATGTTTAATAGCCGTGAATCCGTGATAGCCTAGCATAAGTTTCTTGCTTATTTATTTCCTTGTTGTCTTTTTTGTTTGTTTGCTTGTAGTCAGTACAATTCTTTTTCTGCGGTTTGCTAGTGGCTGCAATAACCAAATTTTTAAAACTAGGCCACAATAACCATGGGCTACATATCTATTGTAGTGACCATGGGCCTCCTACGGTCCATACAAACAATGGGCCTTTTACGGGCCATAGAAACAATGGGCCTTCTACGGGTCGTAGAAACAATGGGCCTTATACGGGTCGTAGCATCAATGGTCCTTCTATGGGCCGTATCACTGGTACGCCTCGGTGCTATATAAACGGTTTTCACCCCTTTCCGCGATGACATTTGGAACCGTCGCCAACTGAGTGTGGGCAATAGGGGGGTCCTTCCGACACGACCCAGAAACCGTCGGGGATAGGAAGCCAAGATGCATATACATTACTCCTACTCGTTTGTGCATGCATTGCCATCGCAGTCGGTATTCTATGGTGCTACGTTTACGATGCACGGCCCATAACAAACGGTTCACTATTATAGAATGTGTATGATAAACATTCCCATACCATATGCGATAACTAATTAAGAAGCTAATCGTCGTACGAGTTTTGGGCAGGATTACGAAATGTCGGCATCGGTGTCAAAACCGGCGGATATCGGGTAGGGGGTCCCGATCTGTGCGTCTTAGGCTGATGGTAACAGGAAGCGAGGGACACAATGTTTACCCAGGTTCGGGCCCTCTCGATGGAGGTAAAACCCTACTTCCTGCTTGATTAATATTGAAGATATGTGGAATACAAGAGTAGATCTACCACGAGATCGTAGAGGCTAAACCCTAAGAGCTAGCCTATGATGGTATGATTGTAATTGTGATCGGCCTTCTAAGGACCATGCTCTCCGTTTTATATAGACACTGGAGAGCTAGGGTTTACATGGAGTCAGTTACAAGGAAGGAATCATAATATCCGGATCACCAAGCTTGTCTTCCACGCAAAGGATAGTCCCATCCGGACACGAGCCGAAGTCTTGAGTCTTGTATCTTGACGCTTCTATAGTCCGGACGATGAATATAGTCCGGCTGTTCGGATACCCCCTTATCCAGGACTCCCTCAGTCGGACCGTCGTAAAATCGTCGTACACGACAACTATCTCACATGCTATTCTATGGTGAAACATTTATGATGCATACTTCATTAGAAACAGTTCATGGTTGCGAATCGTTTACGATAAGGCAACTATCACAAACGTTTAGTTTGCCCGCACCGTTTGTGATATTGTCTGACATCGCACACGCTTTGCAAAGGGAAACTGTGTGCACGCTTGCACGCATTTCCTCTCCATGAACCGTCTCGAATTCTGGTGTATATCACAAATGTTTGTGTTTTACCAACTGTGTGTGCCATAACGACCTGGGGAGCATAATTTCACCGTAATTTAATTGATGTTGTATCAAATTGTACCGGATTTGAATTTGAATTTGAATGTATGCTATAGCTTTATCCATATCCATCAGGTTCGGACAACCAATGCATTATTCGATTCATAGGTACATATCTAGAATTACATAAGAACCAAATAAAGAATGATGAACCATAGTTGTATAATTGTACTATTAAAGACGGTAAAGAAAGAGGTGAAATACATTCTGGTTGCTGAACAGGGTGAAGCTAAATGCCCATATTGTGCCCTCCTCCATGTAGAAGGCACACATGACTCTAGTCCAACCCCTTGTCATGGCCGACCGCCCATCCTTCACGACCTTCATAAAAACATCTAGATAATCATTGTGTTCTGGTAGAAATACTTTAACCTTTGCATGCCCACCAATCATGTAGTTTGAGAGGTAATCTTGAGTAAACTACTTTGGGAACCACTGCAAAGGAAAAAAGATTCAGACATTGTCATCTAACACAACTCATTATGGGCAGTAAAAAGAAGGCTGCAGAGTTCTCACTTACCATCCTGCAGTTCGTTGTTGTATTGGATAAAGTGTAAACAAATAGTTTAATTGCCATCATTTGACCCATTTTACTAACAATCTTTATCACCTTCCTCACTTGATGCTGGTTCATCGATATCTCATTTCCCCATACGCAGAAAGGGTCGAAGCGCGGATATTTACCAATGACATATGTACCTAAAAGAACCAAGTTAATATTAGAAGCTAAACACCAATTGCACAATGATGTAGTACAACACTCTTTTATAATATCTTATAACATCCAATATACTCACATATTAGATGAATTAAAATCTTATATTATGGGCCAAAAGGAGTTTATTGCATTCTTACAAATTATCGGTTGATTAACTGCTATTGTATCCATGGGTTAGAGTTAGTTTGAGCTAGTTCGGGCTCAAATAGCCCTAAAGTATATCTAAACATGAGGGCTAGTTTGAGCTAGTTGCATCTATAACCCACCCGAAAAAACTATCCAACCCAAGAGGTGATAATTGGAGCTAGTTCTCCTAGTGCATTTATTGTCAATCTAAGTATCTAACCCTGTCATCTGAATACCTCTTTGGATGGAGTTAGTTCAGGGTTAGTCATGAGCTAGAAACTAACTCTAACCTCTAGCTAAGTTGAGTATACAAACAGGGTTGTGTTGTTGTTGTTGCTGCTGCTCTTCTACGTATATCTAGACATCATCAGAACATTAAGGTAACACTCTTCCTTGTTGCTATGTAGCCTAGGATTGCATATGTAGACATTAAGTACAATGCATGTTGCAATGTAGCCTCAGATATATTACATATGGCCGTAGTTAACCTAACGATAAATGGGTTGCAGATATATTCAGTTAAAAGTCCGATTCACTGATTAGTCCCTTATCAGCCCCCAGCCTATATGGTACCAGCTACCGATAGCCTGAACAGTGAGCATATATAAGCCATGGGATGAAACTAACCTCGATGGAAAACAGCACTTGTTCCCAGAATTGTCCTGTGTAGGTACATCGAGAAGCATGTTAAGCACAATAGGCTAAACATCAACCAAAATTATCCATGGCAGACAAAATGATCTCCAAAAGATAGCTTCAATGTGCAGGTTTAAGCACACTAGTAAAGCAAAACAAGTGGAAAAGTGTGTTAACTACAACAGGCCTAACATTTAACAACAAGCAAACATAGTCATTCAAACTGGTATTGTGCCGGTCTAAATACACTGGTTATTGTTAAATAAAATGGAAAGGCGTGTTAACTACAAGATCCAACAACCAAATGTAGTCATTCATAGTGGTATTGTTGAAACTGGTACTGATGAGATTGAACTGCACAGTTCATACTAGCACATATAGAACATCACGTTGTGAATAGATGGAATAAACAAGGCATACTACAAACAACCAAAGATCAGGTGAAGAAGTCAAGAAGAGAGACAGGAAAACCACTGCTAGAGTGCTTGGAAATCCATCTATGAGGAGAGACTCTTCTAGTGAGGAGGAAGAGGAAGAAGAGGTTGCTGCACAAGCACCTCCAGCCAAGTCTCAAAAGTTGATGGGGGATGCCATCAAGTCTGGGGAAGCTCCTTCAAATCCCAAGACAGCCCCCAAAGCTCCAACTCAAGCCACCAAGACAGCTCCAAAGAGAAGCACCAGGAACATACCTACTTCAGAGAAGAACAAGGCCCATGTGCCTAAAGCTGTAGAAGATGTTGCAGCCCCAGTGCTCAGGAAGCTCAAACCTAAGATTCCATACCATAATGACAGTCGCTCAGAAGCTGAAAACTTGAAGGAGAGAAAGGATGCAAGTCTCAGGAGATGGAGACAAGCAGATCCATATCATGTGAGGAGGAGGAATGCAGTGGACTACATGTTCCACACCAAAGAGCAACAAGATTTTTATGAGACAGTTTTGCTGGGCAAGAAGCCCATTGTAAGTGACATGAGATGGGTCGATTGGAAATACATTGGTGCAAATGCATATCATTTCCCGCGAGTGCATGACAGCTTCAAGTCCAATGGTGTTGATGACTTTGTTGGTCAAGAGTTGACAAAGTGAATGATGAGCTCATTACACAATTCTACTCAACAGCTCATTTTTATCCTGATGGAAGAATTGTGTGGATGACTGAAGGTTAGAGGCACCAATCTAAAATTGATGAGTGTGCCAAGCTCATAAATGCTCCTGAAGAAGAAGAGAATGACATTGATGTCTATGCTGAGAACAAGAAGGATCATAACTCCATGGCCAATATGGATAAGGGAATTCCAGATAAGGCCTTGGAAACACATAAGTTTGGGCCAGTCTACAACTTGTTGTCTGGTATGGCCACCATAAACACCATATTGAGGCACACTCTGTTACCCAAATCTGGAGATCACAGGATGATCAGAGGCCATTCCATCAACTTGTTACAGCTGTCTGATGTTGTGCCACGAAAGTTCAAGGTTATGAGCTTGATTGTTGAGACAATCAAGAGGACAGCAGCTGACCAAAAAAGATCTTGTGGGTATGCACCACACATTCAAATGCTGGTCAATTCCAAGATGCCCAAGGGAGTGACTTGTTGGACAAAGAGAATCTACCTTTCCAGCCAGACTTTGAGGACAACATTGTTGTCATGACAGCTGAAGATTGCACTTCCCTAGATGCACAAGAAAAGAGAGAGAAAGCCAAAGTAGAGAAAGCAGCAAGGATGCCCAGTGCTGCAGAAGCTTTAGAGGTGTTTCTCAAGTCAAAGCAAGACCAACTTGGATTTCTGATTCAATCTACCTAGAGGATTGAGAAAGGATTGGCCACCCTGACTCAAAACCAGGAGAGCTTGGAAAGGATCATTGAAACAAAATTCTATGATCTAGACTTAAAAGTGACTGAGATACACACAAAAGTTGAGGAACTCCAGGAAGAAGCGGGAGAGGAAGGGCAAAGAAACTACACAGGTGTTCCACAGAGTAACTGGAGGATAGAGGTCTGCAATAGTGCCAGTGCCAGACACAAGAGCAACAACTTCAGCACATGCAGCCAAAGCTCCCACAGCTCCAGTACCAGTGGCAACCCCTCCAGCTCCAACATCTTCTACTGATGCTTTTTTCCTTGGATTCATCTCAACACCTCCTTCCGAAGATCAAGCCTAGAGAGACGCATAGCACTATGCATTTTCAAACTTTTTTGTAACTTGTTGCCAAAGGGGGAGAAAGTGTATAAATCATAGGCTTTGGAGAGAGAGAGATTTGCCTCTTTTTGCTACTTATTTGCTTTGCTTGCTTGGTTGAGATACTTTATGCATGTGTGTGAGATACCCTGTATGATCATGTGTTTGATCATACTATACTTAATGCTTGTGCTTGAATGATGACATTATCTATCTCTTGTATGATCATTCACTTTGCCTTGGTGATGAGTGCTTGTTCTTATTTCTTATCATTTTGAGCGCTCCACCAAGATGTATGTGACATGGAAGAGTAACCCATAATCATATTTATTTGTGCATTTGCATTAAAAAGCAAATCTTAAATAATGCACAAATTTAGGGGGAGCTGTTACTTATCACATACTTCTCAAAGTGACAATGTACTTTATTCTTATTATCATTTCTCGAAGCTTTGATCTATATGTTGTCATCAATTACCAAAAAGGGGGAGATTGAAAGTGCAACTAATCCCTTGGTGGTTTTGGTAATTCTTAACAACATATAGTTCATTGAACTAATGCTTTTTCAAGATGATCATTTCAGAAAGTTCAATGATTGGCATGGCATGGACTAGAGACGTGGACACCTCAAAATGCAAAGGACATATATTGGCAACAAGCTCAAGACTCTACATTTTCATTTTAGTGATCCAAGATCACATTGAGTCCATAGGAAAGCTAATACTATTAAAAGGGGATGAGATGTTGCTTAATAGCTTACTTGCTCAAAATGCTTATTGATATGCTCCAAAACCCTCAACCACTTTCTCATTTCCACATATGTCCTAAACCTAAAAGTCAAATTCAGCCCCATCGATTTGATCTATCTGGCGCCACCGAGTTTCATATGACATAGCCACTGCCACAAACCCTAGTTACTTGGGTCTCACTGATAGGGATCTCGGTCTCACCGAGGTGGGATTGCAAACTCCCTGTTTCCTTTTTGTAACATTTCGGTCACACCAAAATGAGCAAATCGGTCCCACCGAGTCTGCATTGCAAACTCCCTGTTTCCTTTTCGTAACACTTCGGTTCCACCAAATTGAGCTAATCGGTCCCATCGAGTTTGCCTGACCATACCTCTATGTGCCTATTGCTGAAATCGGTCCCACCAAGTTAGTGTGATCGGTCACACCGAGATTACCTAACGCAACAACCCTAGCACATCGGTCTCACCGAGATAACTAATTCGGTCCCACCAAAAACTCTAACATTCATATTTTTACCTGGATCGGTCTGCCTGAGTTTTATGATTCAGTCCCATCGAGTTTGGTACACTGTGTGTAATGGTTTGATTTTATGTGGAGGCTATATATACACCTCCACTCATTATTCACTCATGAGGAGAGCCAACAGAACATACCTACCCTTCCACTACTCATTTTCTGAGAGAGAACCACCTACTCATGTGTTGAGACCAAGATATTCCAATCCTACCACAAGAATCTTGATCTCTAGCCTTCCCCAAGTTGCTTTCCACTCAAATCATCTTTCCACCATAGCCAAATCTATGAGAGAGAGTTGAGTGTTGGGGAGACTATCATTTGAAGCACAAGAGCAAGGAGTTCATCATCAACACACCATCTATTACCTTTTGGAGAGTGGTGTCTCCTAGATTGGTTAGGTGTCACTTGGGAGCCTCTGTCAAGATTGTGGAGTTGAACCAAGGAGTTTGTAAGGGAAAGGAGATCGCCTACTTCATGAAGATCTAACCTAGTGAGGCAAGTCCTTCGTGGGAGATGGCCATGGTGGGATAGACAAGGTTGCTTCTTCGTGGACCCTTCGTGGGTGGAGTCCTCCATGGACTCGTGCAGCCGTTACCCTTCGTGGGTTGAAGTCTCCATCAACGTGGATGTACGATAGCACCACCTATCGGAACCACGCCAACAATCTCCGTGTCAACATTGCGTTTGCTCCCTCCAAACTCCTCCCATTTAGTTTCTTGCAAGTTGCATGATTTACTTTCCGCTGCCCATGTACTCTTTGCATGCTTGCTTGAATTGTATTGGGATTGCTTGACTTGTGCTAAGTTGCTAAAATCTGCCAAGAACTAAAATTGGGAAAAGGTTAAGTTTTATTTGGTCAAGTAGTCTAATCACCCCCCTCTAGACATACTTTTGATCCTACAAGTGGTATCAGAGCTTTGGTCTCCATTTGCCTTGATTTCCATAGGTTTGGTGATCACAACCTTGGTTTCACAACCTAGGAGAGTATGGCGTCTAGCGAGGGAAATTACCACCATAGAAGTCCTTACTTTGATGGTACTAATTTTGCTAGTTGGAAACATAAGATAAAAATGCATATTCTAGGACATAACCCCGCCGTTTGGGCTATTGTGTGTATTGGTTTGCAAGGTGAATTATTTGATGGGAGAGAACCAAACCGTGAAGCTACCGCAGGAGAATTGAAGATGTTGCAATACAATGCTCAAGCTTGCGATATCCTCTTCAATGGATTGTGCCCCGAAGAATTCAACAAAATAATCCTTCTTGAGAATGCACAGGAAATTTGGGATACTTTGATTAATATGCACAAAGTTACCGACTCCGTCACGGAATCCAAGTTGGATGTGCTTCAAAGTCAACTTGACAAGTTCAAAATGAAGGATGGTGAAGGTGTCGCTGAAATGTACTCTAGGCTTGCTCTCATCACAAATGAGATTGCCGGCTTAGGAAGTGAAGAGAGGAATGGCAAATTCATCATCAAAAAGATCTTGAGAGCCTTGGATGGAAAATATGATACTGTGTGCACATGGATCCAAATGATGCCAAACTACAAAGATCTCAATCCAACCGAAGTCATTGGAAGAATTGTTGCTCATGAGAAGTCACTCAAGGACAAAGAAGAGCTTCACAACAAATCTAGTGGTGCTTACAAAGCCTCATGTGATTCTCCTACATCATCAAATGAGAAACAAGCCTTCAATGAAGAATTGAGGTTAATGGTGAAGAACTTCAACAAGTTCTACAACAGTAGAACCAAGGAAAGAAGTTCCAAGTCAAGGTCCTACAATGACAAAAGATCGTCTAGTCGTGAGCGAAATTGCTACAATTGTGGAAGACCCAGACACTATTCCAATGAGTGTACGGCTCCCTACAAAAGAATAGAAGACTCGCCTAAACAGAGAAGCAAAAGGGAAGAATCACCTCCAAGAGAGAGGAGTAGAGATGATCGCTATAAACGAAGAACCTCTCGAAGAAGGAGAGATTCGGAAAGGAAGGACAAGTCATCAAGGATCTACACAAAACGAAGACATCAAGATCATGTTGGTGAATGGGTATCCGGCTTCGACTCCGACCACCACTCCGAGAGAAGTTATCACTCCGACTCCGAATATACTCAAGATGTAGGTGTTGCCGATCTAGCACTTGTGCCAATCAACTCCTATGACATATTTGACACACCAAATGAAGGAATTGTATGATGCTTCATGGCTAAAGGCCCCAAGGTATCACACCCCGAGTATGTTGATTTCAATAGTGATGAATATGATTTGCTAGGTGATGATGATTTACTTGTTGACAACTCTAGTGTTGAATATTATGATGGGACGTCAATTAATCATTTTAATCAAGATAAAACGAATGACAATGATAAGAAGGAGATTAAGCGTCTAACTAAAGAACAAAACACTCTTAAGTTAGCTCATGAAACTACTTTAGAAGATCATCGAGAACTTTTAAAAACTCGTGAGAAGTTACGCTTCGAAAAGCTCAATCTTGAGCAAGAGTATGGGTTCTTAAAGGCCATCAATGATGATCTTCAGAAAAAAAGTTCTTCTTACATTTCCAAGCGTTTACTCTTATCTACTTACATGCCACAAGTAAAATCTAGCAACAAGAACAAGAAAGATTCTTCTTCTAGTAGTAACAATAATCATGCTAAATCCAATATTGTTGCTTTTAGTAGCTCTCTTGATTCCACTAATGACTCTCTTAGCCAAATTACACTTGAGCAAGAAAATAGCTTATTGACGGGAATTATAGAGAAAGGTGTTTACAAAAGCCTTGCCAGAAGTAAGCAATTTGTGGAAATTGTACACAAGTAAGGAAGGCACCGGAAGAATCAAGGTGTTGGTTTTGAACGAAAGTTCAATGCCAATGGAGTTGAGTGGGATGAAGATCAATACCCAAGACAAAGTTTGTTCCTCAACAAGAGAAGTATGACCCTACTTCCTTCAAGGGGACACAAGCTCAAGATGATCTTCCACCACAAGACCACAAGCTAGAAGGCAAGGACAAGTTTCAAGAGGATATTGATGCATTTAAAGATGCTTTGAAGGCCTTGGTCAAGTGGGTTCCCAAGACTACATCAAGTACATCTACAACCCCAAGGATTCCCATCAAGATGATGTGGATCCCGAAGAATAAGGACTAGAGAGTTCTTGAGGGTGACTCCGCCAACATACTTCACTCATATTCATTTTGACAAGGACAAGTGCAAACAAATTCCACATCTTGCACTAGTTCAAGGAGTAACAAACCCTCTTGTTGGTAAGACAAGGGACAAGGTAACCTAATGTCATCATGGACATCATCATGTGTGTGCTTCACTCTATGTCTATGGATATCCTTGTTTGTTCCTTGTGGGACTAGCCCATGTAGGTATTGAAAGTGCAACTCACTCCAATGGATTGCTTCAAATGATCTACATCAACAATGAGCATCCACATCTTCAACATCTGCATGAGGTCATCATCGACAAAACCCAAGGTTAGTTCATCCCTCTTAGGGGGGATATCACATCTAGGGGGAGCTTTACTCTAAGAATTGAGCTAAAGCAACTCTAATGGTGTGAAAACAACAATGCTTTATGTAAAAGTGGTAACCCACTTGTGCTTAAATGATGAGTATGACCTATGATCCAATGTTCTCATTTGACTCCTAAGTCGATATACTCATATATATAGATAACCTAGTTATCACCAATTGCTTGATAGATGCTAGAGTGATTGTGCATTCTTTGTCACATATTTCATTTGCTATTTTATTGTGTGAGCATGTTGGTTGCATACTTTTCTCATCCCAGGACATCCATTTGTTGCTTCGATTGTTTGGATTTTCTTCCTTTTGCCAAATGTATGGACAAGAATGCCTAAGAACTCCCTCTAGCTATCTATGCTTCTCTCTTCTCAAACTCTATTCATGCTACATCACAAAGTTTGATCTAGGTCAAATTCAAACCCTCTGTGTGAGGAGCACTCGGAGTTCTGTTTTGTCATAGACTTAAAACTTCCAAAACCTCTCTGTGTATATTGGTCTGACCGATCCCTCCATTTCGGTCTCACCGAGTTCACTTGGTTGATCAAGTTTTCAATCTCGGTGCAACCGATTAGAACTTTTCGGTCTCACCGAGATGCAGTAACCGCTTGCGATTCTGCATCTCGGTGCCACCGAGTTGTTCCACTCGGTCACATCGAATGTGTTAGGATATATATACCGTCGGGTCAGAGTTTGGAAATTTCTCCAAAACCTCTTCACCCATGTGTGTCCTGCTCTGCTGCCTGGGTCTCCGGATCGTCTTGTCGTTGCCAGTGACCTCCCGCCATTGGTCTCCTCCTCCGTTAACGGAAATCCTCCCCTCCGTTACCGCTGTAGCGAGCTCATAGCCAAGCTAGGGTATGAGCTCAACTCCTTGTGCTTTCTTTTAACTCTGATTCCTATCACAAGGGCAATGCCAAGTTTCTTTCCAAGTATGAGATTGATCTATCCACAGAAATCATCCTCTAGATTAGATTTGATTTGAAAATTTAGGGTTAGGTTTCCACCGGACTCATCTCGGGCCGACCAAATTGTAGGAATCGGTCCCACCGATTTGGTTTAGGCCAGTGCACAAGTGATTTTCGGTCTGACCGAAAGTTGCAAATCGGTGTAAACGATCCAGGACTTTGTGAAACCCTAGCAAACTCGGAGTCACCGAACTATGTCTCAGTCTGACCGATTCCGCATGTTTAGACTCCAAAGTTGCTTCGGTGTCACCGAGTTTTACAAATCGGTAGCTCCAAAATGCTTCCTGTAGAAAACTAAAAGTAAGTTTTTGACTCATTCTTCTTGCAAAAACTCTGCACTTTGTGATGCTCATCTAGTCTATCTCATCTATAGCTATTCACAGGGTCAGTTCTCAGTTTGCGCAGAATGCCTGATCAATGTGATAGTCAGAACAAGTCAGAGGAGCAGATGGACTTGAGTGAGGGCACTAGTCCCTCAAGAAGCTATGATGAAGGTAGCAGGAGCACTCCAAGCAACCTGCCTAAGGCTGAGACTAGGCAGAGAAAGAAGAAAACATCAGACTCGGAAGATGAAGACTTTGAGATTGAGGAAGTCGGATCAAAGAAGAAAGTGCTAAAGAAAGAATATGGTGATGCTACTTCCACCAAGCCAGGAAAGAATGTGAAGGCCCCTGCCGGGAGAGTTCCTATGTCTAAGGCCAGGGGAGCAACTCAAAAGACCATGACATTCACACTTGAATAAAGATAAGGTTAAGAAGGCAAGAAGAGAGTCAGGAAAACCACTGCTAGAGTGCTTGGAAATCCATCTGTGAGGAGAGACTCTGCTAGTGAGGAGGAAGAGGAAGAAGAGGTTGCTGCACAAGCACCTCCAGCCAAGTCTCAAAAGTTGTTGGGGGATGCCATCAAGTCTAGGGAAGCTCCTTCAAATCCCAAGACAGCCCCCAAAGCTCCAACTCAAGCCACCAAGACAGCTCCAAAGAGAAGCACTAGGAACATACCTGCTTCAGAGAAGAACAGGGACCCAGTGCCTGAAGTTGTAGAAGATGTTGAGGCCGCATTGCTCAGGAAGCTCAAACCTAAGATTCCAGACCATAATGATAGTCACCTAGTAGCTGAAAAGATGAAGGAGAGAAAGGATGCTGGTCTCAGGAGATGGCGATAAGCAGATCCATATGCTGTGAGGAGGAGGACTGCAGTGGACTACAGGTTCCACACGAAAGAGCAACAAGATTTTTATGAGACAGTTTTGCTGGACAAGAAGTCCATTGTAAGTGACATGATATGGGTTGATTGGAAATACATTGATGCAAATGCAGATCATTTCCCAGGAGTGCATGACAGCTTCAAGTCCAATGGTGTTGATGACTTTGTTGGTCAAGAGTTGACAAAGTGGAATGATGAGCTCATTATGCAATTCTACTCAATAGCTCATTTTTATCCTGATGGAAGGATTGTGTGGATGACTGAAGGTCAGAGGCACCAATCTACAATTGATGAGTGGGCCAAGATCATAAATGCTCCTAAAGAAGAAGAGAATGACATTGATGTCTATGCTGAGAAGAAGAAGGATCATAACTCCATGGCCAATACGTATAAGGAAATTCTAGATAAGGCCTTGGAAACACATAAGTTTGGGTCAGTCTACTACTTGTTGTCTGGTTTGGCCACCATAAACACCATATTGAGGCACACTCTGTTGCCAAATCTAGAGATGACAGGATGATCAGAGGCCATTCTATCAACTTGTTACAGTTGTTTGATGTTGTGACACGAAAGTTCAGGGTTATGAGCTTGATTTTTGAGACAATCAAGAGGACAGCAGCTGACCAGAAAAGATCTTGTGGGTATGCACCACATGTTCAAATGCTGATCAATTCCAAGATGCCCAAGGGAGTGACTTGTTGGACAAAGAGCATCTGCCTTTGCAGCCAGACTTTGAGGACAACATTGTTGTCATGACAGCAGAAGATCCCACTTCCCTAGAGGCACAAGAAAAGAGAGAGAAAGCCAAAGCAGAGAAAGCAGCAAGGATGCCCAGTGCTACAGAAGCTTCAGAAGTGTTTCTCAAGTCAAAGCAAGACCAACTTGGATTTTTGATTCAATCTACCTTGAGGATTGAGAAAGGACTGGCCACCCTGACTCAAAACCAGGAGAGCTTGGAAAGGATCATTGAAACAAAATTCTATGATCTGGACTTGAAAGTGACTAAGATACAGACAAAAGTTGAAGAACTCCAAAGAAGAAGCAGAAGAGGAAGGGCAACGCAACTACACAGGTGTTCCATAGAGTACCTAGAGGACAGAGGTCTGTAGCAGTGCCAGTGCCAGACACAAGAGCAATAGCTTTAGCACATGCAGCCATAGCTCCCATAGCTCTAGTTGCCCCTCCAGTGGCAACCCCTCCAGCTCCAACATCTTCTACTGATGCTTTTGTCCTTGGAGTCATCTCAACACCTCCTTCTGAAGATCAAGCCTAGAGACATGCATAGCACTATGCATTTTCAAACTTTTTTGTAACTTGTTGCCAAAGGGGGGGGAGTGTACAGATCATAGGCTTCGGAGACAGAAATATTTGCTTCTTTTTGCTACTTATTTGATTTGCTTGCTTAGTTGACATACTTTATGCCTGTGTGTGAGATACCCTATATGACCATGTGTTTGATCATACTATACTTAATGCTTGTGCCTGAATGATGACATTATCTATCTCTTGTATGATCATTCACTTTGCCTTGGTGATGAGTGCTTGTTCTTATTTCTTATCATTTTGAGCGCTCCACCAAGATGTATGTGACATGGAGGAGTAACCCATTATCATATTTATTTGTGCATTTGCATTCAAAAGCAAATCTTAAATAATGCACAAATTTAGGGGGAGCTCTTACTTATCATATACTTCTCAAAGCTTTGATCTATATGTTGTCGTCAATTACCAAAAAGGGGGAGATTGAAAGTGCAACTAATCCCTGGGTGGTTTTGGTAATTCTTAACAACATATAGTTCATTGAACTAATGCTCTTTCAAGATGATCATTTCAGAAAGTTCAATGATTGGCATGGCATGGACTAGAGACGTGGACCCCTTAAAATGCAAAGGACATATATTGGCAACAAGCTCAAGACTCTATATTTTCATTTTAGTGATCCAAGATCACATTGAGTCCATAGGAAAGCCAATACTGTTAAAAGGGGATGAGGTGTTGCTTAATGGCTTACTTGCTTAAAATGCTTAGTGATATGCTCCAAAACCCACAACCACTTTCTCATTTCCACATATGTCCTAAACCTAAAAGTCAAATTCGGCCCCACCGATTTGATCTATCTGGCGCCACCGAGTTTCATATGACATAGCCACTGCCACAAACCCTAGTTACTTCGGTCTCACTGATAGGGATCTCGGTCTCACCGAGGTGGGATTGCAAACTCCCTGTTTCCTTTTTGTAACATTTTGGTCACACCAAAATGAGCAAATCGGTCCCACCGAGTCTGCATTGCAAACTCCCTATTTCCTTTTCGTAACACTTTGGTTCCACCAGAGTGAGAGAATCGGTCCCATTGAGTTTGCCTGACCAACCCTCTATGTGCCTATTGCTGAAATCGGTCCCACCAAGTTAATGCGATCGGTCACACCGACATTACCTTATGCACTAACCCTAGCACATTGGTCTCACCGAGATAACTAAGTCGCTCCCATCGAAAACTCTAACGTTCATATTTTTACCTGGATTGGTCTGACCGATTTTTATGATTCGGTCCCACCGAGTTTGGAAATCTGTGTGTAACGATTAGATTTTGTGTGGAGGCTATATATACCCCTCCACCCATTCTTCATTCTGAGGGAGCCATCAGACTATACCTACACTTCCACTACTCATTTTCTGAGAGAGAACCACCTACTCATGTGTTGAGACCAAGATATTCCAATCCTACCACAAGAATCTTGATCTCTAGCCTTCCCCAAGTTGCTTTCCACTCAAATCATCTTTCCACCATAGCCAAATCTGTGAGAGAGAGTTGAGTGTTGGGGAGACTATCATTTGAAGCACAAGAGCAAGGAGTTCATCATCAACACACCATCTATTACCTTTTGGAGAGTGATGTCTCCTAGATTGGTTAGGTGTCACTTGGGAGCCTCCGTCAAGATTGTGGAGTTGAACCAAGGAGTTTGTAAGGGCAAGGAGATCGCCTACTTCATGAAGATCTACCCTAGTGAGGCAAGTCCTTCGTGGACGATGGCCATGGTGGGATAGACAAGGTTGCTTCTTCATGGACCCTTCGTGGGTGGAGCCCTCCGTGGACTCGCGCAGTAGTTACCCTTCGTGGGTTGAACTCTCCATCAACATGGATATACGATAGCACCACCTATCGAAACCACACCAAAAATCTCCGTGTCAACATTGTGTTTGCTCCCTCAAACTCCTCCCATTTACTTTCTTGCAAGTTGCATGCTTTACTTTCCGCTACCCAAATACTCTTTGCATGCTTGCTTGAATTGTATTGAGATTGCTTGACTTGTGCTAAGTTGCTAAAATCTGCCAAGAACTAAAAGTGGGAAAAGGTTAAGTTTTATTTAGTCAAGTAGTCTAATCACCCCCCCCCCTCTAGACATGCTTTCAATCCTACAACAGGAACCGTCAGTGTTGTTGTCGGTCTTCCCACACATTTCCGATTACATAACTATTTGCCGCGTATCACACACATCTTGTTAATTTGAACCATTTATGTTATCTTGGCTCAACGCAAAGAGTTCATCCGAGTGAATTGTATGATGTATATCGCACACACCTTCAACTGGCTGCCCTTTCTGTTGTTCCTCCTCATCGCAAATAGTTCATCCGAGTGAACCGTATGCTCTACATTGCACACACCTTCATCTGGTAGCCCGTTTCTTTTGTTCACCCTCATCGCAAACAATTAATTGAACTAAGTCGTATGCCCTGAATCGCACACGCAACACAAAATTGAACCTTTTTTATGCATCCGTCATCACAAACATTTTGCACATTTTTGACGGTTTTTTACACCACTGTTTGCTATTATTGCATCGCACATAGTTTCATCGAAGGGTCTCTGATCGTAGTGTCACGTTAGCAGCATCTTGCAGTAGTGTATGATCGATTGGCCAAACATGGGCCAATAACAGACTGCATTATGGGTCGTAAACGAGCTAGAGTTGGTATCGTCCGTTCATGGGCCGATTGTAACGGGCCGCTGTTAATGGGCCATATTTGATGACGCTATGAAAACGGCCAAACGGATTAACAGCCCCAAACGGGCCCACTGTAACCACGAGCTGAATTTGGCCCACAAGCAGAAAGGGCCAGTAACGGGCCTTAACTAACCAAATGCTGGAAATGAGCCTAAGAATAGATGGGCCATGAGAAGGCCGAAAGATAACACGGGCTGGAAACGGTCCAATGAAATAATGGGCCATTAATGGGTATAAAGTGAAACATTGTTCATTACGGGCCAGTTTCCCCACGGGTTGTTAATGGGCCAAGAGTTATAAAGGGCCTCATATGGGCCAAAAGATGTCATGGGCCATACATGGGCCAGAAGTTACAACGGGATGGAATCATATTGGACTGCCCAGATGTCGCTACTGCGCCTAATTTAGATAGGACATAACGGGTTGTGACTTAGCGGGCTGTAAATGGGTTATATGCGAACATGCCATTAACAAGCTTTTTGTGGGCCGGCCCGCTACCTTTTGACCAGGTCAAACGGGCCGGCCTTTTCACTGGAATGGGACTCTGTTGGTCCGTGCCACGTGTCGATGTATCATAGGCGCCTTCGGTCCAATGAATGGATGACATTTGTCCCGACGGTGAGCCGACACGTGGTTTCTCTGGCCATTGAGAATTTTACACGTGGAAAATCCCCATTGGTCGGGGCTGTTAACAGGTTATCGTATCCAAACCGGAACCTGATAGCTGAACAGCAACCCATTACGGTTGATGCCATGTGTCGGTCACCCTTGACGAAAGCACTTCTATGACGCGCGATTTGTCGTCATGGAAGTGGACACTTCCGTGATGATAATTTTGGTGATGTCATGGAACACTTCTACGATAGCACAGGTATGACTATCTTGATTCTGTCATAAAATCATCATGGATGTACATGCATGACAGAAAACGTGACCTACTATGACAAACATGTATCATTATGTAAGTGTATTATTTTGTAGTGTGAGTGACTAGATCTCTTTTACCATTAATTACAATGTCTAGTCAGTGCTTGAAGTTCGAAGGTGCTCTGTGTTTATGTTTTGCGGTCTCAGAAAGGGATAGCGAGATACCATTATGTCATATTATATCATGATTATTTTGAAAAAAGTGTTGTCATCTGAGATACCTTATTACTGCTCGCTAGTTGGTCATGTCATTGATATGAGTAAATGAGATACTTAAGTGTTATCGTGAATATGGTTAGTTCATAATGTTTGCTGAAAACAAGAACACGGTTAGACATATTTGCAACAACAAGATCAAACAGAGTTTGTAAAAGTTTTTTGTTGGTCAATTTTAGTTTGCGAACAGAATTGCTTGAGGACAAGCAATGAGTTAAGCTTGGGAGAGTTGATACATCCCCATCGGATCTAGTTTTCCAAACACTTCTGCTCTTGTTTTGGACTCTATTTTGCATGATTTGAATGAAACTAACCCGAGCTGACACTGTTTTCAGTAGAATTGCCATGGTGTTGTTCTTGTGCAGAAATCAAAGCTCTTAGATTGACTTGAAAATTTACATAGATTTTTTATGGAACATATAAAAAATACTAGAAGAAAGATATACCATAGGGACCACCCATGAGCCACAAGCTCAGGGGAACGCCCTACGATCTTGTGGGCCCCCTGGACCTCCAGCAACCCTAACTCCGACTCCATATATACCTATTCACCAAGAAAAAAAGCAGAGAGAAGGATTCATCGCATTTTATGATACGGAGCCGCCTCCACCTCCTATTTGTCATCGGGAGGGCTCATCTGCAGTCTGTTCGGGGCTCCGTAGGGTGGGATCTGTCATCATCGTCATCACCAACCCATCTTCACCGCCAATTTCATGATTCTCACTGCAGGGAGTGAGTAATTCCCTCGTAGGCTTGCTGGATGGTGGTGGGTTGGATGAGATTTATCATGTAATCGAGTTAGTTTTGTTAGGGCATGATCCCTAGTATCCACTCTGTTCTGAGATTGATGTTGCTATGACTTTTCTTTGCCTAATGCTTGTCACTAGGGCCTGAGTGCCATGATTTCAAATCTGAACCTATTATGTTTTCATGAATATATGTGTGTTCTTGATCCTATCTTGCAAGTTATATGTACCTAGTACGTGTTATGATCCGCATACCCCAAGGTGACATTACTTGGGATTCTTTTCGATGATTACCGTAGTTTGAGGAGTTCATGTATTCACTAAGTGCTAATGCCATGTTCCAGTTCTCTATTAAAAGGAGGCCTTAATATCCCGTACCTTATGGACCCTGCTGCCATGGGAGGGTAGGACAGAAGATGCCATGCAAGTTCTTTTCCATAAGCACGTATGACTATAAATGGAATACATGCCTACATTATATTGATGCATCGGAGCTAGTTCTGTGTCGCTCTATAGTAATCCTTAGCCCAGCAAGGAGCCCTTCATATTCTGCAGTATTGTTTGTAGCCTTCTCCTGGGGATAATGCATCTGTACGACGTACTTAAGGTGCTCCCTAGTGGGAGCAACGAGAAGCATGCCAGCGCCTGCACCTTGTAGGGAGAAGCACCATCGAAATACATAATCCATTCTTGGGGCGATTCCTTGCTGGGAATAAGTGACTCCAATACTTCTTCATCAGGGGTTGGCGTCCATTCTGCAATAAACTCTGTCAACACTCTACTCTGAATAGTTGATGTGCTCTCAAACTTCAAACCAAAGCTGGATAACTCCAAGGCCCATTCCACTATCATGCCGGTGGCCTCAGGGTTTCTGAGTATCCGTTGCAGCGGGAAGCGGGTGAGAACCGTGATCTCATGGGCTTGGAAGTAGTGGCGCAATTTCCTTGAGGCCATGATGAGGCAAAAAAATCAACTTTTGCGAGCCATAGTACCTCGACCTAGCCCCCTGCAATAGGGAGCTAACAAAGTACACTCGACGCTGCACCACTTTCTTCCTTGCCACAACCTTGGGGTTGTCTCTGCTGCCTTGCTCTTCCCTGTCTTGATCCACATCTGACCTTGCCGGGCTGTGCTTACTTCCCTCTTCGGAGGGAACATTGGCTATGGCTGCCGCTTCCTCTACTTCCCGCTATGCCAATAGTGATGCGCTAACCACTTGATTAGTTTCCACCAAGTATAGTAGCAATGGCTCTTGTGGTTTGGGAGCGACCAAACTAGGCACAGGGGACAAGTAGGCCTTCAAATCTTGCAGTGCAGCGTCTGTCTCTAGAGTTCACTCCATGGGTCCTGCCTTCTTCAAGATTTTGAAGAACGGCAAGGCACACTCGGCACACTTGGAAATGAACCTGCTAAGCGCGGCAACACATCCAGTCAAACGCCTCACATCCTTGACTGTCTTGGGTGCTTGAATCTGCTCGATAGCCTTGATCTTATCAGGGTTGGCTTCTATCCCACGATGAGACGCAAAGAAGACAAGTAGTTTTCCAGAAGGGACGCCAAACACACACTTCTCCAGGTTTAGCTTCAAGTTGATCTTGTGTAGATTAACAAAGGTCTCTTCCAAATCCTGAATAAGGGTTGATCTGTCCTTGGTCTTGACCACAATATCATCCATGTAAGCTTCAATATTTCTGTGCAATTGTGACTCAAAACCAATCTGTACCGCCCTTGCAAAGGTGGATCCGGCGCTCTTCAACCTGAAAGGAATTCATACGAAGCAATACGTACCACACGGGGTGATGAACACGGTCTTCTCTTCGTCTCCATGGACATAAAGATCTGATGGTATCCACAGTAGGCATCCAGAAAAGAAAGCAGGTCACATCCAAAGGTGGATTCCACAATCTGATCGATGCACGGCAAGGGAAATGGGTCCTTCAGGCAAGCCTTGTTCAGATCAGTGAAATCTATGCACAGCCTCCATTTCGCATTAGCCTTGCACACCACCACTCGATTTGCTAACCATGTTGGATGCAGTACTCCTCTGACCAGACCAGCAGCCTCAAGTTTCTTAATTTACTTGGCAATGAACTAATGCCGCTCCAAAGCTTGCTTTCGGACCTTCTGCTTGACGGGTCGGGCATGTGGGCAGACAACAAGGTGGTGCTTGATTACACCGGAGATGTCAGATGGTTGCCATGCAAACACATCAACATTCGCCCGCAGGAAGGCAACAAGCATGCTTTCCTATTTGTCGTCAAGGGTGGCACTGATAGTAAAGGTACCATCAGCGCCAGCTAGCCCTGCCGGGACCTTCTTCATAGCAGGTGCAGCAGTTTTGGATCTCTTGCTGTTGGAACTCTCCGGTAAGTCGTCAGCAGGCGTAGCACACTCCGAAGAAGAGCGCTCCCTGGATTCCTCACTGGAGCCCTTGTTAGCTTTCTACTTTTTCTTGTTTTCCTCGGCGAGAACAGTGGCTTCCGCGGCCTCCGCCGCAACTCCATACCGGTACATCTTGTCCACACAAATGATTGTGTCCTTCTCGTCTGATGGAATGGAAATGATGCCTACCGGCCCTGGCATCTCAAAGTGTTGTAGGCATAGTGGGATACTGCCATGAATTTGGCCAGGGCTGGGCGACCGAGGATTCCTTTGTACGGCAGGGGGAGGTTAACCACATCAAACACAATCTTCTCAATCCGGTAATTCAACTCTCCCCCGAATGTCACCGGTAACATAATCTTCCCTTTAGGATGACTCCTACTAGGGTTGACTCCTTGAAACGTGCCAGTAACCTCAAGCTCTTCTTCTGCTCTCTGAAGTTTGCTGATGACCTTTGGAGAAATTAGATTGAACCCGGCCCCGCCGTCAACCAACATCTTTGTGACTTTGAGGTTGCGGATTGTTGGTGAGACCAACAACGGCACACACCCTACAACATTGGTGCAGTCAGAGTGGTCCTCTTTGTGGAAGATAATGGGCATGCGGGACCACTTGAGCGGCCTCCAAGAATCTGCCGTAGGCTCCACGGCATTGACTTCATGCGCCCATTATTTGAGTTGGCGGTGAGAAGAGTGCAGAGATGCACCTCCTTCAATGCACAGGGCGTCAGTGGCTTTCTAGAATTCCTGCTCACTGGTTTCCTTTTCATCTCCTCCATCACTCTCATTATTGTAATCCTCCTTCTCACGGCCCCTGGCGGGTTTTCCTTGGTTCCGAGGAGCCTTGCCAGGGCGACTTGCTGATACGTCTCCAACGTATCTACTTTTCCAAACTCTTTTCCCCTTGTTTTGGACTCTAATTTGCATGATTTGAATGGAACTAACCCGGACTGACATTGTTTTCAGCAAAATTGCCATGGTGTTATATTTGTGCAGAAATAAAAGTTCTCGGAATGACCTGAAACTTCACGAGATAACTTTTGGAATAAATAAAAAATATTGGCGAAAGAATCAACCAAAGGGGGCACATACCCTAGCCACAAGGGTGGGGGCGCGCCCTCTATCCTTGTGGGCCCCCTGGACCTCCACTGACCTCAACTCCAACTCCATATATTCATGTTCGGGGAGAAAAAAATCAGAGAGAAGGATTCATCATGTTTTACGATACGGAGCCGTTTTACGATACGGAGCCGCCGCTGAGCCCTATTCTTCCTCGGGAGGGCAGATCTGGACTCCGTTCGGGGCTCCGGAGAGGGGATCTGTCTCCATCATCATCATCAACCATCCTCCATCACCAATTTCATGATGCTCACCGCAGTGCATGAGTAATCCCATCGTAGGCTTGCTGGATGGTGATGGGTTGGATGAGATTTACCATGTAATCGAGTTAGTTTTGTTAGGGTTTGATCCCTAGTATCCATTGTGTTCTAAGATTGATGTTGCTATGACTTTGCTGTGCTTAATGCTTGTCACTAGGGCCCGAGTGCCATGATTTCAGATCTGAACCTATTATGTTTTCATGGATATATTTGTGTTCTTCATCCTATCTTGCAAGTTATAGTTACCTACTACGTGTTATGATCCGGAAACCCTGGAGTGACAATAGTCGGGACACTTCCCGGTGATGACCGTAGTTTGAGGAGTTCATGTATTCACTAAGTGTTAATGCTTTGGTCCGGTACTATATTAAAAGGAGGCCTTAATATCCCTTAGTTTCTAATAGGACCCCGCTGCCACGGGAGGCTAGGACAAATGATGTCATGCAAGTTCTTTTCCATAAGCACGTATGACTATATTCGGAATACATGCCTACATTATATTGATGAATTGGAGCTATTTCTTTGTCACCCTATGTTATAACTGATTCATGATGAATGCCATCCGAAAATTATCCATCATTGATCCATTACCTACGAGCTCGTTTCATATTGATCTTTGCTTTGTTACTTTTCCGTTGCCACTGTTATGATTGCTACAAAACTACTATTGTTACTTTAGCCACCGTTACCATTACTTCCATACTACTTTTCTACTGAATACTTTGTTGCAGATTTAAGTCTTTCAGGTGTGGTTGAATTTACAACTCGGCTGCTAATACTTGAGAATATTCTTTGGCTCCCCTTGTGTCGAATCAATAAATTTGGGTTCAATATTCTACCCCCGAAAATTGTTGCGATCCCCTATACCTGTGGGTTATCACCTGCTTCGCCGCCCCAGCCCTTCCCTCTAGTGCCATTCTGACCTCTTTCCTTCTCACGCTTCTCATATTCAGCCCTCTGTTTCTTGATGAGCTGCTCAACCTGATGACACTCCTGAAAATCATGGCCCTTGGTCTGATGGATTTTGCAGTACGGGCCATCACCTTTCCCGGCCTTCTCGGCAGCCGCAGCCTCCCGGCAATCAGTGCATGCAGCAACTTCCTTGCCGGGTACCTCATTCTTGGCTTTCTTGCCGGTATTAGGTGTGCCCGGTCCCTCGACAGTCATCACTACCTTATCCTTGCGCCTTTTATTGCGCTTCTTGTTCTTCTTCTTCTGACTGGTGGCCTCATCATCGTCCTCTGAGTCGATGTCGATGCCATCCTCTTCTCCGGGTAGCCGCCTCCCCTCCTCCACCCAAGCACACTTATCCACTAGAGTGTAAAGATCCTTTACGGTCTTGGGGAATCGAACATTCATCTTGGCACATATCCGTCGATTGCGCACGTTGGACTGGAACACAGCTATCATAGCTACCAGGTGGATGTCTAGAATATTTCTGTGGACTCGGCTGAACCTCTGCATGTACTTCCATAGAGTCTCTCCTTGTTTGTGTGGGAGAAGCTTCAAGTCGCTGGACCGCCCTAGTTCTTGATGGCCACCCGTGAAGGCGCCAATGAACTCGTGGCATAGCTCAGCCCGGGTTGAAATGGAGTTCTCCGGTAGGTGCATCAACCAAGACCTCACATTTGGCTTGAGTGCCAAAGGGAAGTGATTGGCAAACACCATCTCATCTCTTCCCCCGGCAGCTTGAACAGCGATGGTGTAGATGCTCAAGAACTCTGTCGGGTTTAGCCTTCCATCATACTTCTCTGGTATCTCTGGCTTGAACGTGCGGGCAAACGGCTAACGGACTTGCCGCAGCTCTCGGGTGGAGGCAGGGCACCCAGCCTCGAACGACACGTACCCGCCTCCGCTGAGCGCAAGCTCGTTGACCTTGGGGCCATCGCGCCCATCAGATTGGCAGAGGGTGTCATGGCGTTGCTTGATGGTGACGCATGTGCCTTCCCTCTACCTGTCCTCCGGGTCCCGCTGTTGGCCTTGACGCGCTCCAGGGTCAGACGAGGCCATTGAGGCGTCGTTGGCTTCTTGGTTGCACCTCCTGCGCTGGCTGCCACGGAGGGGACTGCATCATGGGGGTGGCCCCTTCGGTACGGCCAGCAGCGTGGGCCGCTGTCGTCGCCTGGGGAGGCCGTGGCATGCCAGCTCGTTGTGATCCTCCCGCCTCAACGAAACCAATCAGGCTTTCGATGGTGGCTCGCCACTCATCCATATGATCGGCCGCCAGTGGAAATCTGAATAGCAATTGGGCCCGCGCCATGGCCCCCAGGCGGTGCTTGGCATGGGTGATGATGATGTAGATCATAACATCGCCCGGCTCCTGATGGTGCCGATACCGACCGAGTCCTGCTCTTGTTGTTGCGAGCTAGCCGCTTGGATGGCGTGGTGAAGAGAAGGAGGCACTTGAGGACCAGCGGCTCCATTGGGCACAACGGCTGGGTCAGCTCGCTCCAGGGGTGGTGCATGCCCTGCAACCGCGGCAGGAGTGGCCGAAGAGTTGCGATTTGCCCCAGAACGAGCGTCACCACTATGGTTGGGCCCTGCGGCTGGGTGGAGGGGTGCAGGCGAATAATCTCTCCACCCGTACCTCATGGAGTGTCGCTGCTGGGGTGCTGTAGACACTGTCCTTCCCCTGTGCCTCATGCTCCTGCTTTGGCCGCAGGGGAGGTGGTGACAACACCCCTGCGCTGAGCATGTTCCCCGCAGCATCCACACCCTTGTGCGACCCCGTAGCCCCTGCAGCGTCGGCGGCAGCGTGCGACAGGGCCTTCGAGGTGCACGGATGAGCTGCGGCACCGGGCTTCTTCTTGGGTGCCGTGGTCGATGGAGTCGTCGATGGAGAAAATGACGATGAAGATGACGCGCTACATACGCTTCTCGGCTTCGCGCAAGCGCTTCCCCCTACCTGGTGCGCCAAAGATGTCATGGGAAACCATGACCACCTATGGGGCCATGAGCCCCTTTGTGGTTCGGCGGGGGGAATGAGCATGTTGCACAAAGAGCAGAGAACATCGCGTAGCACGGCAGAGATCACACGGGCAGTTTTACCCAGGTTCGGGCCGCCGCGAGGCTTAAAACCCTACTCCTGCTTTGGTGGATTGATGGTTGATTGCGGTAGAAAACGCAGTGCTCTTGCCCGGCAGGGTTGCTTCGGGGCGAGAGCAGCTACGCGCGTATGAGTGCACAAAGGACCGAATCCTTTCTATGGTTGCCATGGGCCTCCTTTTATAGATCAAGGGGTCACCACAATGGAAAATCAGTCATTATGCACTGATTAGATAGCGAACAGTGCTATCATGCCTAACTCTGCAGAGGGGGCAGAGCGCATTAAATGCGCCGCTTAGTGTCACATCATGGCCTGCCCGGCAAGCGTTGTCGAGCTGCTCGGCCACCTTCTCTCCTGTCTGCATGACACGTCGCTGGACGGGTGTCATTTGGAGGTGTTTTACATAGGAAGTGGCTTCCATGTGGCAGAAAATATCCACTTAGTCACTTGGGGGCTTGACACCGCACTGATCGATGACTTGTATCATTTTGATGTGGAGCGGTGGAGCCTTGGCGGGGTGGTTTGCCTTTGTTGTGCTCGGGAAGCCTGCCGGGATGGTCTTGATGCTTACTCTTGGGGCCACCTCCAACTCTCCAGGCTCTCCTGCCCAGCAAAGGAGGTTTTCCTTAATGGTATCTTGCTTCCCTTGGCTTGACATGGTCCTCTTGATCTGCACTCTGATTTCTCAAAGAGTTGATCTCTTGTCCTTGGCCTTGTCTTGGTCGTTGCCTTGTGCACGGTTTAGGCAACAGACACAGGGTTTGTTGAACCGACACCATCCAACGCAATTATCCATCACTGGTCGAATGCCTGCGCTTTTCATATATTGATCTTTGCTAAGTTACTTTTGGCATTGCTGCTGTTACAATCACTACAAAATTGCTACTATTTCTATTGGTACCACTGTTTAAGATATCAGCCAATTCAGCAATTTATCGGCCAGTTTATCGCTTATCATGTGGTGACCGCTAAGATAACGCCTTATATTTTATATTTATCGTTCGGACCGATTTATCACTCTGACAGGCGATAAATCGTTAGGTTCCTGATTAATCAGGCTAGGCCCCAACGTCAGAAAACCCAAAAGGCTGAATTTGGCTCCCCTAGGCCCCCTTCGATGGCCTTCCCGCACATACACACCATACATTTGGGGTTTTCCCCCGATGACTTAGGGTTTCAGCCTCCCAGCGCACCACGATGCAAGATCCACAAGTCGTCGTCACGCTGCTTGCCTCTGGCGACCCTAACTAGGACCACCTGAGCTAGGCTCCCTCTGGATCCCCCCTCCTCTTCCACGGGACCTCAACCACCAACGCGTCAGCACCATCTCCAACTCTCTGCATCGCCATTGCACCTCCTATGCATATCTCCATCAACGATGACCGGACCTGCTCTATGTTGCCTTACCTTGCTATAGCAGCACCAGAGTTGCGCCCCTCTTCCTCTACCAGCACCGGAGTTACCCCACTCTTCCTCTAGTAGCACCACAAACACATATCTTTTCTCCATCACCAACGGCTCGTGTTGCTCGGCGCTTCCACTCGTCCTCCAGCAGTAGCAGAGCGGCTCCATCCTCTGCTTCCTGCTCCGAGAAACGGCAGCAGCTAGACACATCATCCCTTCTACAGCAGCAAGACAACATCCTGGTATGGTTTCTTTGTTGCGTCGTTCTCCTCTTTTAAGTTCTAAAATTGCAGCTACTGTCATTCTTCATTAGATAAAATGAGTGCAAGTTACTATCATTTCTTTAGTCAATAACTTTGGTTGTAACTTGTAAGCACTGGAGGATCCTCGTGGAGGCCAAAGGGGATTGTGACCTTCCTTCCAAAACTGCATTTTTTCTATGTATACTAAGCATTTTAGTCCAGCACATGGGTGGATACTTCTCTCTATCTGATCAATTATTGTGCAGTCCATGAGTACAAAGCTAAGCTAGCTAGCATAAACAGCTTGACTGATTGTACGTGCAAAGCTACCTATCTACTACAAGCAGCTTCATTGATTATTGTTAGAGCATCTTCCTTCTTGTAGTTGCATCCACTATGGAATGCTTTCTTGCTACTATACTTCATTAGATGGACTCGCTCGCTATGTTTGATTACAAATTTACAATGTAATCTCACATCCATTTTCATGCATATTTTGCTCTCACTTTAAAATTTGGCCCATTGATTGCTTGTCACGCTCTGTCACTAGTTGTAAGCAAGTTTTCATTATCAATAATTGTGGTTGTAAGCAAGTTATTATTTCTTCAGTCAATAATTGCTCTTTTCTTTTATTGTATAGAATCATGTATGGAATAAGTTTCCCTTCCATGTACAAAATAAGTTTCCCTTCAGTTAATGTAATCTCACATCTGTTTTCATGCATATTTTGCTCTTTTGGTGTTCGGTTGTTTGCTAGCAAAGTAGTAACAGGAAATACACTAAGACTAAAAGAAGTTGAAGTAGAAGTGTGGAATAATGCGTCTCCAATGTATCTATAATTTATGAAGTATTCATGTCATATTTACAACAATTATATATGGTTTTGGTATGATTTGAATGGAACTAGCCTAGATAACGTTGTTTTCATCAGAACTACCATGGTGTTGTTTTTTCTGCAGAAATAAAAGTTCTCCAAATGCAACAAAACTTTTTGACAATTTTTTTGGGAATAAAACAAGCACTGGAAGCTTCGTGGGAAGACCAGAAGGTGAAGGAGATGAGCACTACACACCGAGGCATGCCAGGGGCCTTGGTCGTGTGCTAGTGGGCACCTCGTGGCCCATCTGGACGTGAGACCGACGCCAAAAAATCCTATAAATGCAGGAAACCCCCAGAAATAACCCTCAATTAGAAGTTCCGCCGCCGCAAACCTATGTATCCATGAAAAACCAATATGGACCCTATTTCGGCACCCTGTCGGAGGGGGAAATCATCACCGGAGGCCACCTTCATCATCCCGACGGCCACCATGATGTGGAGGGAGTAGTCCACCGTCGGGGCTGAGGGTTTCTACCTATAGCTATGTGTTTATTCTCTCTCTCTCTCTCTCTCTCTCTCTCTCTCTCTCTCTTGTGCTCTTGATTTGGCACAATCTTGATGTACCGCGAGCTTTGTTAATATATTTGGATCATATGGTGTTTTTCCATCTCTATGTTGTTGTGATGAATTGAGTTTTCCCTTTGAGATTTCGTTATTATCGGATTGAATACTTTTATGGATTTGAGAACACTTGATGTATGTCTTGCTATGAATACCCGTGGTGACAACGGGGTATCATATTGATTCACTTGACGTGTGCTTTGGCACTCAACTCGCGGATTCCCAAGGTGAAATTGGGGTAATCTATGCATAGGGGTTGATGCACATCTCATCTTTGTTTCTCCGGTAGAAATCTTGAGGCACTCTTTGAGGTTCTTTGTGTTGGATTGAGTATTATGAATCTAAAAAAAATTATGCACATCGTATAATCAACTCACAGATACTCATGGTGACATTAGAATTGGGTGATGTGTATCATTGATGTCTACTATGCAACTTTATTCTTGTAGATTCGTGTTGGGCCTCCAAGCGCAGAGTTTTGTAGGACAGTAACAATTTTCCCTCAAGTGGATGACCTAAGGTTTATCAATCCGTGGGAGGCGTAGCATGAAGATGGTATCTCTCGTACAACCCTGCAATCAAATACAAGAAATCTCTTGTGTCCCGAACACACCAAATATAATGGCAAATTTATAGGTGCACTAGTTCGGCAAAGAGATGGTGATAAAAGTGTAATATGGATGGTAGAAATATATTTTTATAACCTGAATAAATAAAAATAGCAAGGTTGCAAACGATAAAAGTGAGCACAAACTGTACTGCAACGCTTGAAAATGAGGCCTATGGTCCATACATTCACTAGTGCAATCTGTGCACAATGCTAATATAATTGGATCATATAACCATCCGTCAACGTGCGATGAAGAATCACTCCAAAGTTCCTATCTAGAGGAGAACATAAGAAGAAATTGTTTGTAGCTATTCTTTCCGATCGATCTATCCAAGAGTTCATACTAAAATAACACCAAGTTATACTTTCCGATCGATCTATCAAGAGTCGTACTAAAATAACGCCAAGTTATTCTTTTCGATCGATCTATCAAGAGTTCATACTAAAATAATACCAAAGAAAACACAGATTCATAATACTCAATCCAACACAAAGAACCTCAAAGGGTACCCCAAGATTTCTACCAGAGAAACAAAATACAAGAACGTGCATCAACGCCTATGCATAGATTACCCCAATGTCACCTCAGGAATCCGCGAGTTGAGAGCCAAAACATATCTCAAGCGAATCAATATAATCCCCATTGTCACCACGGGTATTCATATGCAAGACATATATCAAGTGCTCTCAAATCCATAAAAATATTCACTCCAATAAGAATGAAATCACAAAGGGAAAACTCAATTCATCACAACAAGATATAGAGAGAGAAACACCATATGATCCAACTATATTAACAAACCCCGCGATACATCAAGATCGTGCCATGTCAAGAACACGAGAGAGAGAGAGAGAGAGAGAGAGAGATTAAACACATAGCTACTAGTACAAACCCTCAGCCCCGAGGGTGGACTACTCCCTTCTCATCATGGTGGTCGTCGGGATGATGAAGATGGCCATCAGTGATGATTTCCCTTCCGGCGGAGTGCTGGAATGGGGTCTAGATTGGTTTTTCATGGCTATAGAGACATGCGGCGGTGGAACTTCTGATCTATCGACTCTCCTTGGGTTTTTGGAGTATTTGGGAATTTATAGGGCAAAGAGGCGATGAGAGGCCACCGAGGTGGGCACAACTCACCAGGTCGCACTTGGGGGTTGTGCTCCCCTCGGAGCTCCCCTCGGGTACTTCTTTGGCCCACCGAGTGTCTTCTGGTCCAGAAAAATCTCCAAAAAGTTTTGCTGCATTTGGACTACGTTTGGTATTGATTTTCTGCGAAGTAAAAAACAACAAAAAACAGCAACTGGCATTGTGCACTATGTCAATAGGTTAGTCCCAAAAAATGATATAAATTTGCTATAAAATGATTGTAAAATATCCAAAAATGATAATATAACAACATGGAACAATCAAAAATTATAGATACGTTGGAGACGTATCAATCATATGGTGTTATTTTAGTACAAACTCTTGGATCGATTGGAAAGGATAACTTGGTGTTATTTTAGTACAAACTCTTGGAAAGGTTGATCGGAAAGAATAACTTTGAGGTGGTTTCGTACCCTACAAACAATTTCTTCTTATGTTCTTTGCTAGATAAGAACTTTTGAGTGATTCTTCATTGCACGTTGAGGGATGGTTATATGATCCAATTACATTAGCATTGTTGAGATATTGCACTAGTGAAAGTACGAACCCTAGGCCATGTTTTCAAGCATTGCAATACCGTTTGTGCTCTGTTTTATCGTTTGCTACCTTGCTGTTTTTATTTATTCAGATTATAAATTATATTTCTACCATCCATACTACACTTTTATCTCCATCTCTTCGCCGAACTAGTGCACCTATGTAATTTTCCATTGTATTGTGTGTGTTGGGGACACAAGAGACTCTTTATTATTTGGTTGCAGGGTTGTTTGAGAGAGACCATCTTCATCCTACGCCTCCCACTGATTGATAAACTATAGGTCATCCACAAATTTTCTACTGTCCTACAAAACTCTGTGCTTGGAGGCCCAACATGAGTCTACAAGAACAAGTTGTAAAGTAGACATCACAGAACTAAGCTTATTTGTGTATGCTGGACCTATTATGTATTGCTGTGTTGCCTATCTAGTATCCACTATGGTACTATCTCAATTTATTTGTGGGCTCATATATGTAGTTATGTAATGTTGTTCTGCTTATTGTTGCTTACGTAAATGAGTAAATCTATGCACTACTATCTATTTGAAAATGCCCAAACAGGATATGTGTTGTCGAAGTGTTGTCCAATTTTTGTTTGTTATGTAAATTGTAATATTGTAGTATCTATGTACTCCTGTCGTGTTTGAATTTCAAACATGAGAAAACATGACATCGACCGCTATCCAGCATGCATCTAGTGTATTAAGTTAACAGGAATTGAGTAACATCTTAAGCAAGATGACATGATGTAGAGGGATAGATCCAATCAATATGAACAAACCCCACCTTTTGATCGTTAGTGGAAACAATACAAATACGTGTCATGTCCCTTTCTGTGACTGAGAATAAGCACCATAAGATTGAACCCATTACAAAGCACCTCTCCCATTGCAAGAAAAATCGATCTAGTTGGCCAAACCAAATCAATAGGTCGGAGAAAAATACAAAGCTATCTTAATCATGCATAAAAGAGTTCAGAGAAGACTCAAATAATATTCATAGATAATTTGATCATAAATCCACAATTCATCGGATCTCAAAAAATGCACCGCAAAAGAAGATTACATCGAATAGATCTCCAAGACCATCAAGAAGAACATTGTATTGAAGATCAAAGAGAGAGAAGAAGCCATCTAGCTAATAGCTATGGACCCCTAGGTCTGTGGTAAACTACTCACACATCATCGGAAGGGCAGCAAGGTTGATGTAGAAGCCCTCAGTGATTGAATCCCCCATCAGTGGAGTACCAGAACATGTCTCCAGATGGGATCTCACGAGGACAGAAGCTTGCAGTGGCGGAAAAGTATTTTTGGTGTGCCCTCTGGTCTATGGGGAATATTTGGGTATTTATAGAAGAAGAATTAGGGTTAGAGGAGCTACAAGGGGCCAACAAGCTTGTAGGGCGCTCCCCCCTTGGGCGCGCCTTGTGAACTTGTGGTTGGTTTGTGGCCCTTCTGACCTCCTCCCGAAGCTTCCAGGATGTCTGTGGTCCAAGAAAAATCATCAAAAAGTTTCATACCGTTTGTACTCCGTTTGGTATTGATTTTCTATAAAGGAAAAATAAGGGGGGAAATAGCAACTAGCACTTGGCACTAGGTTAATAGGTTAGTCCCAAAAAATGATATAAAATAGCATAATAATGCATATAAAACATCAACGATGGACAATATAATAGAATGGAACAATAAAAAATTATAGATATGTTGGAGATGTATCAAGCATCCCCAAGCTTAATTCTTGCTCGTCGTCGAGTAGGTAAATGATAAAAATAGAATTTTTGACATGGAATGCTACCTAACATGTTTATCATCTAATCTTTCTTTATGTGGTATGAATACTCAGATCCCTGAGATTCAAAACAAAAGTTTAATATTGACATAAAAACAATAATACTTCAAGCATACTAAAAAGCAATCATGTCTTCTTAAAATATCATGGCTAAAGAAAGTTATCCATACAAAATCATATAGTCTTGTCATGCTCCATCTTCTTAACACAATGTATTTATCATGCACAACCTCGGTGTTAGCCAACAATTGGTTCATACTTTTTAATGTGTTTCAGCTTTTCAACTCTCACGCAATACATGAGCATGAGCCATGGATATAGCACTATGGGTGAAATAGAATATGATGTTGGAGGTTGTGTGGAGAAGACAAAAAGGGAGAAAGTCTCACATTGACAAGGCTAATCAACAGGCTACTAAAACTAACTTAATTGTTTCTTTATCTAAATAGCCTCTAACTTTTATTTACTTGTTCTTTACTATCTTGCAAACTTATCCTACCACACCAACAAAGTACTTCTAGTTTCATACTTGTTCTAGCTAAAGCAAATGTTAAGTGTGCGTAGAGTTGTATCAGTGGTCGATAGAACTTGAGGGAATATTTGTTCTACCTTTAGCTCCTCGTTGGGTTCGACACTCTTACTTATTGAAAGAGGCTACAATTAATCCCCTATACTTGTGGGTTATCAGCTCACCGTATCAGTTACAAGTTGGTGGATCATTTGCTCTATATTGTTTGTGTTTCTTCCGTTTGGTGTCCTTTTGCTTTGATCGTGCTACCTCAAGACAAGACATTTCCTCCTTTTCTTTTTGGTTGTCATTTGGCGTCAAGTTTTCGACGCCGGTGATGCTATAGTTTGTCGTACATTTTGCAAAAATGTCAAAATCTAATGGAGTTTATATATGTACCAAGCATAGCGGTGATGGGCTTTGGCTATGGGGCTATGTTGGCTTTAATGGTGTAAGCTAAAACACCTATGGGTTTTTCCCTTGGGGTTGAGTTGTCTCTAATGCGCTCACTGCCAGCTTGTTGGTTCATCGTGCCATGACGACTGCTCATGGTGAATCAAATTTGCTGAGGCTTCTGCCGTCACCGTGTGTACAAAAAATCGATCAAGAAGAGCATTGATCCTCCCTTTTCTGACATCTTGTATCCGCGTCAGTATTTTCCCAAAGTGTAATGGATGATGCAGTACAGCTAAGGTAGGTAGATTCCTCAGTTATGAGATCAAGGTTATCAAACTAGTAGGAGAACCAAGCAACGCTATATAAACGGTACCTGCACACAAAGAACAAATACTTGCAAGCCGACGCAAAAGAGGGGTTGTCAATCCCTCTCGGGTAAAAGATTGATGAAGTGATAAATTGGTGGATGCAAATAAAATAAAGGAAAATAAAATCCAGCGAGGTATTTTTAGGTTTTTGATAATATATATCTAAAAATGAAATATGCAAATAAATAAAATGGCAAATATCAATGTAGATGTGAAAATATATGATGAGAAAATAGACCCGGGGGTCGTAGATTTCACTAGTGGCTTCTGTCGAGAAAATAGCACAAGGTGGATAAAAAAATTACTGTTGCGCAATTAATAAAACCTCAAATAATCATGACGGACGGCGTGGGACGTCGTGCGACTGGCACCCGAGCAGCAAGGCCCAAGCGACCAACGTAGCAGCGGCGTCCGAGCTGAGACAGTCGATGAGCCTGATGCCGCCGAGGACGAGGCCGGCGAGGTAGACCGCGGGGCCGCCGTGCAGACGCGGCGGAGGCGGGAGGCGTGGATCGATGGGCGGGCCGGCGCGCATACGGCGGCTATGATGGGCCGCCGCAAGGAGCGAGGCCGCCGGGTCGGGGCGATGCAGGTGTCCCGGTCGGAGAGGGTGGTGACGGACGGCGTAGATCAACGAGTGGGCCGGCGTGCGGACGATGGTCGTGAGGGGCCGCATGTCGCGCGAGGCCGCCGTGTCGGTGAAGAAGTCTGTCGGTCGCGCCGGTGTTCGAGTAGAGGCGCACGGGATCGACATCGTCGGCGGGTGACGCAAACCGATCAAGCATAGATCGGAAGACCAAAAAGAAAACGCCGATCAAAGCGGCCGGCGAGAGAGAGAGGAAACCCGGATCAAAGAATCGGGAAAAGGACTCTCTAAGGCAGCCGGTCAACATGACTGGCGGACGAACCTTAGGTACGAGCGACGCGGCCTCCAGCAGCAATCATGGAGGCCAATCGCCCCAGAGGCGGCGCGCGGAGCGGAAGCGACGGGCGGCGGCTAGGGTTGGGATCGGTTAGGCTGATGTCATGTTAGAAGGGAATAGAGGAAGGGTTGGTGAAATAATTTGTTGTATTGCTTGTGCCTTGTGGGCTTATATATAGAAGTACAAGATAACTATGAAGTAGAAAGCAAATATCATACGCTATCCTTACTTTTCTAATAATCATGATACTCAACAGTGAGGTTGTCCAGTTGGCACAAGCGCAGTGTGGGGAGCCATGGATATCGTTATCCATCCCATTGCATGGTACACAGGGCATGGGAATCGCGTGCCCGATGCACATCGTCCATCAGGCCCGTGTAATAGAAGGTGTCACATCACGGGGTTGCGATCAAATTGCGAACACACCGTGGCGAGAAAGCAAGTGCACCCAGGACCCACGACGCTGGGTGCATGACGTGGATTCTGGTTGACATGCATTGTAGCGTTGGACATCTATGCAGCCACGTAGAAGACCAGCCAGGTTAAACGAGCAACCGGCTGGTCAGAAACCTCGGGCTACCGCCTTTCGAGGGGATAGTGCAGCCCGCGATGCGCCTGGCTGGTCAAAGACCTCGGGCTACCTAAATATTTTACAAACTGGTCCCTTTTCTTATGACGCCCAAGCTTAGGGCACCATGGTAGTGATGTGTAGCATGGCGCCCCGAGCTAGGGCGCCATGCCGGGCATCATGCAAAAAGACCAGTTCTGAAAATATTTTCAGATTAGTGTCATTTTGTGTTGAAATTAAAAAAGTCACTTTCGTCCATATTGTGCCCCCTCTTATATTTCTTTAGAGAGGGAGTACTCCTTAAGCGAGAAAAGGTTGGCAGGGACAAGACGTGTATATTTCGCTTATGGAGATGTTCGTAGCGGTGCAACAGGATGCAGTAAAACTTGCAGCTGTCACTTCGCTGTCGTTGAACCCTGACCGGGACCGCCGGTTCTGGCCAGGTCCTTGTTGACTCGGGCCAGCACGCCTCCCACTGACTCGCCACATTTGGTTTTGTTCAGACCTTGGAACTGTGACTGAAGGAAAGGAGACGGCGTGCACAGAGACTAGGCTGGCAGCACCTGTGGATAGGGTTCATAGACCACGGGTAGCAAACGTATCTCGGCCTCAGCAGGCCGTCCACCTATGTAGCAGTAGCAGTGCAGCACATCCTACGCGCGTGGAGAAAATGGCCGGAACGACAGCAAGCAATTGTAGCAGTCGGTTGTGTTGTTTCTGCACGCGAGAAAATAACAGCACAATTTACCGTAGAACGTTCGTCTTACTGTCTTGGGTCTAAGCAATTCAGCACAACAGAGAGGTTAGTGAAGTAAAAGTTTACGGCATCTGGACGTGTTTTGCCGTCCAAAACGGCCCTGATCGGTCTGTCACATTTTTCCCCGCAAAACCGAGAAAAACTGGTGGTGGTGGTGGTGTGGGGGGGGGGGCTTTACGGGCGTCTGGACCGTTACCACCTCTGCTTTCAAAGACCGTGACCCACCCTAAAACCCCTCCCTCGCCCGCGCGCACTCCCGCCCGAAGACAGTTGCCTGCACTCATGCCGCTCTAGAGCGGCTGCTCCACATTAACGCCAGACGAGAGTGGATTTGACCTCTCACTGACGCAGGCATTGAAGCTGCTCGCCGACCAAAGGCACCGTGCATCCCCGGTGTCCGCGCTTGTTCAATGCCGGAGAGACATTATTGCACGGGGCGGGACAGATATCTATCATGCCCATTCAATGCTCGCCCCTTCATTTGCCGCCACTAAACATGCTCGTCGGCTGAGAAACCAATTCTGGTGCCCTCACATTGACACACTCGGACGCGTGGCTTCACTAGCATCCATTATTTAAAGGTTGCCACACCTCGCGAGGAGCACACCACAACCCATCCTCTCCACATTTTGCTCCCGTGCACCACATCCGCCATGACCGCTAGCGGGAACGCTCTGTGAGAGAGCCCGCCGATGGAGATGAAGCACGAGGTGGCCGCCCTTGCGGCTGCCTGGCAGAGCCGCCGTGCCAGGCGGATAGAGGCTGGCATGCCGGCCAGCTCTCCTGAGGTCTCCAACGACAACGACCCAACAATGGAGACTGGCTCTAATGATGACTCCAAGCAGCCCCCGCACTGTTCATGCCGGCTTGACCATGGAGCAGGCGCAGACGTGCTTCAACACCGTCATGGCGAAGGACGACACCGCGCCAGCACCTATGTAGGCGTTTCGGCAGGCACATGAGGAGCAGTTGTACAACCTCTTCATCCTCGAGCAGCACCGGCTGGCGGAGAGCCAGATCAACGGCGAGCGTGCGAGCGAGGTGGCCGTGGTGGCCATGGCCGCGGCGAACCCCAACTTCGTCACCGAATAGCATGGGCTCTACAAGGCTGCTCGAGCTCAAGCTGCCGCTCATATTGCATAGCCGCGTGTAGCCGGATGCGGAGGCGGCACTGGTTGTGCAGGCGACCGTGCACGAGAACTTTGCAAGCTGCATACGCGCCACCAAACACTTTCCGGCCGCGCTGGTGGGACGATGAGTGTGTCGTCCCCTCCACTTCCATCCTGGACCTCATGTCCAACGGAGAGGGACATGTCGTGGACTCCTACGATGTGAGTAGGGCATGGGAAGCGGCGGGGCCTTTGTCAGATTTAGGGTTCCGGCAAAACCCTTGAGGTTCGAACACTGGGGTGTGCACGAAGATTTCCCCTACCGAATCACGCTCTCAGCCTCGCCGCGATCCCTACGCTTAGCTTGATGAACTCACAACACAAGAGACACAAGATTCATACAGGTTCGGACCACCGTTGTGGTGTAATACCCTACTCTTGTGTGGTGGTGGTGGATTGCCTCTTGGGCTGGTGATGAACAGTACAAGAGAAGAACGGCATCCTGAGGAGAGGTGTTCTTGAGCTGGTGTGGTGTGGATATGGATGATCTAGATGACCGCCCTTCTACTGTGGTGGCTAGTCCTATTTATAGAGGCCCCGGTCCTCTTCCCAAATATCAAGCGGGAAGGGATCCAACAACGGCCAATTTGAAAGGGGACAGCTAGTACAAACTATCCTGACTAAAGGTGGTCTTCGCATGTCAAAGGCGCTAGTGGTGACGTTGTCTTGGGCTCCACGATGACCTCTGTCCTGCCGTTCTGCTGGTCTTGGTCTTGTTGCATCGATAAGGAAACCTTTACCTGATGCATCAGTACTCCGTGCCTGCGCTTGCCCCCTTAGCACCAAAGGGGAAACAAGGACAGTGCACGTGCTGGCACCCGCCTGGCCTTGGTCGTCATGGCTTGCGTCACGAGAACCTCGCGGGGTACCCCTTGCCTTGATCTCTCCGCCTCCTCGCGAGCCTTCCTGGTGAGGCCGTTCCTGAGGAGGTCTTGTGTCGTCCACCTCGCAAGGCTTGGTCCCTCGCGAGGGTCTTGAGTGTTGGTTGGCGAAGACGGGCCGTACTGGGCCACTGGTGGAGCCACGCCGTGGGCCTCAGGCAGGCAAGTCTGGGGACCCCCGTTCCCAGAACGCCGACAGTAGCCCCCGGGCCCAAGGCGCGCTCGAACTTGGCTTAGCGGGAAGCCAAAGGGCAAGTGCAGAGTGCCGCAGGCCCCAACACCTTACGGCCTTGGTCGACGCGTGGCGACTGATTGGACGTGGGCGTCTCTGCTTCTCCACGCTGCCTCGGCAACTGCCCGTCTGACAAAAGGCTGGCGTGGGCAAGGCTTGCCTTCATTGCTTTCCTTCATCTTGCTCCAGATCCTCTTTCTCACTCCTCGCTTCCGAAACCTCCTGATCTGCTCCACTCCTTCCCCTTGAGCAACCAATGGCGCCCCGGAAGACCAAGGTTGACGCGCCGCCAGCCTGGTACGAGCCGGCCCTGGACGTGCCCACTGTCCCGGAGAAGAATCTCGCCGTCACGCGTCGGCTGACGGCGGGGGAGAGCAATGAAAAGGGGGAGACCGAACTCCGGACTGGCTTCGCCGTGCCGGAGGCTTAGGGGAGCACTTCCTATCCCTTCTTCACGAACGCCATCATCGCAGGCCTTGTTCCCCCCTTCTCCGACTTCTTCTACGCCGTCCTCCGCCATTACAGGTTGCGGGCCCTTCATCTCCATCCCAACTCCATTCTTCTCTTGTCGATTTTCGCCTACTATTGCGAGGCGTATGTCGGGGTGATGCCTTCCATGGCTCTGCTGCGCCACTTCTTCCTCCTTCGAACCAACGGCGACCACACCTCGGCGTGCGCCAATTTCATCGCATACGGCAAGGCCAATGCAATTTCGAAGGCCGGGAAGAGGGTCGATGGCTTCCGGAGCAAGTGTGTCCATCCCCGGTTGGCGCTGGCAATGGAGATGCCCCAGTCTGACGAAGGGTGGTCTCGCACGAAGCTCACCAACGATCGGGCGATGTTGGTGCTGGAGAGGATGAACACCGACCTGAAGCCGGGCAATGCGAAGGTGGCGAAGCTGATCGGTGTCGGTGTCAAAACCGGCGGATCTCGGGTAGGGGGTCCCGAACTAAGCGTCTAAGGCTAATGGTAACAGGAGGCAAGGGACACGATGTTTTACCCAGGTTCGGGCCCTCTCGATGGAGGTAATACCTACTTCCTGCTTGATTGATCTTGATGATATGAGTATTACAAGAGTTGATCTACCACGAGATCGTAGAGGCTAAACCCTAGAAGCTAGCCTATGATTATGATTGTTGTTGTCCTACGGACTAAACTCTCCGGTTTATATAGACACCGGAGAGGGCTAGAGTTACACAGAGTCGGTAACAGAGAAGGAGATCTACATATCCGAATTGCCAAGCTTGCCTTCCATGCAAAGGATAGTCCCATCCGGACATGGGACGAAGTCTTCAATCTTGTATCTTCATAGTCCAACAGTCCGGCCAAAGTATACAGTCCGGCTATCCGAGGACCCCTTAATCCAGGACTCCCTCAGTAGACCTTGAACCAGGCTTCAATGACGATGAGTCTGGTGCGCATATTGTCTTCGACATTGCAAGGCGGGTTCCTTCTCCGAATACTCCATAGAAGATTTCAAACACAAGAATCGTGTCCGGCTCTGCAAAACAAATTCCACATACCACCGTAGAGAGCACAATATTCCACAAATCTAATCTGATGATAACTTTTCCTAGTGTGATGTCATGCCACGGCCCGGTTATTATTCGAACCATTTTTCTCAACCAGCCACTGCACATATTGCGAGGCGGTTTCCTTGGCATGTCTTGTCAAAGCAGAGATCATGTCCCCTTATCACGGGATTCTCATCAATGCGGGTGTGGGTAACCCAACCGCGCCATCAATCGTGGCGCTTGGGGAATAAGCGATTTTCATAGGCAAGTGGGGAGGCGCACAGTTTCTACCGCCTTTATAAAGAGATAAGGGTTCTCCCTTTTCACCCACGCCTTCTTCTTCCTTCGCTCATCCATTCTCGCACACTCGAGCTCCAGCGCCCCTTCTCTCACCTTCTCCGTACAACCATTCCAAACATGTCCAGAGCAGGAGGCAAGTGGATGGCCTCCTCCGTCACGGAGGAGGACATAACGAAGCTCCGGGAGGCCGGATACTTGGTCGCGGACATCGCGCACCGGCTCCCGGATGCAGGGCAGATCGTTCCAACTCTAGAACCCCACGAGAGAGTGTGTTCCTCGCCCATTTCGTCCACGGACTGGGATTCCCCCTCCACCCGGCTCATGTTTTACTATGGGATAGATTTTCATGATCTAGCCCCTAATTTCATCCTCAACATCTCAGCGTTTATCGTCGTGTGCGAGGCTTTCCTCCGCATCAAGCCCCACTTTGGCCTGTGGCTAAAGATCTTCAACGTGAAGCCGAAGATAGTGGTCGGCCAGCAAGCGGAGTGCGGATGCGCCATGGTGGGTAATATGCCCAACATCACCTGGCTTGAAGGCTCCTACGTCGAGACCGTGAAGGGGTGGCAATCGGGGTGGTTCTATATCACCAAGTCGCGCGACGCCAACTGGGCGGCAGCCCCCGAATTCTGATCTAGCATCCCCATGTGCCTCACCTCCTGGAAGAAGAAGGGCTTAGCCTGGGGTGCGCCTGCGGAGCTGACCGGACTCCAGAACTGCATCAAGAATATGATAAGCAAGAAGATCAAGCTTGTCAACATGGTCCAGGTCATGCTCTTCCGCCGGATCCTCCCGTGTCAAAGACGGGCATTCAACATGTGGGATTTTGATTCGGCCAAACACCCGACGCTGCGAGAGCTCTTCGACACGATGCACAAGGACGTCTGGAAGGTGTTGTTCAAGGCCGCCGAAGTACCGCCTACCAGCACCGAGGACCGCGGACTCAGCGCAAAGCACCCTGCCAATCCGGTAAGCTCTCTATATTTCACGAGATGTGCCTTTCCTCAGTATGTTCGTGAGAGGAATCTAAGCCATCATACTGATTTAACAGGACTATGTGGCGACAGCGGAGCGGATTGACTGTCCAGCTCTGTTGCCTGAAGATCCAGCAACCGCTCTCCTGACGGAGATGTTGTTTCCGGCGCCCTATGAGGTGCCGGAGAAGAAGGCCAAGAAGGAGGCCACGGGGACCAGGAATGGTCTCCGGCGCAAGGTTGTGTCGGACTCATCGTTTGAAGACACCGAGGCGAACTTCTCCAATGAAAACAAGAGGAGGAAGAGGAAATCCCTCCCTCCCAAACCGAGGGGGAGAAGAAGAGGAAGGCCGCCCCATCCGGGGAGGCCGAAGGGTCCAAGAAGGGAAGGACCCTCCCTCTGGACCACTCCACCACAGCCGTCTACAGCGACGAGGAGTGGCTACCCAGGGACAAGCCCCTGGCAAAGTCGTAAGTATCCGAATACCATAATACTTCTGGTAGGCTTAGCTTTATGGCTTCTTATCATGTCAGAATATGTTTGTGCAGTCTGTCCAAGGCCCATATCAACGTATCCTCCTCGGATGGCTCTCTGAGCCAGTCAGAGATGAATAGCTATTCACTCCCGATGGCCACCACTCCCCGGCCCGCAGATGACACCGAGGTGTTGTCTCAGAGGATACGGAACAGGGGGGAGACGGTTCTGGAGACGCCCCAAGGCGAAATCCCAGAAGTCGGACACATGGGGCGAAGACCCCCATGGATTCTGATGACGGGGGCCGCAACAAGTTTGGCCCCTAGCCGGATACTGCATCGGAACCTCCAGTGGTTCCGGGTGTAGGTAGGCAGCCCCTCGCTAAGGGGGGCGAGCTGCCTGTGCTGATGACCTCTGTCCATCCAGAGGTATCGGATAACCTGGTGGAAGAGCTTCAGAGCGCTTCCCTTGATGAAGAACACCGTACTCTTATGAGTACGGTGATTGCGAAGGTCCAGACTGCCAAAAGCGGATTGACCGAAGCCTGCGCCAGCCTCGTGACAGGCTTTGAGGTAAGTAATTAAATTATGAGAAAGTATCACATTATAGACAATAGCCCCTGATGCTCTGTTTGGTGTTCGGAAAGAAAGGTCGAATAGAGGATCAAATATCATCCCCAGGAGTCTAATCATATTGTGTCTATGTGAATAAGAAGGTGTCGCTGCTGGCCGCCGCCGCCCTTACTGCGGAGGTCTTCGGACTGAAGCAGAAACTGGGGCGGGCCGAAGAAGAGCTTGGCCTCATGAAGAGGCAGCTCGAGGAGAACAAAGGTAAGTGATACCCCATCTGAATGTGAAAGTTCAACTATCCCTAGGTGGTTTTGGTAATTCCAAACAACATATAGCTCATTGAGCTAACATTATTTCAAGATAATTATTTCAGGAAAATCTCAATGAATGGCACGCCATGGAAGAGAAAAGTGGACCCCTCAAAATTCTAAGGATAAAAGGATTGGCTCAAGATTCAAGCTCAAGACTCTACATGTTATATTTTAGTGATCCAAGATCACATTGAGTCTATAGGAAAAGCCAATACTATCAAGGAGGGATGAGGTGTTGCTTAATGAGGTTCTTGCTTCATAGTGCTTAGTGATATGCTCCAAAACCCTCAACTACTTTCTCACATCCACATATGACCTAAACCTAAAGTCTAACTCGGCCCCATCGATTCTTTCCATCCGGCTCCACCGAGTTCAGATGTCATAGCCACTGCCACAAACCTAGGCAAATCGGTCTCACCGATAGGGATCTCGGTCTCACCGAGATGGGATTGTAATCTCTCTGTTTCCCTTCGTAACGTTTCGGTACCACCGAGATGAGCGATCGGTCCCACCAAGATTGCAATGTAAACTCTCGGTTTCTCTTCCGTAACATTTCGGTCCCACCGAGATGAGCAAACCGGTCCCACCGAGTTTACCTGACCAACTCTCTGGTTAGATTATTACCAAAAACGGTCTTACCGAGTTTGTGTAATCGGTCTCACCGAGATTACGTTATGCCCTAACCCTAACCATATCGGTCCCACCGAGTTGCATGTCGGTCCCACCGAAAATCCTAACGGTCACTAGGTTTAGTGAATCGGTCAGACCGAGTTTCTCAATTCGGTCCCACCGAGATTGGTAAATTGTGTGTAACGGGTAGATTTTGTGTGGAGGCTATATATACCCCTCCACCTCCTATTCATTCGTGGAGAGATCCATTAGAACAAGCCTACACTTCCAACTTACCATTTCTGAGAGAGAACCACCTACTCATGTGTTGAGACCAAGATATTCCATTCCTACCATATGGATCTTGATCTCTAGACTTCCCCAAGTTGCTTTCTACTCAAATATTCTTTGCACCAAATCCAACTCCTGTGAGAGAGAGTTGAGTATTGGGGAGACTATCATTTGAAGCACAAGAGCAAGGAGTTCATCATCAACACACCATTTGTTACTTCTTGGAGAGTGGTGTCTCCTGGATTGGCTAGGTGTCACTTGGGAGCCTCCGACAAGATTGTGGAATTGAACCAAGGAGTTTGTAAGGGCAAGGAGATCGCCTACTTCGTGAAGATCTACCGCTAGTGAGGCAATTCCTTCGTGGGCGACGGCCATGGTAGGATAGACAAGGTTGCTTATTCGTGGAACCTTCTTGGGTGGAGCCCTCCATGGACTCGCACAGCCGTTACTCTTCGTGGGTTGAAGTCTCCATCAACGTGGATGTACGATAGCACCACCTATCAGAACCACGGCTCAAAAATCACCGTGTCTCCAAATTGCATTTGAATTCTCCAACCCCTTCCCTTTACATTCTTGCAAGTTGCATGCTTTATTTTCCGCTGTTCATATACTCTTTGCATGATTGCTTGAATTGTGTTAAGATTGCTTGACTTGTGCTAAGTTTGCTAAAATCTGCCAAAGACTAAAATTGGGAAAAGGTTAAGTTTTTATTTGGTCAAGTAGTCTAATCACCCCCCTCCTCTAGACATACTTCTGATCCTACAAGTGGTATCAGAGCCTTGGTCTCCATTTGCTTTGATCTCCATAGCTTTTGGTGGTCATAGCCTTGGTTTCACAACCTAGGAGAGTATGGCGTCTAGCGAGGGAAACTACCACCATAGAGGTCCTTACTTTGATAGTACTAATTTTGCTAGTTGGAAGCATAAGATGAAAATGCATATTCTTGGACATAACCCCGCCGTTTGGACTATTGTGTGTATTGGATTGCAAGGTGAATTCTTTGATGGGAGAGAACCAAACCGTGAAGCTAGCGCCGATGAGTTGAAGATGCTGCAATACAACGCTCAAGCTTGTGATATCCTCTTCAATGGATTGTGCCTCAAAGAATTCAACAAAATCAGCCGTCTTGAGAATGCAAAGGAAATTTAGGATACTTTGATTGATATGCACGAAGGTACCGACTCTGTCAAGGAATCCAAATTGGATGTGCTTCAAAGTCAACTTGACAAGTTCAAGATGAAGGATGGTGAAGGCGTCGCTGAAATGTACTCTAGGCTTGCTCTCATCACAAATGAGATTTCCGGCTTAGGAAGTGAAGAGATGACCGACAAATTCATCATCAAGAAGATCCTAAGAGCATTGGATGGAAAATATGATACCGTGTGCACATTGATCCAAATGATGCCTAATTACAAGAATCTCAAGCCAACTGAGGTCATTGGAAGAATTGTTGCTCATGAGATGTCATTTAAGGGTAAGGAGGAGCTGCACAACAAGTCAAGTGGTGCTTACAAAGCCTCATGTGAAGCTCTCACATCATCAAGTGAGAAACAAACCTTCAATGAAGAATTGAGCCTAATGGTGAAGAACTACAACAAATTCTACAAGAGTAGAAACAAGGAAAGAAGTTCCAAGTCGAGGTCCTACAATGATAAAAGATCTTCTAGTCAAGAGTGCAATTGCTACAACTGTGGAAGACCCAGACACTACTCCAATGAGTGTACGGCTCCCTACAAAAGAAGAGAAGAATCACCTAAGATGAGAAGTAAAAGAGAAGAATCACTGCCAAGAGAGAGAAGGAGTAGAGATGATCGTTATGAACGAAGAACATCCAGGAGAAGTAAGGATTCGGAAAGGAGGGGCAAGCCATCAAGGAGCTACACAAAACGAAGACATCAAGCTCATGTTGGTGAATGGGTATCCGGTTCCGACTCCGAACATCACTCCGAGAGAAGCTATCACTCCGACTCCGAACATACTCAAGATGAAGGTGTTGCCGGTCTAGCACTTGTGTCAACCAACTCCTATGACATATTTGATTCACCAAATGAGGGACTTGGAAGATGCTTCATGGCTAAAGGACCAAAGGTAACACACCCCAAGTATGTTGATTTCAATAGTGATGAAGATGACTTTCTAGGTGATGATGATTTACTTATTGACAACTCTAGTGATGAATACTATGATGAAACGTCAATTAATCATGCTAATCAAGATAAAACGAATGACGATGATAAGGAGAAGATTGAGCTCCTAACTAAAGAACTAAACACTCTTAAGTTAGCTCATGAAACTATCTTAGGGTACCATCGAGAACTTTTAGGGACTCATGAGAAGTTACGCTTTGAAAAGCTCAACCTTGAGCAAGAGCATGAGTCCTTAAAAGCAATCAATGATGATCTTCACAAGAAAAGTTCTTCTTACATTGCCAAGCGTTTACTCTTATCTACTTACATGCCTCAAGTCAAGTCTAGTAACAAGAACAAGAAGGATTCTTCCTCTAGTGGTAACAATAATCAGGCTAAATCCAATGTTGTTGCTTCTAGTAGTTCTCTTGATTCCACTAATGATTCTCTTAGCCAAGTTACACTTGAGAAAGAAAATAGCTTATTGAAGGGAATTATAGAGAAAGGTGTTTACAAGAGCCTTACCGGGAGTAAGCAATTCGTAGAAATTGTACGCAAGCAAGGAAGGCACCGGAAGAACCAAGGTGTTGGTTTTGAACGAAAGTTCACTGCCAATGGAGTTGAGTGGGAAGAAGATCAATACCCCAAGACGAAGTTTGTTCCTCAACAAGAGAAGTATGATCCTACTTCCTTCAAAGGGACACAAGCTCAAGATGATCTTCCACCACAAGACCGCAAGCAAAAAGGCAAGGATGAGCTTCAAGAGAAGATTGATGCATTTGAAGAAGCTCCCAAGGCCTTGGTCAAGTGGGTTCCCAAGACTATGTCAAGCTCTACTTCATCAAGTACGACTACAACTCCAAGGATTCCCATCAAGATGGTGTGGATCCCGAAGAAGAAGAACTAGAGAGTTCTTGAGGGTGACTCTGCCAACAAACTTCACTCATATCATTTTGGCAAGGACAAGTGCAATCAACTTCCACATCTTCCACTTGTTCATGGAGTCACAAACCCTCTTGTTGGTAAGACAAGGGACAAGGTAACCTAAAGATTTCATGGACATCATTTTGTGTGTGCATCACTCTATGTCTATGGATATACTTGTTTGTTCCTTGTGGGACTAACCCGTGTAGGTATTGAAAGTGCAACTCACTCCAAAGGATTGCTCCAAAAGATCTACATCAACATTGATCATCCACATCTTCAACACCTACATGAAGTCATCATCGATAAAGCCCAAAGTTAGTTCATCCCTCTAAGGGGGGATCTCACATCTAGGGGGAGCTTTACTCTAAGAATTGAGTTAAAGCAACTCTAATGTTGTGAACACATCAATGCATTATGTAAAAGTGGTACCCCACTTGAGCTTAAACGATGAGTATGACCTATGATCAAATGTTCTCATTTGACTCCTAAGTCAATATACTCATATATAGATGACCTCGTCATCGCCAATTGCTTGATAGATGCTAGAATTGGTTGTGCATGTTTTGCCACATATTTCATTTGTCATTTTATTGTGTGAGCATGTTGGTTGCATATTTTACTCATTCGAGGACATCCACTTGTAGTTTTGCTTGTTTGGCTTCCTTTTCTTTTGCCAAGTGGATGGACAAGAATGCCTAAGAACCTTCTCTAGCTATCTATGCTTTTCTTGTCTCAAACTATATTCATGCTACATCACAAAATTTGATCAAGTCAGATTCGAACCACTCTGTGTGAGGAGCACTCGGAGTCCCCGATTTGTCATGGACTTAAATTTCCAAAACTTCTTTGTGTGTTTCGGTCTGACCGATTCTTCCATTTCGGTCATACCGAGATCACTAAGTTGATCTAGGTTTTCCATCTCGGTGCAACCAATTTGAACTTTTTGGTCACACCGAGTTGCAGTAATTTCTTGCAGTAATGCATCTCGGTGCCACCGAGTTGTTCCACTCGGTCACACCGACAGGGTCGGGCTATATATACCCACGGGCAAAATTTTGGAAATTTTCTCCGAACTCTTTCGCCCGCGCTCAGCCCGCTCTGCCTCCAGGGTCTCCGGATCGTCCTCCTCATCGCCAGCTGCCTCCCGCCGCTGGTCTCCGCCGCCGTCAACGGGAATCAACTCCACCGTTGCCACCGTAGTGAGTACATCGCCGAACTAGGGTATGGACTTGATCACTGTGCTATCCCTATCTGATTCTTAGCACATTGTGTTCACCATGAATCTTGCACGATTGAAACTATCTTATCCAGTCAAAACACTCCGTAGATTAGGTTTGGATTGAAAATTTAGGGTTAGGTTTCCGCCGAAACCATCTCGAACCCACCGAGTTGTAGAAATCGGTTCCACCGATTTGGCAATAGCCATTGCACATGTGATTCTCGGTCTAACCAAGAATTGCAAATCGGTGTGACCGAGTTCAGGACTTTGTGAAACCCTAGCAGTCTTGGTGCCACCGAACTGTGACTCGGTCTGACCGAGTTCACTAGTTTAGGTCCCTAAAGCTGCTTCGGTATCACCGAGTTTACAAATCGGTAGATCTGAAATGCTTTCTGTGGAAAACTAAAACTAAGTTTTTAACCCATTTTTTTGCAAAAACCTCTGTATTTTGTGATGCTCATCCCTTCTATCTCATCTATATCTATTCACAGGGTCAGCTGTCAGTGTTTGCAATATGTCTGATCAAAGTGATAGCCAGAACAGGGAAGAGGAGTAGGTTCACATGAGTGAGGGCACTAGTCCCTCCAGTTCCTGAGATGATGGCAGCAGGAGCACCCCAAGCAACTTACCCAAAGCTGCCACCAGGGCTAGAAAGAAGAGAACCTCAGACTCCGAGGATGAAGATTATGTGGCAGAAGAGGATGGAGCCACTTCAAGGAAAGTGCTCAAGAAGGAGTATGGCACAGCTGCAGCCACTAAGCCTGGACTGAACAGGAAAATCCCAGCCAAGAGGACTCCTATGCTGAAAGTCAGAGCATCAACTCAAGAAACTGAGAAATCTGATCCCAAAGAGCCTGAAGTGACTGAAAAGAAGGCACCTGCAAGAAGGATTCCCACTTCCAAACCTAGGAAGGTTGCCACTGGAGAAACCATGAAATTCACCATTGAGTCTGAAGATGAAGTTGTTGGCCAAGAGAAGAAGAAGAAAAGAGTCAGAACCACTACTGCCAAGGTACTTGGCAAGCCCTCTATGAGGAGAGACTCTGAAGAGGAAGAAGAAGAAGCTTCTACACCAGCTCCCAAAGCACATAAGCTTATGGGTGATGCCATCAGGTCAGGGGCTGCTTCATCAAAGCCCAAAGAAGCACCCAAGGATGCTCCCAAGCCCAAGACTGCACCTAAGAGGAATACTAGGAACATACCAGCTGCTGATAAGAACAAGGCCCCAGTGCCTGAATTTGTTGCTGAAGAGGAAGATGATGAAGAGCATGTCTTGAGAAAGTTGAAGCCTAAAATTCCATATCATAATGATGCTCATCCTGTAGCTGAGAATGTGAAGCTGAGAAAGGATGCATGTCTCGGACAGTGGAGGTTGACTGATCCTTATGCAGTCAAGAGGAGAACTGTTGTGGACTACAGGTTCCATACAAAGGAACAACAGGATTTCTATGAGACAGTGCTGCTAGACAAGAAACCAATAGTCTGTGACATGAGATGGGTGAACTGGAAATACATCACGGAAAATGAAGAACACCATCCTGGTGTGAATGACAGTTTCAATGGTTGTGGAGTGGATGACTTTGTTGGGCAGAATCTCACAAAGTGGAATGATGAGCTAATAATGCAATTTAACTCCACAGCACACTTTTATCCAGATGGCAGGATAGTATGGATGTCTGAAGGTACAAGGTACCAATCATCAATTGAAGAATGGGCCAATCTGATCAATGCACCTAAGGAGAAAGAGGATGACTTGTATGTCTATGCCAAGAAGAAGATGGATCACAACACTATGGCACACATGAACAAGGAGATCCCAGATGCTGCTGTTGAAACACACAATGAGGGAGTCCTGGATTGGGGGGTGTCCGGATAGCCGGACTACCATCGTCAGCCGAACTGTCATCGGCCGGACTATCATCATCGACCGGACTCCAAGACTATGAAGATACAAGATTGAAGACTTCGTCCCGTGTCCGGATGGGACTTTCCTTGGCGTGGAAGGCAAGCTTGGCGATACGGATATGTAGATCTCCTACCATTGTAACCGACTCTATGTAACCCTAGCCCTCTCCGGTGTCTATATAAACCGGATGGCTCTAGTCCGTAGGACACAACAACAACCATTACAATCATACCATAGGCTAGCTTCTAGGGTTTAGCCTCCTTGATCTCGTGGTAGATCCACTCTTGTAAACATCCACAATATCAATATCAATCAAGCAGGACGTAGGGTTTTACCTCCATCAAGAGGGCCCGAACCTGGGTAAAACATCGTGTCCCTTGTCTCCTGTTACCATCCGCCTAGACGCACAGTTCGGGACCCCCTACCCGAGATCCGCCGGTTTTGACACCGACATTGGTGCTTTCATTGAGAGTTCCTCTGTGCCGTCACCGATAGGAAGGATGCCTCCTCCCATCTTCAAGGACGGTATTTTCGCCAAAGGAGCCTTGGCCGCCGGCCAAACTATCCGGCTAGGTGGTTTTCTTATGACCGCATGTCCGGCCACCGCTTCGACAATGACCTCTCAAGTCGTCAAAAGCAATCTTCACGTCAGCTCGGAATTCGCCGAGCGGCTGGATCCAATAGAGCTCTCGTCCGTAAACGAGCTCTTGGATCGCATCGCCGCCCTGGGAGTCGCTACAGACTACACTCAGATTGGGCTTAAAACCGATCTAAGAGAGATCAACTCTCCCCAGGTCACCCACCACGTTACAGTGGTAGAGGAACAATGCGGCGACTCTTCTCCTATATTGAAAACTAGTCATGTCCGGGCTCCCGAACCCCCCATGCCGGATTCCCGTGGAGGGACGGACTTCGATCAAGCACTGAACTTAAAGTCAGGCATTGGACCAGACTCGTTGGACAACGTCCAGCAATCCAAGCTTCCAAATTTGGAAACTTCTCGGCCTTCGAGCCTTGAGATGGGTAGGGTTCCGGACTTAATTCCACCCACCCGCCCAGACATATGCGATCTATCCCTAATCCGGCAAGAGCCCGCTGAGACAGTACATCACTACTGGGCCAGATTCCTCCTGGTTATGGTCAGGATAAAGGACTGCCGAGAGGAAAACGCAATCTCAATTTTTTGCAATAATTGCACGGACGAGGGAATCTTGAACGCCGTCAGCCGTCGTGAAATTACACGCTTCGCCGACCTGGCGTCCATAGTACGAAAGTACTGTGCGATGGAGAGTTTCCGGACAACCGAAAATAAGTTTTGGGACAATCCGGCCCCGAATACAACCCTAGTCCGCAACAAAAGGGCGCATTACACTCAGGCACCAGATACAAAAACCAAAAAGCAAAAACCCCATAAAGGGCACGGAACCGTACTGGAGGGATGGCTTAGCGGACCCTGTAAAATTCACAGTACAGAAGGCGCCATCCCAACACATAGCCTTCGAGCATGTTGGATATTACGGTAGGTGGCCAAAAGTGGAGAGGAGCTTCTAGCCCTGGAAAACCACTCCAACAACATCGGTATGGTATCAACAGTCTTCGAGACTTTCGCATCAAATAATATGCGGAAACGAACAATCCGCAGCCTCGCCGAAGTCTACCAAGTAGCAACAACCAATCCATGGAGCGACACAGCCATTACCTTCAACGCCAGCGACGAACCTAAATTCCGAACAGCCCGAGCTCCAGCCGCACTGGTACTTAGTCCAATAGTGGACGGCTTTTGACTTACAAAGGTCCTCATGGATGGCGGCAGCGGATTAAACCTCATCTACGAGGAAACCCTTCAAAAAATGGAAATAGACTGGAGCCGCATTGAGCAAAGCAGCACAACCTTTAGAGGAATAATCCCTAGCCGGGAGGCGCGCTGCATAGGAAAAATCACACTCGATGTGGTATTCGGCTCGCCGGACAATTACAGATCCGAAGAAGTCACGTTCCAAGTGGCCCCCTTCAACAGCGGATATCACGCTATATTAGGACGAGAGGCATTCACAATTTTTCAAGCCATACCCCATTACGAGTACATGAAGCTCCAAATGCCTGGGCCCGGCGGAATAATCACTCTAGTCAGTGATCCAGACATAGCACTCCGCGCCGAAAACAAGAGAGCCGCATTAGCCTTAGAGGCACTATCCGAAGCCCTAGCGGCAGAGGAACTCACCGCGCTGCGCTCTATGGTGAATAGGGACGATGTGATACTCGATAAGAGATCCAAGTCCACCTCCTTTAAACCAGCAGATGAAATAATAAAATTCCAGGTCCATCCAACGGACCCGACAAAGACGGCCTCCATCGAGGCACAATTGAACCCTGATGTAGACCCCGCACTGCGAGAATTCCTTCGGGAAAATTGGGACATTTTTGCCTGGCACCCCTCGGATATGCCCGGAATCCCATGCAGATTGGCAGAACACAGCCTAAACATCCTAAAAGGATTCAAGCCAGTCAAACAGGCTCTTCGACGATTTTCCGAACCCAAAGGACAGGCAATGGGAGAAGAGCTAGCCAAACTATTGGAAGCCGGATTCATCAGAGACATCAAACATCTGGATTGGCTAGCAAACCTGGTAATGGTACCAAAGAAGGACAAATCCTGGTGCCTATGTGTCGATTTCAAAGACCTAAATAAAGCCTGCCCAAAGGATCCCTTCCCCCTCCCCCGCATCGACCAAATCATCGATGCCACTGCAGGGCACGATTCATTGTGCTTCCTAGACGCATACTCCGGCTATCACCAAATCAAGATGGCAGAAGCGGATCAAGCCGCAACGGCATTCATTACTCCATATGGACCATTCTTCTTCAACACGATGCCCTTCGGACTTAAAAACACCGGCGCAACATATCAGCGCATGATTCAGACATGTCTGGCTACCCAGATCGGCAAAACAGTAGAGGCATACGTAGACGACATAGTCGTCAAAACTAAACACGTCGAAACTCTAGTAGACGACTTGAGGGTCACATTTGACAACCTCCGAGCATATGATATTAAGCTGAATCCGGAAAAATGCGTTTTCGGCGTACCAGCCGGAAAGCTCCTGGGCTTCATTGTATCCGGCATAGGAATTGAAGCAAACCCGGCCAAGATCCGAGCTCTATCACAGCTGGATATTCCAAAAAACCTAAAACAGATCCAGAAATTGACTGGATGCGTGGCGGCCCTCAGCCGCTTTATCTCCCGCTTAGGAGAAAAGGCATTGCCCCTATATCGCCTCCTCAGGCACACCGAACACTTTGAGTGGACGGATGCTGCCACCGCCGGACTCGAAGAAATAAAGGCCATATTGGCAACGACTCCGGTCCTGGCTGCGCCCAACCTGGGCGAACCAATGTTGTTATACATCGCAGCAACACATCAAGTTGTAAGCGCGGTACTCGTCGTCGAACAAGAGACAGAAGGGCATAAATTCCCTCTTCAAAAACCAGTGTACTACGTATCCACTGTGTTAACTCCCTGCAAGTCCCGTTACCCGCACTATCAGAAGATAGCGTATGCGGTGTTCATGGCATCCCGGAAGCTCCGACACTACTTTCAAGAGTGTTCGATAACAGTGGCCTCCGAAGTACCACTTAACGACATTATAAACAACCGCGACGCAATGGGCAGGATTGCAAAATGGGCCATTGAGCTCTTACCATTCGATATAACTTACAAACCTCGGCGAGCTATAAAGTCACAAGTTTTGGCTGACTTTGTCGCTAAATGGACCGAAGCCGAACTCCCTAAAGAGTACGGCGCATACTCCAATTGGATTATGCACTTCGACGGCTCTAAAATGATGGCCGGACTGGGGGCTGGCATCGTATTGACATCCCTGACTGGTGACACAGTCCAATACGTACTTCAAATAATGTACACGGACTCCAACAACGCAGCCGAATACGAGGCCCTTTTACACGGTCTCCGGATGGCAATCTCTATGGGCATTCAACGCCTAGAGGTGCACGGGGATTCAAACCTCACAATATCCCAAATAAATGGAGACTTTGATGCCAAGGATCCGAAAATGGGAGCATATCGCAACGCTGTCCTAAAAATGTCAGCTCGATTCGACGGACTCAAATTCCATCACGTAGCCAGGGATAATAACCAAGCGGCCGACGTATTGGCACACATCGGCGCAAAACGTGACGCTATCCCTCCAAACATCTTCCTAGAACGGCTGTTCAAGCCATCCGTACTATGGGAAGAGGAGTCCGGAAATAACAAACCGGAAGCAGCCACACCAACCGACATAGAGCAATTTGACATAAACGGCGATTCCGCCGCTAAAATAACACCTTCAGCCCACCACATAATGGCCGTAATCGCCCCGTGGATAGAACCATTCCTAGCCTACTTACTTAGGCAGGAACTTCCCGAAGACCAAAATGAGGCCCGCTGCATAGTTCGGCGATCTAAAGCCTACAAGGTCCACGAGGGAGAACTTTATAAAAAAAGCACAACCGGAGTCCTTCAAAGGTGTATCTCCGAAGAGGAAGGGCGAGACCTCCTGGCTGAAATTCACGCCGGACTAGGCGGACACCACGCTGCAGCTCGGGCTATTGTAGGAAAGGCATTCCGTATAGGGTTTTATTGGCCAACCGCCCGGGAAGATGCTCAAGACTTAGTCCAAAGATGCGTCGGCTGTCAGCTCTTTGCCAATCAGAGCCATATGCCACCCACCGCCCTCAAAACTATACCCATTACCTGGCCGTTCGCGGTCTGGGGGCTTGACATGGTTGGACCACTTAAAGGGGGAACCCACAAGCAACGATACCTATTGGTCATGGTGGATCAATTCACCAAATGGATAGAGGCCAAGCCAGTCAAAACGGCAGAGTCCGGACCAGTGATAGACTTTATATCCGGAGTAGTACACCATTACGGTGTCCCCCACAGCATCATCACCGATAACGACATGAATTTTACGGCCGACGAGGTTAAATCATGGTGCAAAAATATGGGCATTAAGCTCGATTACGCTTCAGTCTATCATCCTCAAACCAACGGTCAAGTGGAACGAGCAAATGGTCTAATAATGAGCGGCATTAAACCCAGATTAGTGCGGTCCCTTACGAAATCAGACACGCACTGGGTAGAGGAGCTCGACTCCGTACTCTGGGGGCTGCGGACAACGCCCAACCGTACTACCGGATTCACACCATTTTTTATAGTGTACGGCACAGAGGCAGTTCTGCCCTGCGACATTATTCATGACTCACCTCGAGTGCGCATGTATGAAGAAAGAGAAGCCGAGCTGGATCGGCAGGACAGCTTGGACGCATTGGAGGAAGAACGCGACGTCGCCAAAGCTCGTTCCGCATTCTATCAGCAACAGGCTCGAAGATATCAAAGCAGAGAAGTACGGGCCAAGACTTACAATGTTGGCGAACTAGTTCTACGCCTGCCGGACAAAAAAAAGGACAAGCTCAAGCCCAAATGGGAGGGGGCCTTCATTATCGATCAAGTCCTGACCGGCGGAGCGTACCGTCTACGAAATGCGTCGGATAACCGACTCGAGCCGAACCCATGGAACGCAGCCCGCCTCCGAAGATTCTATGCCTAGCGCCGGACTAAGAGTTCGTCCTCTTCCCCTGCTCAAATTTTTTATACTTCAGCTATCTTTTATTTCTCTTTCTTCTCTTAATCTCCTATCAAAAAGCCCTTAAGGGCCTACTTGCGTATTGTTCGCACACACTTGATGTGCCATCCGCACTCATTATACCTGGGGGCTTCTTTACCAGAAGCTTAAATTATAAGGGCTTTACGCCTAGCACATGTGTCAAGCTTCCACATGTACCTTTTATTCGCCATTATATGCATCGATATGACTTAAGTTTTGGCCAAGCTGGGTTGCCTGGCTCCTGTGCTTACCCCTACGTTCCCGATTGTTCGGCTAGGAGGTAAAGGGAGCACCTCTGCGATTGTTACTGCCGGGTCAGCCAGATGTGTACCTCAGACTGGGTGAAGCCGAAAGCTAGCGTTCTTAAGGGAATATTCGGTTGGTGACTTGAAAGATGATTTTACCTACTTATTTATCTGCCCCCAGATGTTTTTCTGCTTTTTTTGCAGTCTGGGCATGCACTTTAGGGCATGCCACCCCCATAGGAAAGGAACCCTTAACGGAACTATTCTCCCTGGAAGATGTTTCTTACTAACCATGTAATATAACATAACTAGTTGGGCACTTGTCTGATAAAGCACTAATGACCCCTACGCCTGGTCTCCATGCATATCCCGGTTGTTTCATAACCGAGAAGGTATTCGGACACACTCCGGACTCTAGGGTCCCGAGGTCGAAGCGAAAAGGTCGGCAAAGACAAACGATCTACAATCTGGCTAGAAGGCATTTTACATGTCATTTTATAATACATTGTCAAATTGACTGACTGTATTCTTCCTCAATCCCGTCTAACAGGCTGTCTAATTTACAGTCCTATTGGGAAAACTTAGCGGCCAACTCTACTTGGCCGTATACTAAACTTACAGGTATCTCCTTCCCATCGGGCCCCATAGGTCTGACCTCGGCCATGTGGTTGGGATCCGCCTTCTTGTACCGCGTCTTTACCATGGCCCAGGCCTCCCTGGCACCTTGGCGGTAGGCCGAAATATTCCATAAATGGAAGCGCTGCCGCACTCCCTGAAGCTTCTCCGCAAGCTCCCCGAGACCCTCAGGTAAGGAAAAGGCTGGCCATAAAGCCTGGATGACGCCGCTCATTGCCTGCCGAACTCGTTCGATCAGTTGCAACAATTCGGGAAGTTGATCACCCGTTGATACGGGCATCTCCTCTGCAGGGCGACCTGTGAGCATACCTACAGACATATTTTGTCAATTGACTTCCTCGCCGAACTCTCCTTTTCAAAGGAGTTCGCTCAAGCACTTACTATAGATGCCGCGACGAAGCCGCTGATTCTCCTTAACGGAGCCAGACAGCTCGGCCCGAACGCCTTTCAACTCTTCTCCAAGCTGGGCATGGGCATCCTGAAGCTTGTTCCTTTTGTGTTGCACCTTATGCAGCACCCTCTCACCGGCCTTCAGCTGGCGTAGAAGTTCTTGCCTGTCCGGATCTTGTCCGGCAGCACCTGCAACGTCATTATCAGACTTGTGCACATGCCAAACACTACTTATCTTTTTAAATAATGCGTTACCAGGAGAGGTCCCTGTGTTTCCTCCTGCGGCAGTGAGTGCGGCCTCAAGTTGAGCCTTACACTCTTGCAGCTCCTGAAACAGTTGGGTATTCTTCTCGGTAAGACCCTGCATTTCATATGATCCTTAAATCAGTTAATATAACTACTTTAAGTCTCGGGGGCTACTGGCATATATAACTATTAAATTCTCCTACCCGTATGTCTTTTACATACTGCTCCGTGGCTCTGGTCAAACCATCTTGAGCGGCACGGAAGTGCGCGTCCCCTGCGTTAAAGGCATCCAACGCCTCAGGGGAGAAGCACGCATCACGAAATACTATCCGGCGGCGCCTATGGTTCATGGCGCTCTCCACCTCAGACTTGGTGACGGACAGTCTGTCGGCATCCTCCGTTGGAGGAGCATCCGGCTCGCGCCATGCGCTGGAGCTTGGCTGGTAGAGGCCGGATTTGCAATCTCTGCGCCCGCAGTCCGGCGGGCTCTCTTCCTCCTATAAACGTCATGAGCACTCAAACGCTTCCTAGGAACGTTGCTCTGAATAATGAATTGTGAGCTATACCTTTGCGGTGACGTTTCAGTCCGCGCCGCGCTCCTCTTCCGCCTACTGGTCCGGACTGACCTTTGCTGGTCAGCCACCGCGGGCTCGGCTTCTCGCCCTAGGGGCGCCTCCTGCACAGTGCCATCATATACGGTGGTCAGAAATAAGCAAGGAAGAAATAATGGTGTCAGGACTTCGGTCGCAATCACCTGGGAAGCCGGATATAGTCCGGGATAGTCGGCCGTGATGGCAACTAAAGCATTGTCCATGCTGAGCTGGTGGAACACCCCGTCGATTAGCTCCACCATTATGTCCGGATCCTCTTCGGAGGCCGGATCCTGGGATCTCTCTGGATCCTCGGGTTACGGAGCTGGACTTAGCATGTCCTCCACGATCCGGCGTAGCTCCTGCGTCGAAAGAAGAACACAATATAAGAAACTTAAGTTTCAAAAAGCATGGGTCGGGCACGCAGGGTGTTCACTTACCCAAGGCCGGGGATTATTCATGGAGAACCCATTTAACGGGTTCGTCCAAAGGAAATCCTCCTTCTCCCCCTTATACAGGCCGGTCAGGATCGTCACCAGGTCTTTGACCGAATCCGGCCCTTGGCGGCCGTGACGGGTGGCATCGTCCTCCCCGTTGAAATCCCACATGGGGTGGCCCTGTATTGTAGTGGCTGCACCCCCCGCATAATGCATGTTGCCATGACTCCAATCATGGTCAGCCCGGAATGGGCCAGTAACCTTATTCGGCCCATCAAATGATGGACGCTCTTGTCTTCCTCCAGTTGGGGGCTCCGCGGACGCCAACTAAGGCGTTTCTTCAGAGGAGCATTGCTGAACTCCGGGAGGCCGATCCGAACAGGGTCCGGCAGCGGAGCGTCTTCTATATAAAACCATTCGGAAGGCCAGTCTTCGGACGCCTTCTTAGGGGTTCCGGATGGATATCCGGTCCCGGCAATGCGCCATATTTCGGCGCCGCCCACTTGATATATGGACCCCTCGTGAGAGCGGGGCACAAGACAGAACAACCTCTTCCAGAGCGCGAAATGGGGCTCGACGCCCAGGAACAGCTCGCAAAGAGCTACGTAACCCGCAATATGCAGGATGGAGGCGGGCGTGAGGTGATGAAGCTGGAGTCCGTAGAACTCCAGGAGCCCGCGGAGGAATGGATGTACAGGAAATCCGAGCCCCCTTATCAGATAGGGGACGAAGCATACCCGCTCCCCTTTGTTGGGACTTGGGGTAGCCTCCGCCTGCTTCCCACCTTTGTAGGTGGCCAGCCCGGCTCGAACCGGAACCATGAAGGCCGGAGGGAGATATCCCCCCGCTTGGAGCTTCACCCGCTCATTGTGCGGAACAGAGCATCTCCTCCAATCTCCCGGCAAAGGGCTGGGAGCGCGAGAAGAGGAGCCGCGTTGACGGTCCATGACGGAATGGATTCTTGGTCGAGAGCGCTCCGATGAGTATTCGCGGGAGGAAGATTGTGATTTGGATCTGGATTCTTGCCTCTCTTATAGGCAGATTATTCGCACAACTAGGGGGTAAAACATAAAAGACACCCTGGCTTTTCGCATTCGCGCGATGCGTGGAAGAAGACCATTATTGGGCGTGGAAGCCAAGACGCGCAACATTGATGAGGAAGCCGGACACTATTCGGCAGGTACATGGAACTTGAAGGAGAACCCGCCTTGCAACGCCGAAGACTATACACACGCTGGACTTATCGTCGTTGAAGCCTGGTTCGGGGGCTACTGAGGGAGTCCTGGATTGGGGGGTGTCCGGATAGCCGGACCACCATCGTCAGCCGAACTGTCATCGGCCGGACTATCATCATCGACCGGACTCCAAGACTATGAAGATACAAGATTGAAGACTTCGTCCCGTGTCCGGATGGGACTTTCCTTGGCGTGGAAGGCAAGCTTGGCGATACGGATATGTAGATCTCCTACCATTGTAACCGACTCTATGTAACCCTAGCCCTCTCCGGTGTCTATATAAACTGGATGGCTCTAGTCCGTAGGACACAACAACAACCATTACAATCATACCATAGGCTAGCTTCTAGGGTTTAGCCTCCTTGATCTCGTGGTAGATCCACTCTTGTAAACATCCATAATATCAATATCAATCAAGCAGGACGTAGGGTTTTACCTCCATCAAGAGGGCCCGAACCTGGGTAAAACATTGTGTCCCTTGTCTCCTGTTCCCATCCGCCTAGACGCACAGTTCGGGACCCCCTACCCGAGATCCGCCGGTTTTGACACCGACACACAAGTTTGGATCAGTACATTACCTTCTGTCAGGTCTGCCAACCATCAACTGGATCCTAAGGCATACTCTTTTGCCTAAGTCAGGAGATCACACTATGATCAGAGGCCATGCAATAAATCTGCTACACTTATTTGATGTGCCACAAAAGTTCAAGGTCATGAGCCTCATAGTTGAAACTATCAAGAGGACAGCTACTGACCAGAAGAGAAGTTGTGGGTATGCCCCACAGATCTAGGAGCTGATTAACTCCAAGATGGGCACTGGCACATACTTGTTGGACAAGGAACACATGCCTACCTATCCAGATTTTGAGGACAACCAAGTGGTTATGAATGAAGATGAACCATCTTCTGTGCAAGCACAAGCAAAGAAGGAGAAGGCAAGGACTGAGAAGGCTGCCAAGATGTCAACAATTGATGAGGCATCTGAGTACTTCCTGAAGAGCAAGCAAGATCAGCTTGGCTACTTGATTGCATCCACTCTAAGGATTGAGCAGGGGTTGTCCACCCTGACTCAAAACCAGGAGAGCCTGGAGAGGATCATGGAGCAGAAGTCCTATGACTTGGATGTGAAGGTCACTGAGATCCAGTCTGTTGTTGAGCAACTCCAGGATGACATGCAGGAGAGGAAGGGCAAGACAACCACTGAGGCGTTTGACAGAGTGCCTAGAGCTCAGAGATCAGCTGCAGTGCCAATGACAGACACAAGAGCAACTTCATCTGCACCAGCTACAGCTTCAATGCCACCAGCTCCAACATCTACTCCACCAGCTCCAACTTCATCAACTGATGCCTTTGTCCTTGGAGTCATTTCTACACCACCACATCAAGACCAAGCCTGAGAGTCGATTTAGTACTATGCATTTTCTAGGAACTTTTTGGTAACTTGTTGCCAAAGGGGGAGAAAAATGTATAGATCATAGGCTTCGAGAGAGAGTGTTTGCCTTTATTCTCTCTTGTTTTGGTGGTTGAACTTTGTTTTCTTTCGCTTATGTGAGATACTTTATGTCTGTGTGATACTTGGATGATCATGTGTTTGATCATATGCTACAATAATGCTTGTTGGATGACATTATCCTTTTATCTCTATAAGATCATTCACTTTGCTTGGTGATGAGTGCATGTATTTTGATTATTATCATTTTGAGCGCTCCACCAAGACGTATGTGACATGGGAGAGTAACTCATGATCCTAACTCTTTGTGCATTTGCAGTCCAAAGCAAATCCTAAACCATGCCCAAATTTAGGGGGAGCTCTCACATTTCACACACTCCCTCCGTTTTTATTTACTCTGCATATTAGAGTTAACTGAAGTCAAACTTCATAAAGTTTGACCAAGTTTATAGAAAACAATATAGACATTTATCTTAATAAATCTATACTATGTGAAAGTACATTCAATAATAAATCTAATGTTGTTGATTTGTTATTGTATACCTTAATATTTTTGTTTATAAACTTGATCAAAGTTTGTAAAGTTTGACTTTGACCAAAACTAATATGCGAACTAAATAAAAACGGAGGGAGTACTTCTCAAAGCGATAATGTTTTTCAATCTTATTATCATTTGTCTAAGCTTTGATCTATATGTTGTCATCAATTACCAAAAAGGGGGAGATTTAAAGTGCAACTATCCCTAGGTGGTTTTGGTAATTCCTAACAACATATAGCTCATTGAGCGAACATTATTTCAAGATAATTATTTCAGGAAAAGCTCAATGAATGTCATGGCATGGATGAGAAAAGTGGACCCCTCAAAATGCTAAGGATAAAAGGATTGGCTCAAGCTTCAAGCTCAAGACTCTACATTTTATATTTTAGTGATCCAAGATCACATTGAGTCTATAGGAAAAGCCAATACTATCAAGGAGGGATGAGGTGTTGCTTAAGGACGTTCTTGCTTCATAGTGCTTAGTGATATGCTCCAAAACCCTCAACTACTTTCTCACATCCACATATGACCTAAACCTAAAGTCTAACTTGGCACCACCGATTCTTTCCATCCGGTGCCACCGAGTTCAGATGTCATAGCAACTACCACAAACCCTAGGAAAATCGGTCTCACCGATAGGGATCTCGGCCTCACCGAGATGGGATTGTAATCTCTCTGATTCCCTTCGTAAGGTTTCGGTACCACCGAGATGAGCGATCGGTCCCACCGAGATTGCAATGTAAACTCTCTGTTTCCCTTTCGTAACATTTCGGTCCCACCGAGATGAGCGAACCGGTCCCACCGAGTTTACCTGGCCAACTCTCTGGTTAGCTTATTACCAAAATCGGTCTTACCGAGTTTGTGTAATCGGTCTCACCGAGATTATGTTATGCCCTAACCCTAACCATATTGGTCCTACTGAGTTGCATGTCGGTCCCACCGAAAATCCTAATGGTCACTAGGTTTACTAAATCGGTCAGACCGAGTTTCTCAATTCGGTCCCACCGAGATTGGTAAATTGTGTGTAACGGTTAGATTTTGTGTGGAGGCTATATATACCCCTCCACCTCCTATTCATTCGTGGAGAGAGCCATCAGAACAAACCTACACTTCGAACTTACCATTTCTGAGAGAGAACCACCTACTCATGTGTTGAGACCAAGATATTCCATTCGTACCATATGAATCTTGATCTCTAGCCTTCCCCAAGTTGCTTTCCACTCAAATCTTCTTTCCACCAAATCCAAATTCTGTGAGATAGAGTTGAGTGTTGGGGAGACTATCATTTGAAGCACAAGAGCAAGGAGTTCATCATCAACACACCATTTGTTACTTCTTGGAGAGTGGTGTCTCCTAGATTGGCTAGGTGTCACTTGGGAGCCTCCGACAAGATTGTGGAGTTGAACCAAGGAGTTTGTAAGGGCAAGGAGATCGCTAATTCGTGAAGATCTACCGCTAGTGAGGCAAGTCCTTCATGGGCGACGGCCATGGTGGGATAGACAAGGTTGCTTCTTCGTGGACCCTTCTTGGGTGGAGCCCTCTATGGACTCGCGCAGCCGTTACCCTTCGTGGGTTGAAGTCTCCATCAACGTGGATGTACGATAGCACCACCTATCGGAACCACGGCTCAAAAATCACCGTGTCTCCAAATTGCGTTTGATATCTCCAAACCCTTCCCTTTACATTCTTGCAAGTTGCATGCTTTATTTTCCGCTGCTCATATACTCTTTACATGTTTGCTTGAATTGTGTTAAGATTGCTTGACTTGTGCTAAGTTTGCTAAAATCTTCCAAAAACTAAAATTGGGAAAAGGTTAAGTTTTTATTTGGTCAAGTAGCCTAATCACCCCCCCTCTAGACATACTTCCGATCCTACAGAATGTTATATAAACAAAAAATTGTGGACGCTAATCGAAGCATTATGTATATGATAGGGGCCACAACCGAAGTGGCGGCCCTTAAGATGGCACTGTCCGAGGCCGAAGACAAAGCGGCCAAGGAGCGCGCCGAGCGCGAAAAACAAGAGGCTCGAGTTGATGAGGTCCAGCAAGAGCTCCAGGATTTCGTCAAAAAAATAGAGTACTTGGAGCGTGACTCCAAGACGCAAGAGTCGGAGCTTGTAAAGGCCCGTGAGAGTGCACAAGACACCAAGGTCGAAGCCCAGAAGGCCCTCCAGGAGGTTGAGGCGTCCAAGAAGATAGCGGTGGGTAAGGCATTCATTATGCAAAGCAAGCATGTGAAGGAGAATTTCCTTTTACTTACCCGAATTCGGAGCTCTCCAGGAGCGTTCGTAGATCTGCCGCGCAGCATATCAGATGCCACGGAGGTCTACCGTGCTGAGGAAGGGAGCTCGACGGAGAAGCTGTTCTGGTCCCAGTATATTGGGGCCGAACATCCGATGCCCTTGAGCGGCCAGCTGAAGCAACTGGTCGAACTGCACAAGGCGGCCGAATTGGCCATGAAGGACTTTATAGTCCGTCTGTGTCCTGGCGAGCCCTGCCCATCAGCTACTTCGGCCTTGTAAAGCGGATGGTAAATGCCTGTCCGCGGCTTGAAGTCATTAAGCGGTTCGTCTGCATTGAAGGTGCGCGCAGGGCCTTTGCCCGTGCGAAAGTGCACTGGGGGAAGATGGAAGCCGAGAAGCTGGTGACGGAGGGGCCGCCGAAGGGCAAGGAGCATCGCCACCCCAAACAGTACTATGACAATGTCATTAAGGGTGCCCGCATTGTGGCGGATGAATGTGCTAAGGATGTAATTTTTGAATGAATGTACTCAAATCATCATGTAATGTGAAAACGAGTTCATGTGCGCTATATGACGCTTGTTAATTTAAAATATTACCTCCTGTGCGGCCGTTTATAAAATCTTGAGAGTTGGCCAGTCGTCGGCTTCTGCCCCCGTGTAACTAGTACTGGGGTGTTCGGGATAAATATAAACACTCTTTATCCAAATTTTTGGTCCTTTTAAGGAGGTGTTTAACGCAGCGAATAAGGCAATCGGACTATACAGCTTTATCACTCTCACTTAGCCATAGAAGTCTACAATTTTAAATTTTGGTGAAGCCCCTAGTATTCGGAAGGCCGAACTTGGGGCGCTATACACGCCTAAATCGGACGAGGCCGATTCCTCGCCTGAAGCGGAAAAAATCTTTAAGGATTTGGGACCTCTCGAACATCGACCAACTCTTGCCTCATCATGACAGTCAGTTTTTGGCTTTCTCTACTGAGGTGCTCGTATGGATGAACCGGGACACAATCGCAGTAGTTCTCCATGTGCTACCTTAGCCGATATAGCAGAAGATAAGGTACCAAAACATGCGAGCCGGGCAAACCCAACTATTGACCCAAGACATGATTCGGAGCTGATGCATATAGTGTTATAAGTTCGGGGTGTCGCACTGTCAAAAGTGTTCGGACTTTTCTTGCCGTGTTATGGGGTACACTGAAGCCCCTGGCGAACTAAATGTACCAAAGTGTACAGGTGCGGTGTGTAGTAAATAAGCCGCCAAGGAAAAACATAAAGAAAGTGTAATAATAAGCTGACGCTGTATATTTTCCCATTGTTATTTAAATGATATGTCAGTGTGTATATATACAAGTAGTGCGATAAGAAAAATGGGACTATTTGACATGTCCTAGCCAAGGCTAAGCTCCACGTGGGTATGTAAAACAGGTATAATGATTGTTATCAGAGACCACCTGAGTATTCCCTTATACATCAAAGCTTCTTGCCTCCTTGGACTTTCCTTCCTATGATGAGTCCGATAATCCGGCTACCTGAAAGGGCTTCCAGAGAGTAGGGTCCTGAAAGAAAGAAAGTGATGAAGAAATATGGGTCCTGGGGCGGTTGAGCCGCGTTGTGGACCGTGTCGTGGCCATGCCTCCGCCCATGCCCATGGTATTTTGAGTGCGTAATTATGCACGTGCGGCACAAATTTCACCGCTTGGTTGGGACTAGGGCGGAGGTCGGATTGCTAGTCGAGATCTAGACGTGTCGGACGATCCTGTTGCAGGGCACTCCGGACTCGCTTGACGGTGTCCGGGGGTTTTATCGCCGGATTGGCGATCTGTCTAAGAAGGCTGCTTTGTACTTGTTGCGAGGGCCGCAGTATGCTCCTCCGTTCGGAGCGAGAGTTCTTTGTTTCCATTGACTGTGATAACCCCGCGAGGTCCTGGCATCTTGATCTTGAGGTATGCATAGTGTGGTACCGCATTGAATCAAGCAAATGCGGTTCGTCCTAGTAGTGCATGATAACCACTACGGAAGGGGACGATATCGAAGATTAACTCCTTGCTTCGGAAATTATCCGGAGATCCAAAGACCACTTCAAGTGTGATTGAGCCCATGCAACAGTCCTCCACACCTGGTATGACACCCTTGAAGGTGGTTTTTGTGGGCTTGATTCTTGAGGGGTCGATGCCCATTTTGCACACTGTATCCTGATAGAGTAGGTTCAGGCTTCTGCCACCATCCATGAGGACTCGTGTGAGATGGAATCCACCGATGATGGGGTCAAGGACCAATGCGGCCAAACCGCCATGACGGATACTGGTAGGATGGTCCCTGCCATAGAAAATGATCGGACAAGAGGACCATGGGTTGAACTTTGGGGCGACTGGCTCCATCGCATAGACATCCCTTAGTGCATGCTTTCGTTCCCGCTTGGGAATATGGGTTGCGTATATCATATTCACCGTTTTCACCAAGGGAGAGAATTTCTTCTGTCCTCCTGTGTTCGGCGGCCAGGGCTCCTTGTCGTCATCGCTATGCAGCCCCTTTTCCTTGTTTTCGGCATTCAACTTGCCGACTTGTTTAAACACCCAGCATTCTCTGTTGGTGTGTGTCGGTGTCAAAACCGGCGGATCTCGGGTAGGGGGTCCCGAACTGTGCGTCTAAGGCTAATGGTAACAAGAGACTGGGGACACGATGTTTACCCAGGTTCGGGCCCTCTCGATGGAGGTAATACCCTACTTCCTTCTTGATTGATCTTGATGATATGAGTATTACAAGAGTTGATCTACCACGAGATCAGAGAGGCTAAACCCTAGAAGCTAGCCTATGGTATGATTGTTGATAATGATCCTGAGTCCTACGGACTAAACCCTCCGGTTTATATAGACACCTGAGGGGGCTAGGGTTACACAGAGTCGGTTTACAGAGAAGGAGATCTACATCCGAATCGCCAAGCTTGCCTTCCATGCCAAGGAGAGTCCCATCCGGACACGGGACGAAGTCTTCTGTCTTGTATCTTCATAGTCCAACAGTCCGGCCAAAGTATATAGTCTGGCTGTCCGGATACCCCCTTATCCAGGACTCCCTCAGCAGCCCCTGAACCAGGCTTCAATGACGATGAGTCCGGCGCGTAGATTGTCTTCGGCATTGCGAGGCGGGTTCCATCTCCGAATACTCCAAGATAAATTCCGAACACAAGGACCATGTCCGGCTCTGCAAGATAACATTCCATATACCACCGTAGAGAGAACAATAATAATCCACGAATCTAATCTGCTGACAACTCTTCAAAGAGAGACATCACGCCGTGGTCCGGTTTTTATTCGAACCGTTCCCACATCTTGCTACCGCGTGCACCACGAGGCGGTTTCCTTGGCACGTCCTGTCAGAGCAGAGATCGTGTTCCTCCTTATTACGGGATTCTCATCAATACAGGTATGGGTAATCCAACCGTGCCTGTTGGCATGACCCCGTATCTTTAGGCAAGTCCCGAACGACCATGTTCGGGGACGCTTGATATTCTTCCCCCTTTATAAAGGAGCCGAGGCCTATCCCTCTATCTCCACGCTCGCACATCTCGCGCCCTGAGTTCCAACACCCAAAACCCGAGCTTAAGCACTCCGGATCTTCAATCATGTCCGGATCTGACCATCAAGGCCGATGGATGGCTTCCTCTATCATAGAGGAGGATATTGCAAAGCTCAGGGAGGATGGGTATTTGACCGCCGATGTCAAGCACCGGCTTCCTACTCCCGAACAGGTTATCCTCACTCCTGAGACCAACAAGAGTGTCGTGTTTGTCTCCCACTTCCTCCGGGGCTTAGGTCTCACTCTTGATCCCTTCGTGAGGGGGATCATGCACTACTACGGGCTAGATTTCCACGATCTAGCTCCGGATTCCATCCTCCACATCTCATCATTTATCGTTGTGTGTGAAGCCTTCCTTCACATTGCCCCCCACTTTGGCTTGTGGCTCAAGACTTTCGATGTGAAGCCGAAGATAATTGAGGAGCGACACGCAGAGTGTAGAGGTGCCATAATAAGCAGGAATGCTGATGCCCCGTGGCCCGAAGGCTCCTTCCCGGAAATATCCAATTTATGGCAATGGAGGTGGTTCTATGTCACAGCTCCCCGAGGATCAAAGTGGGCGGCCGCGCCTACCTTCCGCTCGGGCCCTCCACCTCCACTGGCATTATGGGCCAACGTGGGACTAGACTGGGGGGCTGCGAACGATGTACCAATGCTTCAAAGCCGCATTCGGGAGCTCCTCGAGAGGGACATTAGTCTCGTCAAAATAATCCAAGTAATGCTAGTCCGGCGGATCCTGCCGTGCAAATGTCGGCCCCTCCGGATGTGGGAATTCAATCTAGAAGGTCCACGGACCATTCCGCACTTCTTCGGCATGACGCCCGAAGGGATGTACAAGTTGTTCTTCAGACCACGAATAAAGTGTCCGGACACCACCGAGGATGCGGGCCTGAGCTGCAATCGCCTCGATACCCAAGTAAGTAACCCCATAACCGAACACCTCACTTATATTTGTCATAGCATTGCTCTAAACACTGTCCGCAACTAGGATTGGCTTAGAAAGGCGGAGAGGATCAGGTGTCCGGCCCCTCTTCCCGAAGGTCCGCTTGGCCCGGCAATGGCCAGGATTCTCGAACGGACACTCAGTCGGGTGCCACCATAGAAGGCTGAAGGGGAGAGCGGGGAGGCCAAGAGTGGGCCTCACACACTGCCCATTCGAACCGGAGGAATCAGCGCCTCCACAAAGGAGGGGAACTGGGGGGTGACTCTGAGGTTTCCTCCCCCCGCGGGAAGAAAAGGGCCGCCTCCGTAGATCTGGAGACGGAGGCGCCTAAACAAGGAAAAATAATTTCACCAAAGGACCCTGCTTCGAAGGGCGTCCTCGCCGTACAGCGCCCGCCAATGGGCCAGCCCTCCATCGAGTTGTAAGTTTAATTTAAGCAAGGATCTTATTGCTTCTTCCTCTGAGAGTAATGACCAGGACCTGTTTTTGTAGTCCGGCTAGCAGTTCGTCTCAACAGGGTTCGTCCTCGGGGGATCTTCTTCCGGAGATGATGGAGAGTGAAACCCCACCAGCCTCTCTGCCCCGTGGGGAGAGAAAACCTGAGGTATCGTCACGGAGGAGTCCGGATCCAATGGGGCCGGAAGCTAACACTTTGGTCGCCCTAAGCCTAGCGCGTTTGGCTCCCATGGCGGACAACAAAAAGGATCCGGGACAGTTCGGAGTCCGGCCGAACGCGCTGACGAGCCTCCTGGAGTCAGCTGATCTCTTGGAGGGTCATCGTACCCTAATGGGTACGGTGTTGGAGAAAATCTCCTCCGCCACAAGTGGTTTAAATGAAGCTTTTAAGAGACCGCTCAAAGGCTTTGAGGTAAGCCGTAATTTTTAGTTGAACCGCACGCGATACATGCGCTCTGTATAGATAGTAGCCCCTGAGACTGCGGATGGCATCCCATGGCGGCAAACGGAGAATCAGACTCCCAGATTATGATCACACCTGTATTGATGTGCAGGTTGCTAAGGGTTCGGCAATAGACCAGGCCGCTGAATGCGCCAAATTGAGGTGGCAGATTGGCGTTGTGGAGGCCGACGTCACGCTTGTGAACACGCGATTCAGGATTCGCAAAGTATGCTTTCCTATATCCACATCTATCTTTGCAATAAGGTTTGAAATACTAATGTGGTGTTATGTAGTTGCAGGTGGAGCTGCTGCCGTTGGGGCCTGAGGGCGGAGCTTGCTCTAGCCAAGGAACAAGCCCGGATTAGCAATACGGCTGCTTTAAAGGCAGCCGAAGAATTAAGAGCCGAACAGGCCGCTCGTCTCCGAAGCGAGGAGAAGATAGCCGGGATGGCTGTGGAGCTGAGGGACGCCGCCGGCCGGTATGAGCTTCTCGAAAAGGAGAATCAAACAAAGGCGGCCGATCTGAAGAAGGCGGCCGATCTGAAGAAGGCGACAGATTCGGCCAAGGAGATGCGCTCTCAGATTAGAGACGCACGGGAGGAACTTCAACAAGCCGGAGAAATCGTGGTCGGAAGACCTTATGTGTTGCGGATGAAGTTTTTGGATCCAAAGTATGCTCCATTGGATAAGCTATGGAGCGCCGCAGATGAGTATGCGGACTTGGCGAAGAGTGCGGTCGATGCGACCAAGTTATTCAAGGATCATGAGGATAATAAACGGAGAGGTTGTTCTGGCCGCAATTTGATGCTCCAGCACGCTCCTTGCCCTTGAGTGAGAAGATGGCTGCCATAGCCGAGCTCCATAGGCTGTACGGCCTTGCAATGAGGTCTGTAATAGACTATTTGTGGCCGAAGGAGCCGAAGCCGGACAGTTACTTTGGTCTGGTGCAACGAGTATTTGGCGCCAGGGCGCAGATTGATGCCATGAAGAGATCGGCGTGCATAGAGGGTGCGCAGATGGCTCTTGCCCGCGTGAAAACATACTGGGCGGATATGGAGGCCACCCGCATTGCAACCCGGGGTCCGGCTGGAAGCCAAGACCCAGCCGAGCACTATTTTGAGCAGGTTATAAAAGGTGCTCGTAGAATAGAGGCCCAGTGCTCCAAGAATGTCATGTTTGAATGACAAACTTATTAGTTATGAACAATTATCTATTTGATTATGGAGGCTGTATTTTATACTTTTGCCTGAAAGTATTATAATGTCTCCTGTATGGCTGTTTATGTATTCATATAGCATGAAAGTTAGCAGTCGTTGGCTTTAGCCCCCACGCATAATGTGGGGGTGTTCGAGAAGATAGGCAGAAACACACTTGATCCAACGTCTTGGTCCATGAAGGAGGTGATCACACATCGAACCACGCAACTGGACTATATAGCTGTAACACTTTCGCTTAGCCATAGGAGTTGAAAGGTGGGGCTACTATATAGCCCCTGGTACTTCCGCGTGCATCCGGATACGGTGCGCGTACTTGACCGGTAGACCGGTCCTTCGTCAATGCGGAGGAATCCTATAGATTCTGATGAGTCCTTGAGTGGTTGACCAGTCTCTTGTTATATCATGACAGTCAGTTTTCGGCTTTCTCTACTGAGGTGCTCATCCGGAATAACCAGGGCACAATCGCTGTAGTTCTCCTTTGGCCGCCTTAGCCGATAAAAGGGAACGTAAGGCAGCAAACCCAGGAGCCGGGCTAACCCAACATTTGACCAAAGACATGATTCAGAGCTGATGCATATAAGGCCAAACTCGTGACGCCAAACACTCCCGAAGGTATTCGGACTTTATAAAATATATTGGGCTAAACAATGCCCTTGACCCTATGATTCCAGGTACGCGCATTTATTTATCGCGGCAAAAAAGGCCTAAAATGCCAGTGTCCCGTACAGGTGTATGAAATACACATGGGATGTTGAGCAAGAAGAGACAGTAAAGAAGGTTTACACAGGGGCTTAATCTATAGAGAAACCTGTGGGCGGGGCCCTGCTGCACGTCTGCGCCTGTTTCTCTGTTGCGTCGTATCCTGGAAGGGTGCCGCACTGGTAGTGTCTGTAAGAATGAAAAAGAAAACGTGCGAAAAGTTAGTTATGCTCGAGGAATGTTCGAGATCCGGCCTGTTAACGAGGCGAGCCGAATTGTGGGCTTGTGTTACATGTTTGCAGCCCCTCGTATTATTTATGGGGACACATGTACAGCCCCTGGCTCAGGTTTATCCGAGCCCGTGCGAAAAAATGGTGTATTGGACTCGTCTAACCGTGTTCGTGGTCTTAACGACCGTTCATGCGTTCCGGTGGGAGAGGCCGCCTAGAGTCCGGCAGCGGGAACTGCCGCATACCGTTCTGTGTTTCCGCTAACCGTGATGATGCTGCGTGGACCAGGCATCTTGAGTTTAAGGTAGGCGTAGTTCGGTATTGCGTTAAAGCAAGAGAAGGCCGGTCTTCCAAGCAATGCATGATAATCGCTGCTGAAGGGAGCGATGTTGAAGAGTAAGTTCTCGTGTCTGAAGTTGTCGGGAGAACCGAATGTTACTTCTAACACGAGGGATCCCCAACAATGGGCCACGATGCCTGGAATTACTCCATTGAAGGTGGCGTTATTTTGATTTATTCTGGATGGGTCTATCCCCATCCTACAGATGGTGTCTTAATATATCAAATTAAGACTACTGTCGCCGTCCATTAGGACATGTGTGAGATGGTATCCATCGATTATTGGGTCGAGCACCAAGGCAGCCGATCCTCCGTGCCGGATACTGGTCGGATAGTCCCTGTGATCAAAAGTGATCGGGCAAGTTGCCCAGGGATTAAATTGGGGGCCTACAAACTCTGCGTGAGTTGCGTGTACCATGTTTACCATTTTGACTTCTGGTGGAAATTGTTTCTGGCCCCTAGTGTTCGGCTGGCGAGGCTCATCCTCGTCTTTGCTTGGTGTTTCCCTTCCCTTATGTTCGGTGTTTAACTTGCCGGCCTACTTGAAGACCCAACATTCTCCGTGGGTGTGATTTGCAGGTTTGTTGGAAGTGCCATGGATTTGGCACAATCTGTCCAGGACTTTGTTCAGGCCGAATGGTTCCTCTTTACTATCGTTGAATGGCTTTTTTCCTTGACTGGGTCGAGAGCCCCTGAATCCGTTGTTGACTGCTGTGTTGTCCGGACTGTCGTTATTCCGACGTTTGTTCTTGATGTGTCGTGGCTTCCCGTTGCCATCTCAGATTTCGGATGTGCTGGGGTTGTTGGTGCCTTTACGGGCCAGCCAGCTGTCCTCGCCCGCACAAAATCGGGTCATGAGGCTTGTTAAGGCTGCCATCATTCTCGGCTTTTCCTGGCCGAGGTGTCTGGAAAGCCACTCATCTCGGATACTGTGTTTGAAGGCCGCTAAGGCTTCAGCGTCCGGACAGTCGACAATTTGATTCTTCTTAGTGAGGAATATGTTCCAAAGATTGTGGGCTGACTCTCCAGGCTGCTGTATAATGTGACTTAAATCATCCGCATCTGGAGGCCGGACATAAATCCCTTGAAAGTTGGCCCTAAAAGCATCCTCAAGTTCCTCCCAACTTCCAATTGAGTTTTCGGGGAGGCTTTTCAGCCAATGACGGGCTGGTCCTTTTAACTTGAGGGGGAGGTATTTGATGGTGTGGAGATCATCCCCACGAGCCATGTGTATGTGAAGGACAAAATCTTCAATCCAGACCCCGGGGTCCGTCATTCCATCGTATGACTCTATATTCATGGGTTTGAATCCCTGTGGAAATTCATGATCCAGCACCTCATCCGTGAAGCACAGGGGGTGTGCAGCCCCTCTGTATCTGGCTATGTCGCGGCCTGCTGCCGGCTATTGTTGCTCCTGGTGTTGATTCCGGACTGGTACTCGATCGTCATGATCATTGTGGTGACCATAATCTCGCGCCGGAGCCTGTCCTCTGGACCCATAGATGGACCTGGACGCACTGGCCTTTTTGTCTAGGAGCTCTCGTAAATCACGTGCAGTATCAGTGGCTGCTCTATCGCGGCCATGAGGTGGTTGGTCTGGCTGAGTAGCTGTATTGTTTTTTTGTCGGACAGGTGCTGCGGCCTTATTGTCGAATTCGGGTAGCAGTTTGTGCTTTGGGTAGCTCTTTGTGTAGCGATTATCGCCATATTTTCCTTCGGTGTCCAGCACCTTATTCCATTGTCGGTTGAGCGTATCCTGCGCGGCCTTAAGTCTTTGCTTCTGCTTCTTCAGGCTCCGCGCTGTTGCGACGAGTTTTATGCGGAGTTTGTCTTGCTTTGAGTGTTCTTCCGGGATGATGAACGCATCGTCCACCGGATTGTTATCTTCTTTGGAGGTAGCATGATGAGTTCGGCACTTTAAATCGGGCATCTGCTCCGGCTGTGTTCGGCCTGACCTGGTTTATCCTGCTGCATCGCTGGATCCCTATGGTCGTTGTTGCCTTCGAAATCAACCGGAGTGTCATCCTGTTTTGGATTGTTATCGCTATTTTTGCTGTGACTGGACCTAAGGCGGCGTTTACGCCGTCGTTTTTGCTTTTGCCCGGGGGGTTTATCCTCCGCTGTATCCTTTTTGTCACTATTGTCATCTTTGGGGGTGTCCACCATGTAGACATCGTATGATGAAGTGGCAGTCCAGCGCCGCATGGGCGGTGGTTCTAGATCTTCCCCTGCATCAACGTCCATACCGTTGATGTTATTGGGGGAGATGTCAAGCATGTATGTTAGGTCGTTGAAGGTGGCTATAAAGTGGGTGGCGGGTGGGTTGCAATTTTCTTCGTCTTCCGTATCCCACACGGGCTGGACATAGCTCGGCCAGGAGTCTCCTGACAAAGAGTGAGACCTTAATGAATTCAGCACGTCTCCGAAGGGTGAATGCTGAAAGATATCCGCGGCAGTGAACTCCATGACTGGAGCCCAATTGGATTCGATGGGCACGGACGTGCGCGGTCTAAACACACTACCGGAAACGAGTCTGGGGGTCCTGAGGAACAGATTTCCAGGAGAGAGGAGTCTGTGTTTGGCTCCAACGCCGATGAGGATGCGGCCTTCGGGGCGGGGTCCATCCATCCGCCCTCGGAAGGCACGACCTGCTCTAGAACAAAGTCTGGAGCGGTGGCATGTGCGATGTTTCGAATACTGTCCGACTGCCGATCTAGGTTTTGCACGTCGTGATTGTTCGGCGCTCCTGACACAGGTCCGAATCTGTCGAAGATCAAGTCTCCGCGGATGTCGACGGTGTAGTCTAAGTTTCCAAACCTGACCTGATGGCTGGGGGCGTAGTTATCGATCTGCTCCAGATGTCCAAGCGAATTGGCCCGCAGTGCGAAGCCGCCGAACACGAAGATCTGTCCGGGGAGAAAAGTCTCGCCCAGGACAGCGTCAAAACCAGCGGATCTCGGGTAGGGGGTCCCGAACTGTGTGTCTAAGGCTAATGGTAACAGGAGACTGGGGACACGATGTTTACCCAGGTTCGGGCCCTCTCGATGGAGGTAATACCCTACTTCTTGCTTGATTGATCTTCATGATATGGGTACTACAAGAGTTGATCTACCATGAGATCAGAGAGGCTAAACCCTAGAAGCTAGCCTATGGTATGATTGTTGATAATGATCCTGAGTCCTACGGACTAAACCCTCCAGTTTATATAGACACCGGAGGGGGCTAGGGTTACACAGAGTTGGTTTACAGAGAAGGAGATCTACATCCGAATCACCAAGCTTGCCTTCCACGCCAAGGAGAGTCACATCCGGACAGGGGACGAAGTCTTCTGTCTTGTATCTTCATAGTTCAGCAGTCCGGCCAAAGTATATAGTTCGGCTGTCCGGATACCCCCTTATCCTGGACTCCCTTAGTGTGGTTGGCTGGTTTATCGGGGGTGCCGTGAATTTGGCATGAGCGATCGAGTATGCGGTCTAGACTGGACGAGCCCGGATTGTTTCTTTTGAATGGCTTCTTCCGCTGTCTAGATTTAGAGCCTCTGAATCTGGCATTGACTGTCGTGTCTTCGGTGTTGTCGCCATTGTACCGACACTTGTGTCTATTGTGTTGTGGCTTGCCGTTGCTATCTCTGGCGTCTGAATCACCGGAGTTTTTTGGTGTGATGTTGCTGCGAGCCAGCCAGCTATCCTCGCCCGTGCAAAAGCGGGTCATGAGTGTCGTGAGGGCTGCCTTGGATTTTGGCTTCTCTTGGCCGAGGTGTCGGGCAAGCCATTCATCACGGATGTTATGCTTGAAGGCTGCTAAGGCTTCGGCATCCGGATAGTCGACAATTTGGTTCTTTTTAGTTAGGAACCGAGTCCAGAATTTCCTGGCTAACTCTCCGAGCTGTTGGGTTATGTGACTTAAGTCATCAGCATCCAGTGGTCACACGTAAGTGCCCTAGAAGTTATCAAGGAATGCGTCTTCCAGGTCCTCTGAACTACCAATGGAGCTTGCTGGCAGGCTATTCAGCCAATGCCGAGCTGGTCCTTTGAGCTTAAGTGGTAGGTACTTTATGGCATGTAAGTCATCGCCGCGGGCCATGTGAATGTGAAGGAGGAAATCTTCGATCCATACCGCGGTGTTTGTTGTGCCATCATATGATCCAATGTTCACGGGTTTAAACCCTTCTGGGAATTCATGATCCATTACTTCATCAGTGAAGCATAGGGGGTGTGCGGCGCCTCTATGCCGGGCTACATCCCGACGTAGTTTGAATGACTCTGGTCTGTTGTATTTGGCCTGGCCGGACTTTTGTATATTGTATTCGGCGTGACGGTCATCGTCAGTGATATTGTATAGATCGATCTTGACTGTCCTACTTTGTTTTCCAATATGTCTCGCAGGTCCTTCGTGTAGCCCCGGGCCTTAGTATTATTGTTTGATTGGCGACGGGGTGCGGGCTGGACTTCGGGCTGGTACGTCGCCTTGTCCCGGCCACAGGGTGGACGGTCAGCCGCATCATGCGCTGGTAGTGTGGGTTTCAATGCCTCCTCCTCAAGTTGAGGTAGCAAACTGCGCTTCCGGTAACTTTTTGTAGGGCACTCGAGTCCGTATTCCTCGGCAGCTAGGACCTCGGTCCATCTATCAGTTAGCAGATCTTGATTAGCTTGAAGCTGTTGCTGCTTTTTCTTCAGGCTTTTTGCAGTGGCTATAAGCCGGCGCTTGAAGCGCTCCTGCTTGACGGGATCCTCAGGCACGATGAATTCTTCGTCGCCAAGGCTCACTTCGTCTTCGGAGAGAGGCATGTAGTTATCATCATATGATTCTCCATCTGTTGCTTGTTCTTTAGGGCTAGCTTGCACATCCTCTTGCTCAGCCTACTCGAAGCCTGGCTGGGCGGGATTGTCTTCGTCTTCGGCACCATCCGGATTGTTATCTTGTCACATCCCTAGCTTCTGGTAATGCTCTAGGCTAGCTTCATGTGTGCATCATGTCTATATTCCAAAAGTTGAAATGAGGAAATTGAAAGCCTCGAAATCATTTTAATAAAGGGGCAAGAAACCCTAAAATTGCAATCAGTAAATCCAAAATGCCCTAGAAATAGCTCTGACAATTTTGGCAAGAGTTATAAATCAAACCAAAATTTTGGGACATTTCTAAGGAATTATTTGGGCTCTGATTTTAAATCAATATTTTATTTGAATTTGGAGTTATATTCATAATATATAATGAATATATTTTCAAATGTCCTGAGATATTTTATGTTTATGAGGAGTAGACCTTAAGTGACATAAAATTATCCAGGGGAGTTTTGGCACTGTTTTCAAATTTATTTTAATTTGAATTCAGTGGCAATTAAATAGAAAACAGAACAGATATATATATAAAAAGAGAGAAGCCCAGCCACTTACCTGGCGCCCACTTACCTGGCCCAGCTCCTCCAGCGGCCCAGCCCGCCAACGCTACCCTCCCTGTCGCCTTCCTCCTCGCGCTAGTAGGCAGAGGAGGGACACGGCGCACGCGCCCAAGCTCGCCACGCCACCACCCTGCTCGTCTGCATCGCCTGGCCACCGCGACGCCGCGCGTCATCTCCTCGGCGCCACCTCGACCCCCTGGACCCCCTCGCTCTCTCCCTCTCCCTTGTTTCTCTCCTCTGCTTCCTCTCTCTCACTCGCCCGAGCGCAGCCGCAGCCGCGCCACCGTAACGCCGCGGCCACCGTCTCCCCCTCGACCCCTCGCTGTGCTTGCGAGCTCCGTCTCGACGTCCCCGACCTCCTCGACAAGCCACGACGCCACGGACGCGCTGCAACACCGCCATCACCACCGTCTTCATCGCCATGGCCGGAGATCGCCGCCGCTCGATTCGCAGCAACGAGGACACCCCCGAGCTCACCAACCCCTTCGTTCGATCCGCTGTGAGCTGCTGCGTCGATCCCCTCCCTCCCCTGGCACTTTTTCTCCTGCTAGCGCCAATATCCACCGGAGCCGAGAGCTCTTCGCCGGCCATGTCGCCGCCGTAGCCACCGTTGCCTAGAGCTGCAACCGAGCACGCGGTCATGCTCAGTGCAACCCCAGGAGGTCGTAACACCCCCCTTTGCCTCCTGCCGTGCTCCCTAACACCGACCCCGAGCTCGCCCGAGCTCCGGCCGCCGCCGAGGTCGACGCCGTGCTCAACTCCGGCCACCTCGCGGCCTCCCGTCCGTTCCTTTGGATGCGGAGGAGCAAGAGCTTCTTCCTAGTGCCCTCAGCGCGCCAAACCACCGCTCGTAGCGCCAAACCCGCCACCAACCGAACTCCGGCCGCCGCCGTCGTCATGATTGCCGTCGCCTCCGGCCACCCTAGCTTCTCCCGTTTGCCCTGTTAGATGCGCGCGAGCCTGGGCATCCCGTAGAGCCCCTCCGCCGCTCTTTTGGTCATCGGAGGGCGAATCCCGACGCTCTCCGCCGTCCCTGGCCTCGCCGGCGACGAGCCTCGGGTCAACTCCGGCGAGTTTGACCCGGGTTTGACCCCACTGGCCGGTTTGACCCCCCTCTCTCTCACTGACATGCGGGCCCCGCCCGGCTAATTAAGTTAGGTTAGTATTAACTAAGCTAGGTTAGTTTAGTTAGACACTGACACTCGGGACCCACAGGTCAGAGTTTGACCGGACTGTGCCACGTTGACCTGCTGACGTCATCATGACGTCAGGATGACGCAGTAATGTTTTCTGGATTTGTTTTTATTCAGAAAATTCCAGAAAATTGTATAAACTTCTAAAAATCATAGAAATTCAACCGTAACTCCAAATTAAATAATTTATATATGAAAAATTATCAGAAAAATTCAAGGAATCCATCTGTACCATTTTCATGCATGTTAGAACAACTTATAGCTGCTGTTTAGCACAAATCAATTAAATGGCATTTGAATAATCACATATGGAGTTTAAATTTGAATCTTGTATTCAAACCAACTTCATTTAATCTGTTGCTAGTTGCATTAGCTCAAAACACATTCATTTTGCCATGTCATGATCATGCATCATATTGTGCATTGCATTGATTGTGTTCCCTTCTATGTTGCCGGTATTTGTCCCCTCTCGATAGACGTGATACCGATGATGTGATCGTTGACACTGATGAAGACTCAATGCTATCTTCAGAAGTGCCAGGCAAGCAAAACCCCCTTGTTCATTCCGATACAAACCCACTCTCTCGCTCTTGCTCTCTTTTACTGCATTAGGACAACAACGATTCATCTGTTACTTGTTGCGGTAGTTGAACCCCTTTATCCTTTGCATGACCTGTCATTGCCACAGTAAATAGATGAAACCCACTAGCATGAGTAGGAGTTGTTTGAGCCTTGTTGTGCCTACTCATTCTTGCTTGTTTGTCATGCCTGCTACTGCTTAGAGTTGTGTCAGGTCTGATTCATCGGGAATGGATCAGAGGTGTGTGAACATGTCCTACCATTGAGAGCTAAGTGTGTGAACACGATTTGGTAAAGGTAGCGGTGAGAGGCCATGTAGGAGTACATGGTGGGTTGTCTCATTGAAGCCGTCCTTAGGAACTGAGTTCTGTGTTTGTGATCCATGACTCAGCTACTACCATACATTGGGCCCTGAAATATGACCCCGCTCGACTTCTTAATCACCCTTGTCCTCTGTCCAGGAGTTGCAAGTAGTTTCTGGTGTTTGTAGTATGCTGGAGGCCGTGGACAGCGCTGACCGTAGGGGTGGGCTGTGATGCGGTAGGCACGTGGCCGGGTAAACCGGGCACCCGTTTGGTGTCACGGAACCCTGTTCACATCGTTTGGGGCTGTGAGCGAAACTCCGGCCGGATCTCCTCATGGATGGAACCCGAATAGGCGATAAACCTGGACTAGAGACTTAGGTGTTTAGGTAGGTCGTGGTCTACACCCACGTCGGCTTTCGCTTGAAGTCTGCCGAGAACATGTCGTGTGCAGACGCTAAGTGGTGGAAACATGTATGAAGAAGTACACCCCTGCAGGGTTAACATCATCTATTTGAATAGCCGTGTTTGCGGTAAAGGACTTCTGGGTTGCTTATATCAGTTCATAGACAAGTGAAAGTGGATACTTTAAAATGCGCAAGATAAGCGTGAGTGCTATGGATGGCGTTCTCGTAGGGAGACGGGAGCGGATCCATAGTGGTGTATTTATATGGTGAATATGTGGACTCGTGTGCGCCACCTCAAAAGAGTCGCTTGCAGTCGTAGTTTAGGATAGCCACCGAGTCAAAGCTGGCTTGCTGCAGTTAAACCCCACCATCCCCTTGTTGAAAATGATGCATATGTAGTTAGTTCTGATGTAAGTCTTGCTGGGTACATTTGTACTCACGTTTGCCTATTTTATGTTTTTGCAGAGAGACTTCAGTCTCACTAGTTGTTCCACGTGGACTTCGACGTTTAGCTTGTTACCTCAGCTACGATCTTGTGCCTCAGCAGGATTTGGTAGATAGTCAGGCTTCTCAGCCTTTTTCATTTATAGATGTCTGTACTCAGACATGATAGCTTCCGCTTGTGCTTTGATATGTATGCTCTGAATGTTGGGTCATGAGACCCCTGTTTGTAATATCTCGCTCCTCGGAGCCTAATGAATAAATACTTGAGTTGTAGAGTCATGTTGTGATGCCATGTTGTATTTGCACATATCGAGCATATTGTGTGTATGTTATTGAAATGCTTGGTATGTGTGGGATCTGACAACCTAGTTGTTTATCCTTGGTAGCCTCTCTTACCGGGAAATGTCTCCTGGTGTTTCCACTGAGCCATGGTAGCTTGCTACTACTCCGGAACACTTAGGCTGGCCGGCATGTGTCCTTCGTCGTTCCTGTATCTGTCCCTTCAGGGAAATGTCACGCGATGAATACCGGAGTCCTGTTAGCCCGCTACAGCCCGGTTCACCGCGATTCACTCGCTGATGACCGACATGTTCGATGCTGGGTCATGGATACCTGTCCCTGTAGGTTTGTGCCACTTTGGGTTTACGACTAGCCATGTCAGCCCGGGCTCCTTATCATATGGATGCTAGCGACACTATCATATACGTGTGCCAAAAGACGCAAATGGTCCCGGGCAAAGGTAAGACGACACCCGTGGGAATACCGTGCGTGAGGCCGCAAAATGATATGAGGTGTTACATGCTAGATCGATGTGGCATTGAGTCGGGGTCCTGACAGCGTTGGTATCAGAGCTTGACTGCCTGTAGGATTACCAAGCCAAACTGGTCGAAGTTGAGTCTAGAAATTCTTTAGTTATATAAGGGAATTGATTGTCGGATGGAACGTAAGGCTCTTTTTACTCCTTATACCTCATGCCCTTCTGATCTGAGTCATCTTATCTTTCCTACGGGGATTAAGATCTAGGCTATCTCTTCTTTCTATCAGGATCACACGTTACTAATCCGTAGACTTATAAGATTGTTGAATTTAAGCTTGAGTTCAGTTTCTACTACTTCCGTATGTTAATTGTTGATCTCGAAACCTTGATATTGCGCTTCTGAGTGGTTATGCCACCATTTTTGTGAATGTCTCAAATCTCTTCTGAGCATTTACAGCCGTTATGCTGTCCGAGTCATTCCAGGTTTCTAAATAGTCTGATGCATTTGCAAAATCCTTTCCCTCTGGTTTCGATGCTCCTTTATGCCAGCTCAATCACACTAATTGTTGAGTTGAGGTATTCTACTGCCTTGACCTTTATGTTGGAATAATTATTATGACCCTAGGTGTCTCAGGGGATCATCTAGTGGTCTAGCCATGATTTGTGTCCTAGTGTGATGATTCTGGCCTTTATTCTCGAAAGCATTCCGTGATGCTACTTAGGAGTAGGTATTCTATTCCTGGGTTTTGAACCCGAGATTCATCCTACTTACATCATGTTGATAGTGTTGCTAGTTCCTTTAGGATAATAGTAACCTTTGCGATAGTCCTCGAGGTTCATGGTACATCCTTCTTCCAATTACCATGAATCATTCTTGGCAGGAGTTCTTCTGAACCAAAAGATGACAACAAGAGCGCTCTCGATGAGTTCTCCATGCTATATTGTGACTCTGCCAGCTCAACCTTTCTGCATGGGTTATCCGGAAGAATTATGTTGAACTTGGTTCGACATACTAATTTATGCATCCACAACTCAGAAAGTTATATGTTCCTTTGAGTTGTCCCTCTTTAGTTGTCTACTGACCTTCGTCTATCAATTGATAGTCAAGAGTATGCGTGCGTTCGTTTATCGATGCCTATTACTCTTGTGGTCCATCAAGCCATTCTATCGCGGAATGATAGGATAAACAAACTCCAGTACCTCTTCCATATCTAGGATTGGGTCAAAGCAATTGTGCTCGGCAGATCAAAATGCCAGCCCAGCTTTTGATTCTGTTCTACCCTGAAGTATTACCGTCTTTATGTCAGGATTTTCATGAGGATTGCACCGGCTCTTGTGAATTCTTGATGTAGTGATACTTCTCGCCATCATTATTCATCCCTTGGTTCCGTGTTGTCGCAACCGGAATGCCGACAAGTGAATCGTGATGTGTGAATTCAATACTCCTAGCAACCTTGTTGCTTGGTAGTTAATGGACAATAATTTCATTCTTAGCGTGTTGGTTTTGAATCATCATTCTAAGGTTGATCATGCTACCTAGTCCTTGTTCTCGGTGCACTCCTCGATCGATGAGTTAGGATTATTTCAAATCTTCGCTCTATTGATCATATCGTCTTGCCTCAAAAAGCAAGATTGTTCTCGAGCTTAGTAACATATTGGTGGTTCGTGATTTTCCGAAGATCTTCTCGGAAGTATTACCAGGTTGTCACCTGACCGCTGTGTTGAGCTCGTGATCAAGTTGGTTTCTTGTGAACCACCCTTCTCCAAGAATCTGTGTTGGATATCCCTGAGCTAGTTGGTTAAGCTAGACAACAACTTGGAGAGTTGGAAGATAAAAGCTTGCCTGACTTAGTTCGTTCCAAAGGGATATTCTTGTGTAGTATGTGTTGACGAAAGATGATATCTTCATCGATTGGTCCCTGTGATCAGTTGCTGGACCTATCATTTTTATATAACCTTTGATTGGAGTATGGGCTATCATCCAATCATACCAGAACCAACGATATTCGTAATGTTGTCTTACTCGTGGTTGATCCCTCGAGCATACACCATTATATCTTTCGGGTCTGACCAATGCTATCACTTGTTCACTTAACTATGGAATTCCTTTTAAAGGGAAACCCAGATGAATTGTTGTTGAGCCCATTACAACATCCTTATCTCCTCCATGATTTTGTTGGACATTAAGCTAGTGTTGGAAACTTTTGAAAGCATTTTCTTCATGCTAGCTCATGAAGTATTTGTTTGATGAAAGGAGTGACTTCCTCTTATACACGTGCATTTGGTGAAAGTTGCCGCCGTGAATTTGAGAAAGTTAGTTTTGCTTCCTCTGGAATCATCCCAAGTCAGTCATGCATACGTGCGAAGTATTCTGTGGTCTGGAGATTTGCAACCTCCATTCTATATGTATATCCTAGCACACCAAGCCACTGATTGAGTTGTTCAAAGATAAAGGAGTCTGTCCAAGGTGAACTCTTTGGACTTCCACGCGTGGAGACTTCGATGTCATTAATGATGGTTCCCCCTCCTGAACTCGGTAGTGTTTTATTATAAGACTACTTTGTGGTCATGCTTGTCTTGGACAACATGTTCACATGTTTGTAGCAGAACCAGCTCATGTTTTGGAGCTTGCTATCGTAGTTCATCTCCCGAGAATCCCGCAATGTCATCTCGTCGATTTGTGTTGCAAACTTTCATTTTTCTTCCTAGACTCGATGAGTCTGGAATATCCTGACACCAACCAGATCTGAATCTCAGGCAGATATGATGGTTTGGAACATTTCCCAAGAACTATAATATCGGTCCCTCGAAAACCGGTAAAGTGGATGCTGTGGCCAACACACCTAGCCGGAAGACCTGTTATTATAATATCTTGATTGAGGAAGTTGGCCACCTCCCCATAGGGATTTCGTAGGATTTACTCCCTAGTTGCCCCTATGGATTTTGACATCCCGAAGTCCGACCTTTTTACTTGATGTTCTAGATATCAAACCATATCAAGGAGAACATTAGAAGCGGAGTGCTAAATGTCTCTCGGTCGATCATCCAGATTTTATTTCCTTGGCCCCGCCAAGGGTGAAATCTAAGAAAGTGTTATCTTCCTTTGCATCTGCATCATCCATCATCATTCATCATGGTAGAAAGTTGTGTTGCCAGGATCCTTGACACGGATATTGGTAAAACCTTGATGATTGTGGAAATGCTCAAGTTCTTGAGAGCATGAACAAGCGCTACGTGATATCATCAGCACTAACTGGGATTCCTCTCAGTTTCCTCGGCAATGCTATGACCTTTTCAAACAGTGAATTCACTCTCTATTGTTGGGTTCTTCCCCAGTTACTAGAATCATTCCCAGCATTTGCATTTTGTTCCTAGCTTGCACTGCCAATGTGCCATTCTACCATGGGTCTCTTCCATTTCCGGTGATAAGCAAATTCATCCATTACGTTGTCTTCAACTAGGTAATCCACATCATCCAAGTCCGAGTATGCCATTCTACCGACCCCCTCCGAATGATCGCTTGTGATTGCCTTAGGCTGGTATAAAGAGTTTCAATGATCTTTGAATCAAAGGTAATTCTTTTTGCCACTTAAGGGGATATATCTACGAGTCACCATCCCTAAGGTGCCTCGTTGTGGTATCATGGCAACTCAACTCCTCGCTACGATGACAATCGTTTACCACCTTTTTAAGTGTGGAATTGTAGTCTACCTGGTAAACCTCGTCATCTGCTCCACTCCATCCCTCTAGAGGTGTGCTTCGTCCCTCAGCTCGAGAAATGTTGCTATGTCCCATTCCATGAGTTAATCCTGAGTTGTTCGACCTTCGAGAAGATTGATCCTTCTAGAGTTCCCCTCCTTCTCTCGTTGTCATGTTGGTTGGAGTTCCCAGAGCAAGACTTCGAGATAATGATGGTGAACGAATCAACGTTCATTTGAAGTGCACCCTGGATCGTGGAGATTATGTTAGTTTGCGTTTCCCCTTCATCTTACCCTACGCTTGAATCTCGAGACGAGATTCTTGTTTAGTGGGGGTGAGTTGTCACATCCCTAGCTTCTGGTAATGCTCTAGGCTAGCTTCATGTGTGTATCATGTCTATATTCCGAAAGTTGAAATGAGGAAATTGAAAGCCTCGGAAATCATTTTAATAAAGGGGCAAGAAACCCTAAAATTGCAATCAGTAAATCCAAAATGCCCTAGAAATAGCTCTGACAATTTTGGCAAGAGTTATAAATCAAACCAAAATTTTGGGACATTTCTAAGGAATTATTTGGGCTCTGATTTTAAATCAATATTTTATTTGAATTTGGAGTTATATTCATAATATATAATGAATATATTTTCAAATGTCCTGAGATATTTTATGTTTATGAGGAGTAGACCTTAAGTGACATAAAATTATCCAGGGGAGTTTTGGCACTGTTTTCAAATTTGTTTGAATTTGAATTCAGTGGCAATTAAATAGAAAACAGAACAGATATATATAAAAAAGAGAGAAGCCCAGCCACTTACCTGGCGCCCACTTACCTGGCCCAGCTCCTCCAGCGGCCCAGCCCGCCACCGCTACCCTCCCTGCCGCCTTCCTCCTCGCGCCAGTAGGCAGAGGAGGGACACGGCGCACGCGCCCGAGCTCGCCACGCCACCACCCTGCTCGTCTGCATCGCCTGGCCACCGCGACGCCGCGCGTCATCTCCTCGGCGCCGCCCCGACCCCCTGGACCCCCTCGCTCTCTCCCTCTCCCTTGTTTCTCTCCTCTGCTTCCTCTCTCTCACTCGCCCGAGCGCAGCCGCAGCCGCGCCACCGTAACGCCGCGGCCACCGTCTCCCCCTCGACCCCTCGTTGTGCTTGCGAGCTCCGTCTCGACGTCCCCGACCTCCTCGACAAGCCACGACGCCACGGACGCGCTGCAACGCCTCCATCACCACCGTCTTCATCGTCATGGCTGGAGATCGCCGCCGCTCGATTCGCAGCAACGAGGACGCCCCCGAGCTCACCAACCCCTTCGTTCGATCCGTTGTGAGCTGCTGCGTTGATCCCCTCCCTCCCCTGGCACTTTTTCTCCTGCTAGCGCCAATATCCACCGGAGCCGAGAGCTCTTCGCCGCCAGCCATGTCGCCGCCGTAGCCACCGTTGCCTAGAGCTGCAACCGAGCACGCGGCCGTGCTCAGTGCAACCCCAGGAGGTCGTAACACCCCCCTTTGCCTCCTGCCGTGCTCCCTAACACCGACCCCGAGCTCGCCCGAGCTCCGACCGCCGCCGAGGTCGACGCCGTGCTCAACTCCGGCCACCTCGCGGCCTCCCGTCCATTCCTTTGGATGCGGAGGAGCAAGAGCTTCTCCCTAGTGCCCTCAGCGCGCCAAACCACCGCTCGTAGCGCCAAACCCGCCACCACCCGAACTCCGGCCGCCACCGTCGTCATGATTGCCGTCGCCTCCGGCCACCCTAGCTTCTCCCGTTTGCCCTGTTAGATGCGCGCGAGCCTGGGCATCCCGTAGAGCCCCTCTGCCGCTCTTTTGGTCATCGGAGCGCAAATACCGACGCTCTCCGCCGTCCCTGGCCTTGCCGGCGACGAGCCTCGGGTCAACTCCGGCGAGTTTGACCCGGGTTTGACCCCACTGGCTGGTTTGACCCCCCTCTCTCTCACTGACATGCGGGCCCCGCCCGGCTAATTAAGTTAGGTTAGTATTAACTAAGCTAGGTTAGTTTAGTTAGACACTGACACTCGGGACCCACAGGTCAGAGTTTGACCGGACTGTGCCACGTTGACCTGCTGACGTCATCATGACGTCAGGATGACGCAGTAATGTTTTCTGGATTTGTTTTTATTCAGAAAATTCCAGAAAATTGTATAAACTTCTAAAAATCATAGAAATTCAACCGTAACTCCAAATTAAATAATTTATATATGAAAAATTATCAGAAAATTCAAGGAATCCATCTGTACCATTTTCATGCATGTTAGAACAACTTATAGCTGCTGTTTGGCACAAATCAATTAAATGGCATTTGAATAATCACATATGGAGTTTAAATTTGAATCTTGTATTCAAACCAACTTCATTTAATCTATTGCTAGTTGCATTAGCTCAAAACACATTCATTTTGCCATGTCATGATCATGCATCATATTATGCATTGCATTGATTGTGTTCCCTTCTATGTTGCCAGTATTTGTCCCCTCTCGATAGACGTGATACCGATGATGTGATCATTGACACTGATGAAGACTCAATGCTATGTTCAGAAGTGCCAGGCAAGCAAAACCCCCTTGTTCATTCCACTACAAACCCACTCTCTCGCTCCTGCTCTCTTTTACTGCATTAGGACAACAACGATTCATCTGTTACTTGTTGCGGTAGTTGAACCCCTTTATCGTTTGCATGACCTGTCATTGCCACAGTAAATAGATGAAACCCACTAGCATGAGTAGGAGTTGTTTGAGCCCTGTTGTGCCTACTCATTCTTGCTTGTTTGTCATGCCTGCTACTGCTTAGAGTTGTGTCAGGTCTGATTCATCGGGAATGGATCAGAGGTGTGTGAACATGTCCTACCATTGAGAGCTAAGTGTGTGAACACGATTTGGTAAAGGTAGCGGTGAGAGGCCATGTAGGAGTACATGGTGGGTTGTCTCATTGAAGCCGTCCTTAGGAACTGAGTTCTGTGTTTGTGATCCATGACTCAGCTACTACCATACATTGGGCCCTGAAATATGACCCCGCTCGACTTCTTAATCACCCTTGTCCTCTGTCCAGGAGTTGCAAGTAGTTTCTGGTGTTTGTAGTATGCTGGAGGCCGTGGACAGCGCTGACCGTAGGGGTGGGCTGTGATGCGGTAGGCACGTGGCCGGGTATACCGGGCGCCCGTTTGGTGTCACGGAACCCTGTTCACATCGTTTGGGGCTGTGAGCGAAACTCCGGTCGGATCTCCTCATGGATGGAACCCGAATAGGCGATAAACCTGGACTAGAGACTTAGGTGTTTAGGTAGGTCGTGGTCTACACCCACGTCGGCTTTCGCTTGAAGTCTGCCGAGCACATGTCGTGTGCAGATGCTAAGTGGTGGAAACATGTATGAAGAAGTACACCCCTGCAGGGTTAACATCATCTATTCGAATAGCCGTGTCCGCGGTAAAGGACTTCTGGGTTGCTTATATCAGTTCATAGACAAGTGAAAGTGGATACTTTAAAATGCGCAAGATAAGCGTGAGTGCTATGGATGGCGTTCTCGTAGGGAGACGGGAGCGGATCCATAGTGGTGTATTGATATGGTGAATATGTGGACTCGTGTGCGCCACCTCAAAAGAGTCGCTTGCAGTCGTAGTTTAGGATAGCCACCGAGTCAAAGCTGGCTTGCTGCAGTTAAACCCCACCATCCCCTTGTTGAAAATGATGCATATGTAGTTAGTTCTGATGTAAGTCTTGCTGGGTACATTTGTACTCACGTTTGCCTATTTTATGTTTTTGCAGAGAGACTTCAGTCTCACTAGTAGTTCCACGTGGACTTCGATGTTTAGCTTGTTACCTCAGCTACGATCTTGTGCCTCAGCAGGATTTGGTAGATAGTCAGGCTTCTCAGCCTTTTTCATTTATAGATGTCTGTACTCAGACATGATAGCTTCCGCTTGTGCTTTGATATGTATGCTCTGAATGTTGGGTCATGAGACCCCTGTTTGTAATATCTCGCTCCTTGGAGCCTAATGAATAAATACTTGAGTTGTAGAGTCATGTTGTGATGCCATGTTGTATTTGCACATATCGAGCATATTGTGTGTATGTTATTGAAATGCTTGGTATGTGTGGGATCTGACAACCTAGTTGTTTATCCTTGGTAGCCTCTCTTACCGGGAAATGTCTCCTGGTGTTTCCACTGAGCCATGGTAGCTTGCTACTGCTCCGGAACACTTAGGCTGGCCGGCATGTGTCCTTCGTCGTTCCTGTGTCTGTCCCTTCAGGGAAATGTCACGCGATGAATACCGGAGTCCTGTTAGCCCGCTACAGCCCGGTTCACCGGAGTCCTGCTAGCCCAGTGCTACAGCCTGGATTCACTCGCTGATGACCGACACGTTCGATGCTGGGTCATGGATGCCTGTCCCTGTAGGTTTGTGCCACTTTGGGTTTACGACTAGCCATGTCAGCCCGGGCTCCTTATCATATGGATGCTAGCGACACTATCATATACGTGTGCCAAAAGACGCAAACGGTCCCGGGCAAAGGTAAGACGACACCCGTGGGAATACCGTGCGTGAGGCCGCAAAATGATATGAGGTGTTACATGCTAGATCGATGTGGCATTGAGTCGGGGTCCTGACATATCTCTTGTGCCGGTATCACTATTTTTGCTATGGCGGGGCTTGGAGCGGCGCCTATGACGCCGGTGCCTAGATTGCTTCTCCAAGGGGTTATCTTTTGTTTCCTCATCGTCATTGCTTTCTTTGGGGGTGTCCACCATATATATATATCGTATGATGAGGTGGCTGTCGAGCACCCTATAGGCGGTGGTTCCTGTTCTTCTCATGCGTCATCGTCCATACCGTCGATGTCTTAGGAGTCGAAGTCAAGCAAGTCGTTTAAGTCATTGATGGTGGATATTAAGGGGGTGGTGGGTGGGGAACGAATTTCTTCGTCGTCCGCTTCCCACTCGAGCCGAACATAGTCCGGCCAAGAATCTCCCGATAAGGAAAGAGACCTTAATGAGTTTAGCACATCACCCAAGGGCGAGTGCTGAAAAATATCCGCGGAGGTGAACTCCATGACCGGTGCCCAATCAGATTCAATAGGCATGGACATGCATGGTTCGGATCCTGTAGCCGGAGACGAGTCCGAGGGTCCGATGACACCATCCTCACAAGAGGTGAGATCAGTGTTCGGCTCCAACACCGATAAGTGTGCGGCCGTCGTGGCGGGATCCATCCGCCCGTCCTCAACTGGCATGATCTGCTCCAGATTAATTCCCGGGGCCACCGCAGGTGCGATCTCCCGAACAGTGTCTGATGGCAGATCTAAGTCATGCTCATCGCGACTGTTCGGCGTACCCGACATGGGCTCGAATTCGTCGAAGATCAAGTCTCCCCGGATATCGGCAATATAGTTCAAGCTTCCAAACCTGACCTGACGGCCAGGGGCATAGCTACCGATCTGCTCCAGGTGGCCAAGCGAGTTGGCCCGTAGTGCGAAGCCGCCGAATATGAAGATCAGTCTGGGAAGGAAAACCTCCCCTTGGATTGCATCGTTGAAGATGATTGAAGGAGCCATTGAGCCTTATCGCGACGACACAGTGGAACTCTCAATGAAAGCACCAATGTCGGTGTCAAAACTGGTGGATCTCGGGTAGGGGGTCCCAAACTGTGTGTCTAAGGCTAATGGTAACATGAGGCAGGGGACACGATGTTTTACCCAGGTTCGGGCCCTCTCGATGGAGGTAATACCTTACTTCCTTCTTGATTGATCTTGATGATATGAGTATTACAAGAGTTGATCTACCACGAGATCGTAGAGGCTAAACCCTAGAAGCTAGTCTATGATTATGATTGTTGTTGTCCTACGGACTAAACTCTCCGGTTTATATAGACACCGGAGAGGGCTGGGGTTACACAGAGTCGGTTACAGAGAAGGAGATCTACATATCCGAATTGCCAAGCTTGCCTTCCACACAAAGGAGAGTCCCATCCAGACATGGGGCGAAGTCTTCAATCTTGTATCTTCATAGTCCAACATTCCGACCAAAGTGTACAGTCCGGTTGTCCGAGGACCCCTTAATCCAGGACTCCCTCAACGGGGGCCGCGCTTTTGAGGGAGTTCTTGATGCAACGGGTGGCTCCACTTCAGGCGCGCTCGCGCCCCTTATGGATGCTTGGGGGTGCAGACGACAAGCTTCGCCTGAGTCCGGTGGCTCTGACTGATGAGGAATTGGCTGCAGCTCTCCGTCTCTTGGTCGGGGACGACCAGGAGTATCCGCCGAGTGCCCATATCCCCTTGTTCCTCCGCAAGGACAGGGCGCAAGTGGTGGCTGCTATGCCCACCTTTGATGGGTGCGGCCTGGTGTTGCCAGCGCCCATTATGGTCCGGGGGCGACGACGCTGGTGAATGTGTCTTTGGGTGACTCCCGCAGAGGAGGAGGAAGATGAGGAGCGCTACTCGGAGGCGACCCCCGAGGGGACTGGGGGACCCCCCCCCCCCTTGAGCAGGGCTAACATCCTCTGCACCTTGCCAGACGACGAGGAGGCCGACGCCACCCAAGAGAAGGAGGATCCGCCCGTGATCCCGACGAGGGGCAGGTCGGAGCTGATCTCCCGAGAGGCTGCTCCTACCCGGACGCTGCCTGGATCCGCCTCCGGCCCTTCTGCTGCACCTTCTTCTGCTCCTGGAGCCCTTGCGGCTGCGCCCCGGGTCGCGAGGTTCTCGGGCTTCAAGCTCAGCAAGAGGAAGGTGGACTACTCCACGGTAGACCAGTACGTGTTCGTGCTCCATCTTGTTCTTGATTATGCTGTTGGTCCTTGACGTTCACCATCGATTGGCTAGGCCGCCGCCCGTGGCGAAGAAGAGGAAGGAGGACGCGGTGACGCTGTCTAGGGCCGATCCATCTGCCATGGCCGCACCTTCTTCCCCGGGGAGGGAAGGCGACGACGCTTGCACCTTCCCTGCCCGGTCATCCTCGCGAGGCCCGGGAGGGCATCTTTGTGAAGAGTCGGGCCCCATGGCCCTGCTGGCTCCGGAGGTGCTGTTACCCGACGCTGCTCCTGAGGTACCCAAGGCTCAGGAGCCCCCAGTCTCCCAAGCCATGGCTACGCTGCCGCCTCCTCCTTCTGCTGTGCCGCTGGTTCTAGGTCCTTCTGCCTCCCCCGATGTCTTGGAACATGCCCTTTCTGAGATGGCCCAGCTGCAAGAAGACCTCCAGGGCGCCGATTCCCATCTGGTTGCCGGGCGTCTGGAGCTAGTTTCTGGCTGGCTTCACTCTGACGCCTCTGTCTGAGAGGCGCTAAGGAGGGCTGCGGCGGCCTCCAAGAAGGACAAGCAGGCCGCCACCCAAGCCACAGCCGCTCGCGAGGTGGCGCTGAAGGATGTTGCGGCCGCCCAGAACCGATGTAGGGCACTGGAGGTCGAGCTGGAGGATTTGCACGACAAGCGCGATGAAGAAGCTCGTGACCGCCGGGCGGAGGAGGAGAGGATGAAGGCTCGGGAGGACGCCATCAAGGACCGCGACGCCGAGCTAGCCCGGTTGGCGGAGGCGCAGACCACTGAGCGCGGCCAGCTGGAAATGCTAGAGCAGAAGGTGATGGCGAAGAAGGCCGAGCTTGACACCAAGGCGAAGGTCCTGGCCAAGGACTGCACGACCTTCACACTCCTCGAGGAGAGGTCTCACGTGGTGCTGAAGGCACTCTATGAGAAGGGCCTGGAGAAGCCGCTGGCTACCGACGAGGATGGCCCCGCCCAGCTGCTTCCTTACTTGGTCGAGGCGCTTGAGGAAGTCGTGAGCGGCATCGGCCCCATGGCAGGGGAAGAAGCTCACGTCCTTTCTTCCGCTGCACTGACATGCGTCTTTAGCCACCTCCACCTCCGTGACCCTAACGCCAATCTTGACGAGCTGCTGGAGCCTGTGGACGGCGAGTGCTACTCCACTGCTTGTTGAAGCCATGAAAGGCCAGGTGGAGCCCTTGTTGGAGAAGTTCCGCGCCTTCGCTCCTGTGCCCCTGGTAGGTAGTGCTGCTGGTCCTGCGGCCTCGGGTGGTGGCACAGGTGAAGGCAACACCACCACGGGAGTGGAGTCCCTGGTGGTCGACGGCAGTGTCCAAGGATGATTTACTTGCGGCTTCTTTCCTGCTTAATTCCTGCAATGTGCACCATGCCTCGTGGAGGCGTTTAAACTTGCGTCTGGTATTGTGAAGACAATTATGGTTTGTAATATTTGCTTTGAGATTTTGCAGTTTTCTTCCTATTTGCTTTATGTTCTACGTCGGCGGTGCCCGGCCCCGCGCATACCTCAGCCGCCGTTGGCCCCGACTGGATCACCAGGACGGGACCAAGGAGTGAGGGGCTACGTGAACAGTTAGGCTCCTGAGTCGCGATGCTCAGGAGTCCCCCTTGATGCGCAAACAACTTATAGGAAGGGAACGTAGGGGTAGATCTAGCGTTCTACATCGGTAGAGCCCGGCCCCACGCATACCTCAACCGCCGTTAGCCCCGACCGGATCACCAGGACGGGAACAATGAGTGAGGGGCTACGTGACCAGTTAGGCTCCTGAGTCACGATGCTCAGGAGTCCCCCTTGACGTTCAAACGACCTTCATACCTTGGCTCCGCTCAGGGAGGGGGGCGCGACGACCAGGTCCAGAGGACCTGGCTAGGTGGCGTACGCTCAAGCATGACCCGGGTGCAGCCCCCGTGCCCAGCCCCCTCGCGTGACGCTCCCGAGGGGAGGTGTTGCTATGAGGCCAGACACTGAGCTCTAGGGCTCCCTGAGGTTGATACGGCTGTGGGGCCGCCCTCAGTTGTTTATCACTAGCGCGGAGCATAGCGCTTCCGTATGTGTACGGGCATAGCCGCTCCTCGGCAGTGTCGTCAGCCAGCGTGGAGCATGGTGCTTCCACTGGTGCATGGGAGGGGGGCTCCCTGCTGCGGAGAGCCCTCGGCGCGTGTACAGCCCCGCCCTGACACGTGGCTTGCACGGCAGGGCTAGACGAGGTGTATCTGGGCACTCGTGAGCCAGCGTGGGACTCACGAGGCCCTACCTCAAGGCAGGTTGTGTCTGGTCTTGGGTCTTCGATAGTTGTGTGTTCCTGCGAGACGGTTAGGTATAAATTTTCTGCGTCCTCAGGTCCCGTCCCTCGAGCGAACTCAGCCGCCGCTGGTATGCCAGGTCGTGATGCCATGGTCAAGGCCAGGGGGTGAGGGCTGGAGAGCCAGTAAGAGCCCCTGAGTCATGATGCTTGGGAGCCCCCCTTTTAACGTGCAAGCGAATTGCATGAGAGAGGGAGGGACCCGTGGTAAGTGTCAATTGAGCAGGTGATAATCACAGGTAGATTAGGCATGAAAGGCAAATCACCTTAGGTAAATGCAGAATGGATACATGCCACTGGGTCTGACCCAAGCGGCTTGGGGATGATGCAGCCCGAGGGGCGCCCCCAGCAATGTAAGCTAAAGACATAAAAAGAGATACATGTCGTAGGGACGGACCCAGGCGGCCTTGGAATGATGCAGCCCTGAGGGCGCTCCCAACTGAAATGAACTTGGGAGATGTCACTTGGTTCCATTGTAGAGGGGGTGTTGGGGCAGCTGAAGATGCACGGTGAAGGGGCCGACCCTCACGAGCCACCGGGGCCCTGAGCCTCAGGAGGCTCTGGGGGTCCAGGTGGTTCCTTGATGACCGTCTCCATCTCTGCTAGGACCGCGTGGTGCCTGGCCTCCTAAGCTGCCATAATGCTCCGCAGGTGACGCTGGTATGTGGCAGCCGTGTTCAGCAGGCTGAGAGGCATGCGAATGTAGCTGTGCGGTGGACCCTCGCAGCATCCCACGCGCGAAGGCCAGAAGCGCTCCTGAGATGCGGCTCGGTTGAGCCCTGGGACATCGATGCAGACGCGCAGCCCACCATCCTCGCCTGGATGGGGAGCTGCGCCGGGCAAGCGGCGGTCGTCACGCATGGCCCTCACTTCCTAAAGCTCCTGAGTGGTCTTGGCAATCAACTCCTGAACGTTGGGCTTTCCACGCCCTGTGTCTTCCGTTGGGAAACGTGCCATGAAGCACGCCTCCAAGTGGTGCCCGAGCGCCTCCCCCGTGATGTTGGTGAGGTCTGAGGCCCTCTAGAAGAGAGCCCCCGAGCCCTGCCCAAGGAGGGCGCCAGGCGTGCCTTCCTATGTGATGGAAGGAGGCGCCCCAAGAACGGGCACTGATCCTGACGCGGCACCACCCGAGGTGCCGACCTCCTGAGGCCCTGTCCGGAGCGGTTGCTTCTTCTTCTTGGGGATGGCCCCAGGAGGGTTTTCGCCCCTGCTGTCTGGTTCCTCGATCGCTGTGGCTTGAAAGGCACGCTCAAGGGGACACACCGCATCTCTCTCTTCGCAGGGGACCATGATGATTCCGCCGCTTCCAGGCATCTTGAGGACGTTGTAGCCGTGGTGGGTCACTGCCATGAACTTGGCCAAGGCTGGATACCCGAGGATGGCATTGTACGGCAGGTGGATGTGGGCGATGTCAAAGTCGATGAGCTCACTACAGTAGATGTCGCGCTGTCGGGAGGTGACAGGGAGGCAGACCTGCCCTATCGGGGTGGTGGAACCGTCGGTAACTCCTGAGAAGGGCTTGGTAGGCTGAAGTTGATTGTATGGCACTTAAAGGTTGTCGAACATCTCAACGGACAGGACATTAAGCCCTGCGCCGCCATCGATGAGGGTCCTGGTGACTTGCACTTTGCTGATGACTGGTGAGCAGAGCATGGGGAGAACGCCAACAGTAGCTGCGCACTTGAGTTGATCTGCCGAGCTGAAGGTGATGGCGCACTTGGACCACCTAAGTGGGCACGTGGCCTCGAGCCTGGGAAGGGCTGTGTTCACCTCATGAGCAAACTGCTTGAAGATACGCTGAGAGGCTGGGGCCTGAGCTCCGCCCAAGATGCAAGTGATAGCACACGGCTCCTGGAAGCCCCCAGCCCCCTTGTCCTGATGATGGTCGTCATTCCTTCTTGGCGGCGGCAGCAGCGGAGGAAGGCCTGCGTTACCCTGGGGGCGGTCCTCGCGAGGCTGATCCCGTCAGGCGCCCTCGCGAGGCTGGTCCCTCCAGGCGCCCTCGCGAGGCTGGTCCTGCCAGCGATCCTCACGCGGTCGGTCACGCCACTCCTGGCGAGGGCCACGGTCGTCCCATCGTCCTCTGCCACATCCTCCTCCTCGGCCATAGCCCCGGTCGTTGTGCTCGGGGCGTCGACCGAAGCGTCCTTCTCGAACGGCCCTGAGCTCCTGGCAATTGTTGGTGTTGTGGGTGTGGAGGTTGTGGTAGGCGCAGAACGGTCGGCTGCCCTTAGATGACTCCGGCTAGTCCCTATCGTGCTTCGTGTCTGGTTCGCCGCGAGCACAGCCACTCCCTTGCGCTTCACGTCCTTGGCCTTGGTCTTCTTTTCTTCCGGGTCAGCAGCTGGGAGCTCGAGGAGGGAGAGGCGTCCTTCCTCAGCTCTTGCGCACTTTGTCGCCAGGTTGAACAGCTCCAGGGATGTGCACAACTCCTCGTGGATGGCGAGCTCCTCCTTCATCTTGACGTCGCGGACGCCATCAGAGAACTCTGAGATGATGGCCTCGTCAATCACCTTGGGGATCTTGAGGCGGACGTTGTTGAAGCGCTGGATGTATTTCTGCAGGGTCTCCCCAGGCTGTTGCTTGATGCAGCGCAGGTCACCCGCGGCCGGGGGGCAGTCGTGAGTGCCCTGGAAGTTGGCGATGAAGCGGCTGCGCATCTCGTCCCAGGAGGAGATCGAGCCGGTAGGCAGGTTCAGGAGCCACGAGCGGGCATCGTCCTTGAGCGTCATGGGAAACCAATTCGCCATGACTTTCTTGTCGCTGTTGGCCGCCTCGATGCTCAGCTCGTAGAGCTGCAAGAACTCCGGGGGGTCTGGGGTGCCGTCATAGCGAGGAGGAAGGTCCGGCTTGAACTTGTCGGGCCAGGAGATGCTACGCAGCTCAGGGGTGAAGGCACGACAGCCTGCTGTGGTCACCGGGGCCATTTGCTGACGCGGAGCTTGCTCTTGACGGTACCCGCACACCGCCGCCACAGGCAGCACGCGGTCTTGTCGCGCCGGTGCAGGGAGCACGGAGGCGCCTTCTTGAGGCCGAGGGATTTCTTGACAGCTTCCTCCTTCTTGTCGCGCAGGTGCTGGACGCGTGGGTCATGCCCAGGGGCCGCGGGCCTTGGCGCCAGGGCGCCGTCTTGGGGAAGAGGTGGTGGAGGCGCTCCATGAGCCACGTCGCCCGTACCTAGCGAAGGGCGAGGCAACGAGAGGGACGGCATGGGAGAGCCCCCTGCAGCACTGACGAGCTCGATGATGCGAGCGAGCCATTCCTCTTAGAGGTCGTCGACAGGGTTGTAACGCAGGAGCTCGCGCACCATAAGCAGCGCGGCCTGCACATCCGTGGGGGCGCGACGAGTGTGGGATGACGAGCCGACTAGGGTCAGCGACGGAGTGGCGGTGCGGCCGTCCCGCCGCACCGAGGGGTGCAGCGAGGATGCTTGCTGCTTGTTCCCCGTCAGGCCGGTGGTAGCGTTGGCGACAGGCGACGGAGAACGACGGGAAGGTCCGCCGACAGGAGCCGTCTGGGCGACGCGTGCGGTGAGAGCGGCCCGGCGCTCAGCGCGGGCTCGGCGGGCATCAGACATGGATGCGACGAAGCGATGGGACATGGATCAGCGGAAGGAAGACTTCGGCACACCCCTACCTAGCGCGCCAAATGTCAGATTTAGGGTTCCGGCAAAACCCTTGAGGTTCGAACACTGGGGTGCACATCAAGATTTCCCCCTACCGAATCACGCTCTCAGCCTCGCCGCGATCCCTAAGCTTAGCTCGATGAACTCACAACATAAGAGACATAAGATTTATACAGGTTCGTGCCACCGTTGTGGTGTAATATCCTACTCCTGTGTGGTGGTGGTGGATTGCCTCTTGGGCTGGTGATGAATAGTACAATGGAAGAACAACCTCCGAAGGAGAGGTGTTCTTGAGCTGGTGTGGTGTGGACAAGGATGATCTGGATGATCCCCCTTCTACTCTGGTGGCTAGTCCTATTTATAGAGGCCCTGGTCCTCTTCCCAAATATCGAGCGGGAAGGGATCCAACAATGGCCAATTTGAAAGGGGACAGCTAGTACAAGCTATCCTGACTAAAGGTGGTCTTTGTCTGTCAAAGGCGCTGGTGGTGACGCCGTCTTGGGCTCCATGATGACCTCCGTCCTGCCATCCTGCTGGTCTTGGTCTTGTTGCACCGATAAGGAAACCTTTTCCTGATGCCTCGGTACTCCGTGCCTGCGCTTGCCCCCTTAGCACCAAAGGGGAAATGAGGACACTGCGTGCGCTGGCATCCGCCTGGCCTTGGTCGTCATGGCTTGCATCACGAGAACCTCATGAGGTACCCCTTGCCTTGATCTCTCCGCCTCCTCACGAGCCTGCCTGGTGAGGCCATTCCTGAGGAGGCCTTGTGTCGTCCGCCTCGCGAGGCTTGGCCCCTCGTGGGGTCTTGAGTGTTGGTTGGCGAAGACGGGTCGTACTGGGCCACTGGTGGAGCCATGCCATGGGCCGCAGGCAGGCAAGTCTGGGGACCCCGTTCCCAGAACACCGACAGCCTTGTGTCCCATGTGGGCCAGTCCATCTCCCATGTTCTGCTCTTCCTTGCCGGGTCTTATCACCAACGCTCATGGAGACGGTGAGATGAGCCTAGTGATCACCGAAAGGAAACAACAGGGACATGGATGACGGACACCGCCGTAGGCTAGGTTTAGATCTGGTCCCCTTTTTTAAAGGAAAACTGTCCGAATGTACTGAATTTCATCCAATTTTGTATAAAAATCATCCGGTTTTCATGTAACTAGCCTGGTTTGTTGAAAACCGGCTTGAAATCTATACAGATAGCTTTGGATGGCCAGCTCCCACATCTGTGTCCGCAGATTGGTCCCCTGTCTACAGACGGACGCAAGAGCCAATTCCCGGGTCAATGTTGGGGATGCCCTTAGAGAACTTTTTTTAACATAGTACATCCTCAGACGCTCTTACATACACACAGACACTCACCCCTCTAAATGCATGCACGCACACCCTAACCTATGAGCACCTTTAAGAGACTGAGCTGGCACGTCATCTTGAGTTTGATGAAGTCACCACAAGCGCCTTCGTAGTCGACGGGAACGTCTCCTACCACTGAACGCACAACACCGAAAGGACTGGAATAAATTCAGGAAAATGCGACCACCAATGACAAGTCTAGGACTTGAACCCTTGGTGGATTGATTCCACCACAAGAAACCTAACCATCTGAGCTACGCTCGGTCCACAGACGGTTTAGAGAGTTGTAGGATTTATTTGTTTAAATTTATCGAGACTAAGCGTACACTCCTCAACTACTTCGAAAAAAGTATACTCTCTTTGCAAATTAATATAAGACATTTTAGATCACTAAAATAGTAATCTAAACTGTTTTATATTAGTTTAAAGAGGTAATACTTATCTACTAGCATATACAGGTGAGTCGTTTGGGGCCTGCCTAGTCATCTGTCTATTTGATACTAGAAAAACTTACACGGTCAAACATGAAAAATGAGAAGTAGATCCATGGAGATTATATTAAACTTAGTGGAGTGTTGATGTTTTTGAGGGAGGAGTGTTGATGTTTGATCCAACGGAATCTTGTAAATTTAGTGATGAACCAATCTTATAGTCCGCCTTTACACAATGACAAAATATAAAGGAGATAAAACCTTTTTTTATCATATTTGGTAACTGTGTGAGCGTTGCAACATGAGCATAAACATTTTTTAGGATGGAGCGTAAACATTCTAGTTGATTAGTTTGTGGTTGCACGTCTACTTTGTATACATTCATCATGATTTACATGTCATCTTCTTATTAAGCACTTATTTGGTAATAACTTATTGACTTACTATAGAAAATTTTATTTTATTTTGGTTAGTTAATAAGAAGTGGGACAGTTGAGTCGGTTTCGAGGAAAATTGGTGGGAGAAAAACCAAAGATGCGAGGAAAAAACAAAGGAGGAGGAAGGGGGCAACCTAACTAGGGAGGTTGGACAAGGTAAAGTTTGAAATGGAAACCTTATGTTCTTTTTAAGTATACTAGACAATTGCCCATGCGTTACAATGGGTGTACAAAAATTTTAGTAGATTAGCTTATGACTGCACGTCTATTATTACATTGATGCGCTAAATTTTTAGCAAGTTTCTGTATGCAAACGTCATGATTTATCTGCCATTTTATTGTTAAGCACGTATTTGGTAAGAATTTAATGACTTACCACACAAAATATGTTTTTATTTTGGTAAGTTCATAAAACATGAATCAACTAATTCTACTTTAGGGAGAATGGATGGGAGAAAAATCAGACATGGGAGAAAAAAATCAAAGAGGAGAATGAAAGAGTGGGATGTATATAAGGAATGTTAGACAAAAGAGAGCTGAAATGAGAACCTTACGTTTTTTTAGTAGTAGAGGAAGGATATGTCTAGATAATTGTATGTTGCAATGGGAGTATAAACATTCTAATAAATTAGACTGTGATTGTACATATATTATTACATTGAGGCGCTAAATTTTTAGCAAGTTTTTGTAATTGCCATGATTTACCTACCATCTTATTGTTAAGAACTTATTAGGTAAGAATTCATTAACTTACCAAAAAATATTTAAGAGAATGACCAGAGATGGACAGAAAATTGCCATCTCATTGTTAAGCACTTATTTGTTAAGAATTTATTGACTTACCAAATAATATTATAATTTGGGAGAAAAACCAGAGACGGGGGAAAATTTGAAACATGGCAAGGGAAAGGGGGCATATATAAAGAGGCTGGATAAAGAAGAGGGTGAAACAGAAATCTTACATTCTTTTTAAGTAGTAGAGATAGAGATAAGTAGTACATACTAGGACAATGTAAGTACGCTGCAACGGGATATACATATTCTAGTAAGTTAGCTTGTGATTTATGTGCCCCTATTAATGTGATTGTGTAAATAAATGTTTATCAAATCATGCCTGTGATTTATTTTATATTTTGACAAGAAGTTTTGTAAGTAACTTAAAGTGAAATTGGTTCACAAGGTAAGTAAATTAAGCTCATTGATTATCATACGAGAAAGGTTGAATGAATGGGTGGTGGAAAGAAAAGTGAAACGTGGTGCCTTACATTCTTTAGGTTGTAGAGATAGAGATAGAGAGTAGAGATGGACATTGTGTAAATAAATGTTTATCAAATTCTGCCCATTATTTACCTTATTTTGATGAGATTTGGTAAGTAAATCAAAGTGAAATTGGTTCAGGAGGTAAATAAATTAATGTTGTTGATTATCGTACGGGGAAGGTTGGTTTGCCCATGATTTACCTTATATTTTGATGAGATTTCGTAAGTAAATCAAACTGAAATTGGTTCAGGAGGTAAATAAATTAAGGTGATTGATTATCATACGCGGAAGGTTGGACGGAATATGGTAGGAAGAAAAGTAAAACATGGAACCTTGTATTATTTTTAATTAGTAGAGACAGAGTTAAATATAGAAAAATAGTAATTTTGGTAGGTTAGTATGATGTGGGACAGTTGAGTCAGTTTCAGGAAACCAAGTGTGATAAATTCCAGAGATGGAAGAAAGGAGGATTGTACTTAGAGAGTTTGGACAAAGGAAAGAGTTGTACGTTCTTTAAGCGCCCGGGCACTTAATTGCCCGTACGTTGCAACGGGGATGTATACTCTAGTTATTCAACACCAATTGTTTTAATATACAATTTTAGAAAAAGTCTTTGTCCCTAACCTGTTACAGTTACAAACTTGTAATCCAATTGTTAATTAACACACTTTCATCTTTGCTCAAGAAAGAAATAATGAGTACAAATAGCAGTTTTTTTTCATCATCATATTTTCCCCTTCAATGCTACTTTAGTTGTTTGCTTCAAGTCTCTCAATATGTTTTCTCTTGTCAGAGTTGCATTGTTACACATTGAACCTTTGATTTGCAATACCAAGAATATCGGTTAGAATAAAAGACACAACAAAAATCCTCTTAAAACAAATTACCTAATGATACTACATGAATATTATTGAGAATAGAAACTTGTTTCAAAATACTCTCTAGAACCTGATAAACTGAACCTATGAAAAAAAAGTAATATCAATCATTGAAAGTCAATTACAATACATAATACCAAATTTTCCTGCCATACATGTTGATTTAATTGCGCTGTCAAGCAAACATTTTGTCTACCTTCTTCAGCGCAACACATGCAAGATTTGTTCAACAACGAGAAGACTTTATCTACAAATTCATTTCTTTTCTCACTATATCATCCTTCTTGATATTCCACAGGAATTCTTCTAGCATGCCTTGACTTAAATTATTGAGTTATGTAATGTCTTACCTTAAAACACGGTATAGGTTGCAATGTAAATAAACTATAATTGGAGCTTCTACACTATAAAAATGAACATTTTCCATTTGTGTGGAAGTATCTCTTATGTGATCGCTAAACTTTTTATTCAAAATACATTGTGGATTTGTTGTAGGCAAGCATAGCTCTACATTCCTTGCAACAACTCCAAAATTTTCCATATTTCCATTGTTCTTGATTGAACCCTCTGCCCTGATAGATTGTGCTTTCTATGCAAACATTGAGGTTTCAAACTTTTCTCCTTCAAAGTGAGTTTCAATGTCAATGACAAAACACAATTGCTTTACAAAAAATGCCATTAATACAATCATTATGCACTTCAATCAATATTTTAATTGGTCATCAGGTTTGTTGTAATATTATTACTTATGATGTTTAACAAATACATAAATCAAAACAACAAATTAGTTAAGTTCCATTACCATTTTTTGCGAGTTCACTTTTATAACATTAAGTTTCAGACCAAGTAAGTTAATTCAACTTTTTTTACATAAATAAAAGTAGTGCCACTATTTATCTTCGCGTTGTATTTTCCAAATTATAATATTCCATACTACACAACCTCAACATGTCCAACGACAGACTGCATGGACAAAAGCAAGAGTATAACAACACATACGTACCAAGATATACATGATCTACAAGTTTCAAGTGGTATTAGAGTTATTATTGGAGTTAGTACGAAGAATTGTACATCAGAATCCTTACGATGTATTTAATTATAAAGTTCAACTAATAAATGAATAAATAAATATGACGATCAAGTTATGTTTCATTATAAGTAACTTGCCTATTTAACATCATAATATAAAGTTTCCGTCGGTGTAACTTGTTTCAACACTTTTACATACATAAATTGTCATTGCCATTGTTTCCATGACCTAAACTATTACATCATAACATCAAGTTTCCGTCGGAATATCCCGAATATCAAGGTTATTCGACGAAAAGCAGACAGTAAAACAACAAAAAGAAAGAAAAATGAACATCAACAATGTAACAGATATTAGGGACATTAAAGAGTTGTACTGGAAGAAACATGAATGCTAAGAAAATATACAACAAACTTTTTCACGATAATCTTTTGGTTTTTAAACAAATATATTGTTCCGGGTGTTGATATCTTTGAAAGCTTTCGATCATTAAGAAAAGCAAACAATCTCTTCCCTTACTTCGGCGCAAATGATAGATTAGATAGAGATGGATGATCTTCTCGAGGTAACCGAAAGATGAGAACAAACAACAACCAAGAAGAACGGAATAAGAATGGGCATAGTGAATCGATTTTGTTCATCCATGCTATATGTGTATGTTCCATCCTATATTCCATTGTCAAGCGACCCCAGGGAACAGGTTTCTGACCCACATGAACATATATATCATGATGATGTACAACTGCATTACACACAAAACGAACATCAAATGTCAGTATACATAACTATTTTTCAAATCTTGACAAAGATCGGCAGCACAGGCTCTGCGTGCTCCGCCCACCTACGTGCTACAAATCCTCGTCCAGCCACCAACATCGCACGTCATGTGTGCTTACATGCGGTCGTAGCTTATGTGTAGCTCCTGGAAGGCTGCCGACTCGATCCATGATCACTCCTGGCTTCTGCGCAAGGCGTGGAAGTAACTTGGCCAAACATCATTAACTAATTAATGTATGTAGTGACTTGGCCCAACATTATTAGCTTAATGCACGCAGTAACTTTTGTACTCATTTTTCAATCCTGTTGTCGCAGGCTATGAAATACACATACACACACACACACACACACACACACGGATCCCTAGGTGGGCCCCCCTCTATTTTAGGGGCCTGTGGCGGGCGCCCATGCCCCCTCAGCGACGGGCCATTTTTGAGAAGCCCTGAGTATAGGTCTGCCTCCCGGAACAAGATGTGGAGCATGTTGTGAACTTTCTAGAGAGGCATCGATAACATTGAGACCAACACATACACATGGATCTACTCGATGAGCTTGTGGAGCATATCTGGATCTACGTTGGAAATCAATGAATTATATGTTGAATTATTCACTCCAGAAAAAAATGTCTGGATTGTGTATTTTTATATATGAATACTGTTTTTTCTGTGTGGTATTTGTTATTACGTGTATATAAAATGATCCATGTGCATGTGTTTGTATGAATTTGCTGTTTTGAAAGTGAGGGTTGTGTTTGCAAGGGAGGACATTTAAGGGGTGGCCCGACGCATAAAAATTTTAAGGGGGCTGATCTGTCTAGTCTTATTGTTGGCTTGCCAAGAGTAAAATAAAATTTTATTTGATAAATAAATAACAAATGGCTAGTTAAGATGGTTTTAGGATAAATCGATGGAAAACCAAAATGAGAGAAAAAATCAAAAGGAAAAAGGAAGAAGGGAGAAGATTAGACCAAAATGAATGGATGACAAACCTTTTTTAAAGTAGGAGAGACTTAGACTTAGGTTTTTCTTGGCAAATTTAGTTTATTTTTTAGGGCAAGGCAAACTAGATGCTTTGACGTGTACAAGTGTAGTTGCATTATTGGGCCACAATACTTACAGAAATCACGGCCCATATATGTTTGGGCTTTACTTAGTAGTCACAGTAATAAAATCGAACCGGGCCCAATCAAAATTCAAGGCCTTAAGCGCTACTTATATGTGTTTGGACAAACCGGCGCAAGAAGCCCCCTCCACCTTGGCCTCGGACCATCTAACACTTTTGTTCTCGTTCGCAGCGTATGTCGTGCGTGCCAGGTTCTTATTCGACCGGTTCACCTAGTTCTTTTCCAATTCTAAAAAACCCTATTTCTTCTCTCACCGGTTTAAGGAAACTTCTAGAAGGTTCCACTATTTGGGAGCGGTTTTCCCCCTTTTTTCTCAGGATGACTTTCTTTTTCTTTTTCTTTTTCTTTTTCTTTTTCTTTTTGTTGCTCCTTTTTATTTCAAAAAACATGATTTTTTTTAAAAGTAGTCCACTTTTCTTAAATTCATGTTTTTTTCAAATCCGTAAAAGCAAATTGTTTGAACTTTTAAAAATTCATATCATTATTTTTTTCTTGCCCTTTTCCTACTTTTAAAATGCGTGAACTTTATTTTAGTTTTTTAAATTTGCTCAATTCATAAACTTTTTTAAAATTTTGGTAACTTTTTCCAAATTATGAACTTTCTCAAATCCTTGGAATTTTACCAAATGCATGAACCTTTCCAAATTCATGATTTGTTTCAAAATATGTGAAACTTCTTTTAAAAAGCATCAATTTATTTTCAACATCATTTTTTCCCAAAATCCTTGATTTTTCCAAAATATTAAACCTTTTCATATACATGACTTTTTTTATATATTTTTGAACGATTTTTTAAACCCGTGGAATTTTTTATAATTTTGTATTTTAGAATCATTTTTAAAAAGCAAGCCAGTCAATGGCCCCCCTGTCAACCAGTCAACATGTTAGAAAGCATTGGAGCATCCTGAACTGCGCCAGAACCATACCTTGATTTTAACGAGAAATCATTCATCTCGCCTGAATCTTTCAGCTCTTTTTGTTGTAACCGGGCCAACCCGTTTGTTCATTTTTTATCGTTGTACGTTCAATGGCTGCTGCCATATCTTGTGTGGTGCATTTAAAAGGTTTGTTTCCTTTTTCCTTTTTGTTTTTTATGTTTTTTAGCTTTATTTCTTCATCATTCTTTATTTTTTCCGTTTTTCACTGGTTTTCTTCGTTTCTTTCATGGTTTTCAGTGCTTTAAATTTTTAAAATTTCTTTTCTTCGTTTGTTCTTAGTTTTTAATAGTTTTCTGCTTTTCTTTCCTCATTTTCTAACTTTTTCTTAGGATTGTTTTGTTTCTTTCTGGCCTTTCTGTGTTCCTAATCTTTTCAATTGGTTGTCTTGGATTTTCTTTTCTTTTTTGAGGGTTTCTTTGATTTTTCTTTTTGGTTTTCCTATTTTACTCAGTTTCTTAGTCGAGTTCATCGGTTTCGTTTTTGTTCAACACATGTTGAGTTTTTCAGCACACATTCAACATTTTTTGTTTACATCAAAATATTTTTTATATACATGTTTAATATTTTTTAAATATATGATTAACATTTTTTGAAAACATATATTTTTATGTGTAGTTTTTCACATACACACTAGATATTTTTTGTATATATCAAATACATTTTTTAGTACATGATTATCATTTTTAAATACAACATTAATTTTTTTAATACATAGTCAACAATTTTTCTGTACACATTTTTTTTTCAAATGCTTGATTAACATTTTTCAAATAAAAGATCGATATTTTACCTATATACTTTTAATATTTTTCAACGTTTTGTTAATATATTTTAATTATTTTGTGTAAATTTTTTTAATATATTTATTTAGAATATTTAAAAGTACAAACAAAATTCTATGGAAGAAAGCAAAAAAGGGAACACAAAACTACGGGGTTGCGGCCTTCCCCGCACCTGGGCCAGCTCATCTTGCAAACCCCTTGACACGAGGCCTTCCTACGTTTTGCTATAAGCGAGACATACGGTCACTGATCTGACCCCCACATAGGTGTTTCCGGGAGCCCCTAATCCCCGCATAGGGGGGCGGGCTGTGAAATACTATTTGGCGCACTTGCATACAATTGGCCGGCTTGTTTTTCTTGTTTCCAGTTCTGGGAATGTGTTTTTTCTTGTTTTTCTTTTTCGTATTTAATTTATTTCCTTTTGAAACTTCTCGTTTCTTTTCCCTTTGTCTTTCTTGAATTTGTGAAGATTTTACAAATTCGCAAAAAAGAAATTAAGAATTTTTCTTCAAATCCTGAACCTATTTCAAATTCGTAAACATTTTCTGAATTTCTGATCATTTTCCAAGATAATAAGGGATTTTTTTTGAATTGCGATTTTTTTGGAATTAACAAACTTTTTGAATCCATGATTTTTGTTTTGAAATTTGGGAAAAAGTTATAGAAATTCATGATTATTTTTACAAATTTAAAATTTTTGTTTACACAAACATTTTTTATGAACGAGAAGATCTTTGGAATACGAGATTTTTTTACAAATTCATGAACGTATGATTTGTCGATCATATTTTTTTTCAAAATTCACAAAATTTTGGAATATTGAAACCTTTTTGTAATTTCCAAGACATTTTAAACTGAGAATAAAATTTAAAAAACCAGCTGGTGTCCAGCCCAGCAAAATGACTGGTCTAAAGTGGCGCGCTTGGGAAGGAAGAATGCGCGTCGGCTCGTTCGCTAGCGTGCACAACGCTAAAGGGAGCTCTTATTTGGCCCGGCGTGCTGGGAGGAGCGGGAGCGCGCACCGCTTGCTACCCAATTGTACCCGTTTAGGCCGACTCATTTACGGCCCCCACTATTTTCTTAATTTCGAGTTTTCCACTTTCTTTTTTCTGTGTTTTTTATCCTAAATAATTTGGGATTTGAAAAAGTACCAAACTTTAACAATATGTGAGTTTGGAAAAAACATGTTCGAACTTTTTCCAAAAAAATGTTCACACAGTCAAAAAGTAATCATGATTTTGAAAAGAAATGACCGTGTCTTTATAAAATGTTCATGTTACTCTAAAAAATGTGCACATATTCATAAAATGTCCATGCTTTTGAAAAATTCGACTCAGTTTACAAAATGCTTGTGTATTAATTTTTTTATGAAATTGAACTAATGTTTGCAAATTCAATTTTTATACGAATTGTTTTTAAAATGTTCTGATTTTTTTTAAAAATAATGAATTTAAAAATGTTCACTCACACAAAATTTTTTTGCTGATTCGAAATAAGTTCATGTATTTCAAGAAAAAACATCATAATTTTTTTTTGGGGGGAGAAATAATGTTCCCCCACTTTCTGAAACATGTCCATTTATTCCAAAAATGTTCACCGATTCAAAACGAATGCGCTCTCTTTTATAAAATTGTTCACAAAATTGTATAAACATTTCATCAGTTCTAAAAATGTTCATGGTCTTAAAAAATGTTCGTGAATACGAAAAATGTTCATGATTTTAAATAAATGTCCACGAGTTGATGATGAATGGTCATGATTTAAAAATTGTTTGCTATTTGGGAAAACATGTTAACAAATTTGGAAGATGGCGGCAAAGGAGAAAAATGGAAGGACAAAAAGAAAAGAAAATAAAGCAAAATAAGAAACAAAACATTAAAAAAATGAAAAAAGAAGAAATGAAAAAAATAAAAACCATAAGAAAAAGAGAAAAAAAAAGCAGTTTTGGGAAGGTTCTAGAACCTTTCCAAAATCGCTGGAAAAGGAATCCCAAAATGGGCAGGCCCGAAAAGGAGTTGATGCTTTAGTGGCCAGGCGCCTCCAGCCCTCCCACTATCGACGCGCGCCGACTCAGTGGCCAGGCGCCACGAAGGACTTGCCTCCTGGTGGCCATCCCTGTTGGTGTGGTCAATAAGGCTTTGGATAGCAGCCCTCCACTCTTCTTGCTTCTCCGCAGTGGGAGGAAAGTCGAGGAGTAGCTGCGCTCGTGCCATGCTCACGTCGGTGGCAGCGACAAGCGCGAGGAACAGGAGGAGCTCAGACTTCTAACAATGTTAGAAGGAGTTCCATCACGGTTCCGCGGGCGTGCGCCTTTTTCGCCAGCATCATGGCGTGCATGTCGGCCCTGTGCGTCTTGAGAGTGACGCTGAGGGCTCTTGCCGCGACGACGTCGGGGTCCTCAACGTCGCGACGCTGAGACCAAATTCTCACAACTCATACCCCCTACCTGGTGCGCCAAAGATGTCAGGAAAACGACACCTATGGGATCACCGGGATCCCTTCTAAGGTTGGCAGAGAGAGAGCTGCACGAAGAGTGGGTCTAGTGGTCTGCGCTAGGGATTTTTACCCAGGTTCGGGTCGCACTGGTGCGTAAAACCCTAGTCCTGCTTGTGTGTATATTTTGTGTTCTTGAGCTCTTGAACTAGTTGCGGTGCATACCTAGTCCAAAAAGTCTGAATCCTCTCTCAGTATGCCTCGAGCCTCCTTTTATATGTCAAAGGATTGCCACAGCGGCACACAGGAGGTGGAAAGTATCTACAGTGTACATACTTATCGCTCGGCACCGTAGGACAAACACATTTAATGTGCTGCCTACGCGCCCTCTTACTTTATCGGGAACGGTAGCAGAAGTCGTCCCGTCCGTCACCTCCCCTCCTTGCCTTGACATGTGTCCAGGCTGACGAGGCATGCAACACTAGGCTGGTTGGCTGCTGCTGTACTGGCGCGATGGTAGAGCCTCTACGAAGATCTGCATGCCGCCACACAGACACCTGCCTAGTTTGCAAGCTAGCCGTTGCGCTGGAATGATGATGAGGTGGCAAAATCTTGTCGGGCGTGGGCCTGGTAGTGGCCCCGCAATCGTCCCCAGCAAGGCTTGCCGGGGGTCTTGCGGTCGTCCCCGGCAAGGGTCTTGTCGGGGGTCTCCAGCTTATGGTCCCACGTGGACCCGCAGGCTATTAGTCTTCACAAAGATCTTCATGCTACTACGTATACGTCCCCAAGTATTGGCCTTGACGCTGTCGATGGTGTCAAAGCTCTTAGCCTCAAGGGTGATAGCCTTGATGGTGCTTCGTAGGTCGCCCCGGCAAGGCTCTTGCCGGGGCCACATAAGCTGCCCCGGCAAGGATGTTGCCGGGGGATGCCCGGTTTGTCTTTTGTTCCTTGTTCACTATCTTGAGTTCTGTCTTGGTAGCCTTGTATTTTTTCTCCTCCTGCCCTGCCAAGCCGTGCCGTGGCTACGACTGCCCATGCACAAGTAAGGGGTACAAAAAAGCCCATACTTTTGTACACCGACACAATATAATCTCTCCTGGAAGTGTTTCTGCAACAATACCTCAATTGCAAAGTAGAGGAATAAGTTCAGCCGCTCAATTTTGCTAGATCTGACGATTCGCGAGGTGGAGGATCTTCTAAAAAGATCCGCCGGTTGACGCGTAGCAGCCCCCAAAGAATATGGGATCAAAAAAATCCTTAAGAATTAGCAAATGGGTTGTAAATTATTAGAAATAATGGCAGATGGGTTGTATGCTGTTTTCCACAGATTTGAGGCTGGCTTGTGCGCCTACTAGGTTGATGCGTACGCTTTCTTAAAAAAAGGTTGACATGTACGCAAGGCTGTGTCAACTTAGTCAACACACAAGAGTAGTGACTGTTGGATGTCCATCCAATGGTCGTCGTGCTTCTTCAAAGTCTTATCTTCCTGCTCTAGCCGCCCAAACCAGCGGCAGGACAGCCTGCTCCTTCCTCCCGTGGCCGGCTGTGCTACCGTGCAGGCCTCACCGGCCCATCCTACTCCCGCTGCTAGCTGGGTTCCACCAAGTAAGGTGGCTTACTTGTGGTGACCGTTGGATGTTAAAACGACCATGTTGCTTCTTCAACCTCTGATCTTCTTGCTCCAGTCGCCCAAACTAGCGCCAACCATATTGCCTGCTCGTGCCTCCGGTGGTTGGCTGTGCTGCGTGCAGGTCTCATGGCCCCACCTTGCTCCCACCGCTGGCTAGGCCTTCCCTCTACTCACCAACACGATGCTACATCTTGAGCTTGCGTTGGTTTTCCTCGAAGAGGAGAGGGTGATGCAGCAATAGTAGTGTAAGTATTTCCCTCAGTTTTTGACAACCAAGGTTTCAAACCAGTAGGAGGCTCCTCAACAAGTCCCATGAACCTACACAAACAAATAAAGAACTTGCAACCAACACGACAAAGGGGTTGTCAATCCCTTCACGGCCACTTGCGAAAGTGAGATCTGATAGAGATAGTATGATAGGATAAATATATTTTTGGTATTTTATAATATAGATGCAGAAAATAAAGATGCAAATAAAAGTAGATTGGAAGCAAGTATGATAAGAGATAGACCAGGAGGCCATAGGTTTCACTAGAGGCTTCTCTCAAGATAGCATAGGTATTACGGTGGGTAAACAAATTACTGTTGAGCAATTGAAGAAAAGCGAATAATTATGACGTTATCTAGGCATGATCACGTATATATGCATCACGTCCATAACAAGTAGACCGACTCCTGCCTGCATCTACTACTATTACTCCACACATCGACCGCTATCCAACATGCATCTAGAGTATTAAGTTCACAAAGAACAGAGTGACGCATTAAGCAAAATGACATGATGTAGAGGGATAAACTCAAGCAATATGATATAAACCCCATCTTTTTATCCTCGATGGCAACAATACAATACGTGCCTTGCAACCCTTTCTGTCACTGGGTAAGGACACCGCAAGATTGAACCCAAAGCTAAGCACTTCTCCCATGGCAAGAAAGACCAATCTAGTAGGCCAAACCAAACTGATAATTCGAAGAGACTTGCAAAGATAACTCAATCATACATAAAAGAATTCAGAGAAGATTCAAATATTAATCATAGATAAACTTGATCATAAACCCACAATTCATCGGATCTCGACAAACACACCACAAAAAGAGATTACATCGAATAGATCTCCACAAGAGAGGGGGAGAACATTGTATTGTGATCCAAAAAGGGAGAAGAAGCCATCTAGCTAATAACTATGGACCCGTAGGTCTGTGGTAAACTACTCACAACTCATCGAAGAGGCAAGGATGTTGATGTAGAAGCCCTTCGTGGTTGATCCCCCCTCCGGCAGAGTGCCGGCGAAGGCTCCAAGATGAGATCTCGCGAATACAGAAGGTTACGGTGGTGGAAATTGTATTTTGTCCTGCCCCTGGATGTTTTCGGGGTACGTAGGCTTATATAGGAGGAAGAAGTACGTCGGTGGCCGCCCGAGGGTCCTACGAGACAGGGGGCGTGCCCTACAGGGGGGCGCCCTCCTATCTCGTGGAGGCCTCGGCCGTTTCTTGACTTGCACTCCAAGTCCTCTGGATCATGTTCGTTCCAAAAATCACGCTCCCGAAGGTTGCATTCCATTTGGACTCCGTTTGATATTCCTTTTCTTCGAAATACTGAAATAGGCAAAAAAACAGCAATACGGGCTGGGCCTCCGGTTAGTAGGTTAGTCCCAAAAATGATATAAATGTGTAAAATAAAGCCCATAAACATCCAAAAGGGGTAATATAATAGCATGGAACAATCAAAAATTATAGATACGTTGGAGACGTATCAAGCATCCCCAAGCTTAATTCCTGCTCGTCCTCGAGTAGGTAAATGATAAAAAAGAAATTTTTGATGTGGAATGCTACCTAGCATAATTCTCAATGTAATTTTCTTTAATGTGGCATGAATGTTCAGATCCAAATGGTTCATGATAAAAGCTTATAAAACATAAAAATAATAATGCTTCAAAGCATACTAAGAAATAATCATGTCCTATCAAAATAACATAGCCAAAGAAAGCTTATCCCTACAAAATCATATAGTTAGGCCATGCTTCACTTCCATTACACAAAATACTCCCATCATGTACAACCCCGATGCCGAGCTGAGCAATTGGTTCATACTTTTTAACGCGCTTCAGCTTTTTCAACTCTTACGCAATACTTGAGCGCAAGCCATGGACATAGCACTATGGTGGTCTAATATGGTGGTTGTGAGGACAAAAAGTGGGAGAAGATAGTCTCACATCAACTAGGCGTATCAACGGGCTATGGAGATGCCCATCAATAGATATCAATGTGAGTGAGTAGGGATTGCCATGAAACGGATGCACTAGAGCTATAAATATATGAAAGCTCAACAAAAGAAACTAAGTGGGTGTGCATCCAACTTGCTTGCTCATTAAGACCTAGGGCACTTTGAGGAAGCTCATCATTGGAATATACAAGCCAAGTTCTATAACGAAAGATTCCCACTAGTATATGAAAGTGACAACATATGAGACTCTCTATCATGAAGATCATGGTGCTATTTTGAAGCACAAATGTGGAAAAAGAGATAGTAGCAATTGTCCCTTCTCTCTTTTTCTCTCATTTTAATTTTTTTTCTCTTTTTTCTCTTTTTTCTTTTTTTTTCTTTTCTTTTTTTTCTTTTCTTTTTTTCTTTTGTGGGCTTCTTTGGCCTCTTTTATTTTTATAAAGTCCAAAGTACAATCCCGACTTGTGGGGGATAGTCTTCATCATCCTTTCCTCACTGGGACAATGCTCTAATAATGAAGATCATCACACTTTTATGGATTTACAACTCAAGAATTACAACTCAAAGCTAGAACAAAATATGACTCTATATGAATGCCTCCGGCGCTCTACCGGGATATGCAATGAATCAAGAGTGACATGTATGAAAATTATGAAGGTGGCCTTGCCACAAATACAATGTCAACTACATGATCGTGCAAAGAGCAATATGACAATGATGAAACATGCCATAATAAACGGAACAGTGGAAAGTTGCATGGCAATATATCTCGGAATGACTATGGAAATGCCATAATAGGTAGGTATGGTGGCTGTTTTGAGGAAGGTAAATAATGGGTTCAATACCGGGAGAGTTGCGCGGTAATAAGAAAACCTAGCAAAGTGGAAGGATGAGTGTGTGTATATCCATGGACTCACATTAGTCATAAAGAACTCATATACTTATTGCAAAAATCTACTTCGCCCTCAAAGCAAAGTACTACTACGCATTCCCAAGAGGGATAGTTTGGTAGGAAAAAAATTCCATAGCTCGTCCTTGACTGCCACTCATAAGGAAGACACTCAAAAGAGCACCTCATGCAACAAATTTGTCACACAACTTTTACCATACGTGCATGCTATGGGACTTTCCAACTTTAACAAAAGTATTTCTCAATTTCATAATTATCCACTAGCATGACCCTAACATTATTACCTTTATATCTCAAAACAATTATCAAGCAACAAATTGATCATAGCATTCAATTCAATTTCTATGATAGTTTTTATTATACTCAACTTGGATGTTCATCATTCTAGGACCAAATTTGTAACCAAAGCAAATACCATGCTGTTCTAAAAGACTCTCAAAATAATATAAGTGAAGCATGATAGACTAGCAATTTCTCCAAAATTAAGACACCACCGTGCTCTAAAAGATATAAGTGAAGTACTAGAGCGAAAACTATCAAACTCAAAAGATATAAGTGAAGCACATAGAGTATTCTAGCAAATTCTAATCAAATAGGCTTCTCCAAAAAGGTGTGTACAGCAAGGATGATTGTGGTAAACTAAAAAGCAAAGACTAATATAATACACGACGCTCCAAGCAAAACACATATCATGTGGCGAATAAAAATATAGCTCCAAGTAAAGTTACCAATGAACAAAGACGAAAGAGGGGGTGCCTTCCCGGGGCATCCCCAAGCTTAGGCTTTTGGCTATCCTTGAATATCTTGGGGTGCCTTGGGCATCCCCAAGCTTAGGCTCTTGCCACCCTTTATTCCATAGTCCATAAAAGCTTTACCCAAAACTTGAAAACTTCACAACACAAAACTCAACAGGAAATCTTATAAGCTCCGTTAGTGAAAGAAAACAAAGCCACCACATAAGGTACTGTAATGAACTCATTCTTAATTTATTTTGGTGTTAAACCTACTGTATTCCAACTTCTCTATGGTTTATAAACTATTTTACTAGCCATAGATGCATCAAAATAAGCAAACAACACACGAAAAACAGAATCTGTCACAAACAGAACAGTCTGTAGCAATCTGTAACTAACGCAAACTTCTGGAACTCTAAAAATCCTACAAAAATAGTACGTACTGGAAAATTTGTTTTTTGATCAGCAGCAAAAAGAATCAATGCAAAAGCACGTTTCTGTGATTTATTGAAGTTTTTCTCGTGAGCGCAAAGTTTCTGTTTTTCAGCAGAATCAAATCAACTATCATCATAGTTTATCCTATAGGTTCTACTTGGCACAAACACTAAATAAAAGATAAAAACACATCTAAACAGAAAGTGGAAACAAAAACTTATTAAATAACAGCAAGGAAAAATATTGGGGTGTCTCCCAACAAACGCTTTTCTTTAAAGCCTTTTTAGCTAGGCGTTGAGATTTCAATGATGCTCACATGATAGACAAGAATTGAAGCATAAAGAGAGCATCATGTAGCATGTGAAAAACACATCTAAGTATAACATACTTCCTATGCATAGGCATCTTGTAAGCAAACAAATTATTAATGCAGTCAAAAACTAGCATATGCAAGGAAGAACAAAGAGATGATAGCAATCTCAACATGTAGAGAGGTAATTTAGTAACATGAAAATTTCTACAACCATATTTTCCTCTCTCATAATAATTACATGTGGGATCATAAGAAAATTCAACAAAATAGCTATCACATAACATATTCTCAACACGATCCACATGCATGCAAAGTTGACACTCTTCCAAGATAGTGGGATTAACATTAACTAAAGTCATGACCTTTCCGAACCCACTTTTATCAAAAATATCATAAGATTGAACATACTCCAAATATGTGGGATCTAAAGTTGACACTCTTCCAAACCCATTTTCAATATTATTGCAAACACTATTATCAATCTCATATTCATCATGGGGCTTAAATAAATTTTCAAGGTTATAAGAAGAATCACCCCACTCATGATCATTGAAACAAGTAGTAGACATAGCAAAACTAGCATCCCCAAGCTTAGGGTTTTGCATATTATTAGCACAATTGACATCAAGAGAATTTATAGGAAAATCATTGCAATCATGCTTTTTATTCAAGGAGTTATCGTGAATCTCTTCATGAATTTCATCATAATTTTCAGATTCACAATTTTTTAGCAAAGCTTCATAAAGATAATCTAGTGCACAGAACTCACTAGCAACTGGTTCATCATAATTGGATCTCTTAAAAAGATTAGCAAGCGGATGAGGATCCATAGATCTTAAGTTCTCTGTTTAGCAATAAATAAGCATCTATTCCTGTTGGAAATATGCCCTAGAGGCAATAATAAAAGCATTATTATTATATTTCCTTGGTCATGATAATTGTCTTTTATTCATGCTATAATTGTATTATCCGGAAATCGTAATACACATGTGAATACATAGACCATAACATGTCCCTAGTGAGCCTCTAGTTGACTAGCTCGTTGGTCAACAGATATTCATGGTTTCCTGACTATGGACATTAGATGTCATTGACAACGGGATCACATCATTAGGAGAATGATGTGATGGGCAAGACCCAATCTTAAGCATAGCACAAGATCGTGTAGTTCGTTTTGCTAGAGCTTTTTCAATGTCAAGTATCTCTTCCTTAGACCATGAGATCGTGTAACTCCCGGATACCGTAAGAGTGCTTTGGGTGTTCCAAATGTCACAACTTAACTGGGTGACTATAAAGGTGCACTACAGGTATCTCCGAAAGTGTCTGTTGGATTGACACGGATCGAGACTGGGATTTGTCACTCCGTATGACGAAGAGGTATCTCTAGGCCCACTCGGTAATGCATCATCATAATGAGCTCAAAGTGACCAAGTGTTTGGTCACGAGATCATGCATTACGGTACGAGTAAAGTGACTTGCCGGTAACAAGACTGAACGAGGTATTGGGATACCGACGATCGAGTCTTGGGCATGTAACGTACCGATTGACAAAGGGAATTGTATATGGGGTTTGATCGAATCCTCGACACCGTGGTTCATCCGATGACATCATCGAGGAGCATGTGGGAGCCAACATGGGTATCCAGATCCCGCTGTTGGTTATTGCCCGAGAACCGTCTCGGTCATGTCTACGTGTCTCCCGAACCTGTAGGGTCTACACACTTAAGGTTCGGTGACGCTAGGGTTGTATGAATATGAGTATGCAGCATACTGAATGTTGTTCGGAGTCCCGTATGAGATCCCGGACGTCACGAGGAGTTCCGGAATGGTCCGGAGGTAAAGATTTATATATAGGAAGTCTTATTTTGGTCGCCGGAAAAGTTTCGCACTTTATCGGTATTGTACCGGGAGTGCCGAAAGGGGTCCGGGGGTCCACCGGGGGGGTCCACCTGCCCCGGGGGGCCACATGGGCTGTAGGGGGTGCGCCTTGGCCTATATGGGCCAAGGGCACCAGCCCCAAGAGGCCCATGCGCCAAGAAGACTTGGAGAGGGGAGAGTCCAAAGAGGGGAAGGCACCTCCGAGGTGCCTTGGGGAGGATGGACTCCTCCCCCCCTCTTGGGCGCACCCCTTCCTTGGAGGAAGGGGCAAGGCTGCGCCCTCCCCCCTCTCATGCGCCTATATAAAGGGAGGGGAGGGAGGGGTGGCCGCACCCATAAGCCCTGGCGCCTCCCTCCTCACTGCAACACCTCCTCCTCCTTCCGTAGTTGCTTAGCGAAGCCCTGCCGAAGTTCTGCTGCATCCACCACCACGCCGTCGTGCTGCTGGATCTTCATCAACCTCTCCTTCCCCCTTGCTGGATCAAGAAGGAGGATACGTCATCCGCTCCGTACGTGTGTTGAATGCGGAGGTGCTGTCCGTTCGGCACTAGGTCATCGGTGATCTGAATCACGGCGAGTACGACTCCATCAACCCCGTTCCATTGAACGCTTCCGCACGCGATCTACAAGTGGTATGCAGATGCAATCACTCTCCCATGACTCGTTTCTAGATGAACTCATAGATGGATCTTGGTGAAACCGTAGGAAAATTTTTAATTTTCTGCAACGTTCCCCAACAGTGGCATCATGAGCTAGGTCTATGTGTAGTTCTCTATTGCACGAGTAGAACACAATTTTGTTGTGGGCGTAGATCTTGTCAACTTGCTTGCCGCTACTAGTCTTATCTTGCTTCAGCGGTATTGTGGGATGAAGCGACCCGGACCAACCTTACACGTACGCTTACGTGAGACCGGTTCCACCGACTGACATGCACTAGTTGCATAAGGTGGCTGGCGGGTGTCTGTCTCTCCCACTTTAGTTGGAGCGGATTCGATGAAAAGGGTCCTTATGAAGGGTAAATAGAAGTTGACAAAATCACGTTGTGGTTATTCCTAGGTAAGAAAACGTTCTTGCTAGAACCCAATTGCAGCCACGTAAAAGATGTAACAACAATTAGAGGACGTCTAACTTGTTTTTGCAGCAATTGTCATGTGATGTGATATGGCCAAAAGTTGTGATGAATGATGAATGATATATTGTGATGTATGAGATCATGTTCTTGTAATAGGAATCACGACTTGCATGTCGATGAGTATGACAACCGGCAGGAGCCATAGGAGTTGTCTTTATTTTTTGTATGACCTGCGTGTCATTGAAGAACGCCATGTAAACTACTTTACTTTATTGCTAAACGCGTTAGTCATAGAAGTAGAAGTAGTCGTTGGCGTGACAACTTCATGAAGACACGATGATGTAGATCATGATGATGGAGATCATGGTGTCATGCCGGTGACAAGATGATCATGGAGCCCCGAAGATGAAGATCAAAGGAGCTATATGATATTGGCCATATCATGTCACTACTTTATATAATTGCATGTGATGTTTATTATGTTTTATGCATCTTGTTTACTTAGAATGACGGTAGTAAATAAGATGATCCCTTACAACAATTTCAAGAAGTGTTCTCCCCTAACTGTGCACCGTTGCTAAAGTTCGTCGTTTCGAAGCACCACGTGATGATCGGGTGTGATAGATCCTTACGTTCACATACAACGGGTGTAAGACAGTTTTACACATGCAAAACACTTAGGGTTAACTTGACGAGCCTAGCATGTATAGACATGGCCTCGGAACACGGAGACCGAAAGGTCGAACACGAGTCGTATGGAAGATACGATCAACATGAGAATGTTCACCGACGATGACTAGTCCGTCTCACGTGATGGTCGGACACGGCCTAGTCGACTCGGATCGTGTAACACTTAGATGACTAAGGGGATGTCAAATCTGAGTGGGAGTTCATTAAATAATTTGATTAGATGAACTTAATTATCATGAACTTAGTCTAAAATCTTTGCAAAATATGTCTTGTAGATCAAATGGCCAACGCTCATGTCAACATGAACTTCAACGCGTTCCTAGAGAAAACCAAGCTGAAAGATGATGGCAGCAACTATACAGACTGGGTCCGGAACCTTAGGATCATCCTCATAGCTGCCAAGAAAGCATATGTCCTTGAAGCACCGTTAGGTGACCGACCTGCTCTCCCAGCACTGCAAGACGATTTGAACGTTTGGCAGACACGTACTGATGATTACTCCCTCGTTCAGTGCGGCATGCTTTACAGCTTAGAACCGGGGCTCCAAAAGCGTTTTGAGCATCACGGAGCATATGAGATGTTCGAGGAGCTGAAACTAGTTTTCCAAGCTCACGCCCGGGTCGAGAGATATGACATCTCGGACAAGTTCTATAGTTGTAAGATGGAGGGAAATAGTTCTGTCAGTGAGCACATACTCAAGATGTCTGGGTTGCACAACCGTATGACCCAGCTGAATATTGACCTCCCTGATGAGGCGGTCATTGACAGAATCCTTCAGTCGCTCCCACCAAGCTACAAGAGCTTTGTGATGAACTACAATATGCAGGGGATGGTAAAGACCATTCCTGAAGTATTCTCTATGCTGAAGTCAGCAGAGGTTGAAATCAAGAAAGAACATCAAGTGTTGATGGTCAATAAGACCACTAAGTTCAAGAAGGGCAAGGGTAAGAAGAACTTCAAGAAGGACGACAAGGAGGTTGCCGCGCCTGGTAAGCCAGTTACCGGGAAGAAGTCAAAGAATGGACCCAAGCCTGAGACTGAGTGCTTTTATTGCAAGGGGAAGGGTCACTGGAAGCGGAACTTCCCCAAATACTTAGCGGATAAGAAGGCCGGCAACACCAAAGGTATATTTGATATACATGTAATTGATGTGTACCTTACCAGTACTCGTAGTAACTCCTGGGTATTTGATACCGGTGCCATTGCTCATATTTGTAACTCACAGCAGGAGCTGCGGAATAAGCGGAGACTGGCGAAGGACGAGGTGATGATGCGCGTCGGGAATGGTTCCAAGGTCGATGTGATCGCCGTCGGCACGCTACCTCTACATTTACCCACGGGATTAGTTTTAAACCTCAATAATTGTTATTTAGTGCCAAGTTTGAGTATGAACATTGTATCTGGATCTCGTTTAATACGAGATGGCTACTCATTTAAATCCGAGAATAATAGTTGTTCTATTTATATGAGAGATATGTTTTATGGTCATGCCCCGATGGTCAATGGTTTATTCTTAATGAATCTCGAACGTAGTGTTACACATATTCATAGCGTGAATACCAAAAGATGTAAAGTTGATAACGATAGTCCCACATACTTGTGGCACTGCCGCCTTGGTCACATTGGTGTCAAGCGCATGAAGAAGCTCCATGCTGATGGACTTTTAGAGTCTCTCGATTATGAATCATTTGACACATGCGACCCATGCCTCATGGGCAAAATGACCAAGACTCCGTTCTCCAGAACAATGGAGCAAGCAACCAACTTGTTGGAAATCATACATACCGATGTGTGCGGTCCAATGAGTGTTGAGGCTCGCGGAGGATATCGTTATGTTCTCACTCTCACAGATGACTTGAGTAGATATGGGTATGTCTACTTGATGAAACACAAGTCTGAGACCTTTGAAAAGTTCAAGGAATTTCAGAATGAGGTAGAGAATCAACGTGACCGGAATAAAATTCTTACGATCGGATCGTGGAGGAGAATATTTAAGTCACAAATTTGGTACACACTTCAGAAAATGTGGAATCGTTTCACAACTCACGCCGCCTGGAACACCTCAGCGTAACGGTGTGTCCGAACGTCGTAATCGCACTCTATTGGATATGGTGCGATCTATGATGTCTCTTACCGATTTACCGCTATCATTTTGGAGATACGCTCTAGAGACAGCTACATTCACTTTAAATAGGGCACCGTCTAAATCCGTTGAGACGACACCATATGAATTATGGTTTGGGAAGAAACCTAAGCTGTCGTTTCTAAAAGTTTGGGGATGCAATGCTTATGTCAAGAAACTTCAACCTGAAAAGCTCGAACCCAAGTCGGAAAAATGCGTCTTCATAGGATACCCCAAAGAAACCATTGGGTATACCTTCTACTTAAGATCCGAGGGCAAGATCTTTGTTGCCAAGAACGGATCCTTTCTGGAAAAAGAGTTTCTCTCGAAAGAAGTAAGTGGGAGGAAAGTAGAACTCGATGAAGTACTACCTCTTGAATGGGAAAGTAGTGCAGCTCAGGAAAATGTTCCTATGATGCCTACACCAACTGAAGAGGAAAATAATGATGATGATCAAGGTACTTCGGATCAAGTTGCTACTGAACTTCGTAGGTCCACAAGGACACGTTCTGCACCAGAGTGGTACGGCAACCCTGTCCTGGAAATCATGTTGTTAGACAACGGTGAACCTTCGAACTATGAAGAAGCGATGGCGGGCCCAGATTCCAACAAATGGCTAGAAGCCATGAAATCCGAGATAGAATCCATGTATGAAAACAAAGTATGGACTTTGACTGACTTGCCCGATGATCGGCGAGCGATAGGAAACAAATGGATCTTTAAGAAGAAGACGGACGCAGATGGTAATGTCACCATCTATAAAGCTCGACTTGTCGCTAAGGGTTATCGGCAAGTTCAAGGGATTGACTACGATGAGACTTTCTCTCCCATAGCGAAGCTTAAGTCCGTCCGAATCATGTTAGCAATTGCCGCATACTATGATTATGAGATATGGCAGATGGACGTCAAAACGGCATTCCTTAACGGGCATCTTAAGGAAGAACTGTATATGATGCATCCGGAGGGTTTTGTCGATCCTAAGAATGCTAACAAAGTATGCAAGCTCCAGCGATCCATTTATGGGCTGGTGCAAGCATCTCGGAGTTGGAACATTCACTTTGATGAAATGATCAAAGTGTTTGGGTTTATGCAGACTTATGGAGAAGCCTGCGTTTACAAGAAAGTGAGTGGGAGCTCTGTAGCATTTCTCATATTATATGTAGATGACATACTTTTGATGGGAAATGATATAGAATTCTTGGACAGCATTAAGGCCTACTTGAATAAGTGTTTTTCAATGAAGGACCTTGGAGAAGCTGCTTACATATTAGGCATCAAGATCTATAGGGATAGATCAAGATGCCTCATAGGTCTTTCACAGAGCACATACCTTGATAAGATTTTGAAGAAGTTCAAAATGGATCAGTCCAAGAAGGGGTTCTTGCCTGTATTGCAAGGTGTGAGATTGAGCTCGGCTCAATGCCCGACCACGGCAAAAGATAAAGAAGAGATGAGCGTCATCTCCTATGCCTCAGCCATAGGATCTATTATGTATGCCATGCTGTGTACCAGACCTGATGTAAACCTTGCCGTAAGTTTGGTAGGAAGGTACCAAAGTAATCCCGGCAAGGAACACTGGACAGCGGTCAAGAATATCCTGAAGTACCTGAAAAGGACAAAGGACATGTTTCTCGTTTATGGAGGTGACGAAGAGCTCGTCGTAAAGGGTTACGTCGACGCTAGCTTCGACACAGATCTGGATGACTCTAAGTCACAAACCGGATACATGTATATGTTGAATGGTGGAGCAGTAAGCTGGTGCAGCTGCAAGCAGAGCGTCTTGGCGGGATCTACATGTGAAGCGGAATACGTGGCAGCCTCGGAGGCAGCGCATGAAGCAATTTGGGTGAAGGAGTTCATCACCGACCTAGGAGTCATACCCAATGCGTCGGGGCCGATCAAACTCTTCTGTGACAACACTAGAGCTATTGCCCTTGCCAAGGAGCCCAGGTTTCACAAGAAGACCAGGCACATCAAGCGTCGTTTCAACTCCATCCGTGAAAATGTTCAAGATGGAGACATAGATATTTGCAAAGTACATACGGATCTGAATGTCGCAGATCCATTGACTAAACCTCTCTCACAAGCAAAACATGATCAACACCAGAACTCTATGGGTGTTCGATTCATCACAATGTAACTAGATTATTGACTCTAGTTCAAGTGGGAGACTGTTGGAAATATGCCCTAGAGGCAATAATAAAAGCATTATTATTATATTTCCTTGTTCATGATAATTGTCTTTCATTCATGCTATAATTGTATTATCCAGAAATTGTAATACACGTGTGAATACATAGACCATAACATGTCCCTAGTGAGCCTCTAGTTGACTAGCTCGTTGGTCAACAGATAGTCATGGTTTCCTGACTATGGACATTAGATGTCATTGACAACGGGATCACATCATTAGGAGAATGATGTGATGGACAAGACCCAATCTTAAGCATAGCACAAGATCGTGTAGTTCGTTTTGCTAGAGCTTTTTCAATGTCAAGTATCTCTTCCTTAGACCATGAGGTCGTGTAACTCCCGGATACCGTAAGAGTGCTTTGGGTGTTCCAAACGTCACAACGTAACTGGGTGACTATAAAGGTGCACTATAGGTATCTCCAAAAGTGTCTGTTGGGTTGACACGGATCGAGACTGGGATTTGTCACTCCGTATGACGGAGAGGTATCTCTGGGCCCACTCGGTAATGCATCATCATAATGAGCTCAAAGTGACCAAGTGTTTGGTCACGGGATCATGCATTACGGTACGAGTAAAGTGACTTGCCGGTAACAAGACTGAACAAGGTATTGGGATACCGACGATCGAGTCTTGGGCATGTAACGTACCGATTGACAAAGGGAATTGTATACGGGGTTTGATCGAATCCTCGACATCGTGGTTCATCCGATGACATCATCGTGGAGCATGTGGGAGCCAACATGGGTATCCAGATCCTGCTATTGGTTATTGCCCGAGAACCGTCTCGGTCATGTCTACGTGTCTCCCGAACCCGTAGGGTCTACACACTTAAGGTTCGGTGACGCTAGGGTTGTATGAATATGAGTATGCAGCATACTGAATGTTGTTCGGAGTCCCGGATGAGATCCCGGACGTCACGAGGAGTTCCGGAATGGTCCGGAGGTAATGATTTATATATAGGAAGTCTTATTTTGGTCGCCGGAAAAGTTTCGCACTTTATCGGTATTGTACCGGGAGTGCCGAAAGGGGTCCGGGGGTCCACCGGGGGGTCCACCTGCCCCGGGGGGCCACATGGGATGTAGGGGGTGCGCCTTGGCCTATATGGGCCAAGGTCACCAGCCCCAAGAGGCCCATGCGCCAAGAAGACTTGGAGAGGGGAGAGTCCAAAGAGGGGAAGGCACCTCCGAGGTGCCTTGGGGAGGATGGACTCCTCCCCCCCTCTTGGCCACACCCCTTCCTTGGAGGAAGGGGCAAGGCTGCGCCCTCCCCCCTCTCATGCTCCTATATAAAGGGAGGGGAAGGAGGGGTGGCCGCACCCATAAGCCCTGGCGCCTCCCTCCTCACTGCAACACCTCCTCCTCCTTCCGTAGTTGCTTAGCGAAGCCCTGCCGAAGTTCTGCTGCATCCACCACCACGCCGTCGTGCTGCTGGATCTTCATCAACCTCTCCTTCCCCCTTGCTGGATCAAGAAGGAGGAGACGTCATCCGCTCCGTACGTGTGTTGAATGCGGAGGTGCTGTCCGTTCGGCACTAGGTCATCGGTGATCTGAATCACGGCGAGTACGACTCCATCAACCCCGTTCCATTGAATGCTTCCGCACGCGATCTACAAGTGGTATGTAGATGCAATCACTCTCCCATGACTCGTTTCTAGATGAACTCATAGATGGATCTTGGTGAAACCGTAGGAAAAATTTTAATTTTCTGCAAAGTTCCCCAACAATTCCAACCAAACGAGCAAACGAAAGGGCAAGCGGAAAAGAGAGGAGGAGATTGGGAAAGAGAGGGCGAATAAAACGGCAAGGGTGAAGTGGGGGAGAGGAAAACGAGAGGAAAATGGCAAATAATGTAAATGCGAGGGAGATGAGTTTGTGATGGGTACTTGGTATGTCTTGACTTGAGCGAAGACCTCCCCGGCAACGGCGCCAGAAATCCTTCTTGCTACGTCTTGAGCTTGCGTTGGTTTTCCTCGAAGAGGAGAGGGTGATGCAGCAATAGTAGCGTAAGTATTTCCCTCAGTTTTTGAGAACCAAGGTATCAATCCAGTAGGAGGCTCCTCAACAAGTCCCACGAACCTACACAAACAAATAAAGAACTCGCAACCAACACGACTAAGGGGTTGTCAATCCCTTTACGGCCACTTGCGAAAGTGAGATCTGATAGAGATAGTATGATAAGATAAATATATTTTTGGTATTTTATAATATAGATGCAGAAAATAAAGATGCAAATAAAAGTAGATTGGAAGCAAATATGATAAGAGATAGACCAGGAGGCCGTAGGTTTCACTAGAGGCATCTCTTAAGATACCATATGTATTACGGTGGGTGAACAAATTACTGTCGAGAAATTGATAGAAAAGCGAATAATTATGACGTTATCTAGGCATGATCATGTATATAGGCATCACGTCCATAACAAGTAGACCGACTCCTGCCTGCATCTACTACTATTACTCCACACATCGACCGCTATCCAGCATGCATCTAGAGTATTAAGTTCACAAAGAACAGAGTAACGCATTAAGCAAGATGACATGATGTAGAGGGATAAACTCAAGCAATATGATATAAACCCCATCTTTTTATCCTCAATGGCAACAATACAACACGTGCCTTGCAACCCTTTCTGTCACTGGGTAAGGACACCGCAAGATTGAACCCAAAGCTAAGCACTTCTCCCATGGCAAGAAAGACCAATCTAGTAGGCCAAACCAAACTGATAATTCGAAGAGACTTGCAAAGATAACTCAATCATACATAAAAGAATTTAGAGAAGATTCAAATATTAATCATAGATAAACTTGATCATAAACCCACAATTCATCGGATCTCGACAAACACACCGCAAAAAGAGATTACATTGAATAGATCTCCACAAGAGAGGGGGAGAACATTGTATTGAGATCCAAAAAGAGAGGAGAAGCCATCTAGCTAATAACTATGGACCCGTAGGTCTGTGGTAAACTACTCACAACTCATCGGAGCGGCAAGGATGTTGATGTAGGTATGTGGTCGATTCCCCCTCCGGCAGAGTGCCGACGAAGGCTCCAGGATGAGATCTCGCGGATACAGAAGGTTACGGTGGTGGAAGTTGTGTTTCGTCCTACCCCTGGATGTTTTTGGGGTACGTAGGCTTATATAGGAGGAAGAAGTACAACAGTGGCCGCCCGAGGGGCCCACGAGACAGGGGGCGCGCCCTACCGGGGGGGGGGGGCGCCCTCCTATCTCGTGGAGGCCTCGGCTGTTTCTTGACTTGCACTCCAAGTCCTCTGGATCACGTTCGTTCCAAAAATCACACTACCGAAGGTTTCATTCCGTTTGGACTCCGTTTGATATTCCTTTTCTTTGAAATACTGAAATAGGCAAAAAAATAGCATTACGGGCTGGGCCCCCGGTTAGTAGGTTAGTCCAAAAAATGATATAAATGTGTAAAATAAAGCCCATAAACATCCAAAAGGGGTAATATAATAGCATGGAACAATCAATAATTATAGATACATTGGAGACGTATCACACGGCTACACCCCCTGTTATTCTCCGGCGATGGCAGCCGAACCAGTGAACCCTCATACTCCCCTCTACCTGGGCATCCACCTGCCCCGTCTTCCCTGGCTCCGCGTCATTCCCTTCCTAGGCCTCACCGTCGTCCACCGCCTGGATGCTCATCGTGCGATGTGGTCTACTAGGTCAACGAACGAAAGTCATCGGAAGAGGTCTTTAGTCGGTGAGGCTGGCAGTTGGACCCACCAGCTACATCTTCGAACACAAGGAAGTGCCTCCTTATTACTCGCAAAATAAAAAAGATTCCTCCCCTGACAGCTGGGACCCAGCAGCTATACCTTCGCATGCAAGGAAGTGCGTCCTTATTCTTCCTGACGGCTCGGACCCACCCGGTCAAAGCGTACGTAGCGTTGTCTGTCTAGTCGTGAACGTGTATGTACATACTGTTTGATCGCTCTCTCTGAAACGATGAACCATGGCCGAGCAAGCAGGACACGTGTAGTAGTAGAGCCCCCGATGTAGCAGTTCAGGCAATCCCTACTAAACTGTGTACACATACGTACAACCACATGCCAAAAAATACGGCCACATACGTACATACGGGTGGGGTCTCGATCACCTACTCGCGCATACTTATGGCCAACGCTTGTGTACATGGAGAGCCAGCGGACGACAGCAACAACGTCCTGTTCATCGGAAGCCAACCGGCTGGGTCGAAATGGAGAAGCTGCATCGTGTTCATTGAGAGGCAACGGAATGCGTCATGTTCGTCGGGAGCCAACTGGCTTGGATGGAACAGCCGAAATGGGGCCTGGCATACCGTAGAACGGAGGAAACAACCTTCTGTTTGACTGGCTATGGCCAAAATGGGATCCTGTTCATCGGGAGGGGTCTGGTGTACTGCAAACGAGGAAACAGACTTCTGTTCGAGCACCTACGGTCGGAACAGGGTCCTGTTGGTCGGGAGGGGTGTGGTGTACCACAAAACGGAGGAAACAGACTTCTGTTCGAGCGCCTATGATCGAAACGGGGTCCTGTTCATCGGGAGGGGTGTGGCGTACCGCAAAACGGGACTCCACGGGCTACTGTTCATCCACTGTCGACTTCCTCCAGCCTCCACGGGGTCCTGTTCATCCACCCCAACCGGCTGGGTGTGTTGCAGCCTCCTCGGGGTCATGTTCATCCAGCGGCAACCACCTACTACCACGGGGTCATGTTCATCCAGCGATAACTGCCTACACAGGACCGGGGTCCTATTCATATCCAACCCCCACCGAGAACTATTCATCCACAACCAACCAACTGGCTAGGTCGACTCACCATGTCTTGACTTGTTCTACATATTGCACACACGGCAGCAATGGGCACTGTTCATCCAGAGACAACCCAAAGCAACAGTTGGCTACATATCGCACGGGGGCTGGATCAACTTTAGTGAGCAGCGAGAAGGATCGATCAGATTTAGTTAGCAGCGAAGGAATCGGCCGACTTCAGTTAGCAGCGACCTGGGCCCCAAGCATGCCCAGGTGGGTTGTGCCCCCCTCGGGGCACCCCTCTAGTACTTGTTTGGCCCAAGTTGTGTCTTCTGGTCCATAAACAATCGCCAAATAGTTTTGCTACATTTGGACTCCGTTTGGTATATATTGATTTTCTGCGATGTAAAAAACAAGCAAAAAACAACAATCGCCAACAAATGATATAAAGTTGCTATAAAATGATTGTAAAAGATCCAAGAATAATAATATAAAAGCATGAATACTTCATAAATTATAGATACGTTGGAGACGTATCAGTATGTGACTCCTCCATTGCTCCAGTTAGTTTTTGCTTTAGTGGATTATATTTTTGCACAATTAGCTGTTCTTGGTGCTATTGAAAATGAGCTTCCATGTTGAATTATTTGAGTTCCAACTAGTTTGAATGCTTGATATGGCCTCTAGATATCCATATGAGTAGTTGCTATCAATCTTGTGAAGTTTTGTTGACACCATTTTGTGGCAAAAAAATCCAGAAATTTGTTTGTACAAAAATGAACCTCTTTAGGACGAGTTCTTCGAGGAGGAGGTCCTCATAGGCATCATCGAGTGAGAGCTTGATACGACATGCTTATATTGAGCCAAGAGCAAGCTCGGTGTGGGATTTGGACACTAAATCATGTCGGTGGCCATGCGACGAGTTCATGAGAGGTGCGGGTATTAATGAAGAATTTGACGAATATGTCCATAACACTGAGCTTGCTCCCTCCATCGCAGATAAGTGAACGCAACACTACAACCTTACCATCTCATTCACTAAAAAGTTTGAGTGTCATTCTTGCACTTCTAGAGTTTTGTTTCACCTATATGATCGAGCTTATGGTATGCCTGTAGAAGAATTTAGTGACGCGTCCAAAATTCCATATGGCGGTTAGTTAGATGAACCATCAAAATCTAATTATGAGGTGTTTCTTACTAGTCTTTGCAATGGAGAGGATAGAGGAGTCGCAGAAGCTATAATAAAAAGTATTCAATTTCCCTCTATTCGTCATTTTTCATTGTTTAATGGAAAATGCATCGTCGGAAAACAAGACTGCAATACACACTGTGCTCCTGATTTGAGCCTCATACATATTGTTGTAATGAGCATTAAACATTATAATCTTGGGGCCATTGTTGCACGGAGGCTACAACGCAACGCGAGTAGTGGTCATTTTTGTGGAGGAATTTATGCCTCTCACATAGCTGTAAGGCTAGGAGTTTTACCTATGCCTAATGATCCTATCTTACCTAGCCAATATTTGGATTTGATGCAATGCGGCGTCATGAGTTTATTAAGTATAGAGCTCGGAACTATGGCTATAACTTACTGTTTAATAAGGAACACATTGTATCTGTTATTTTCCCTATGCCTGCTCTTTTGACTTTCAGAGTAAACAAAGATATTATATTTATGAGAGCGAGGCATGCGAGTACAAAGCAACAGTATAAGCCACTCGCCTAGCCGAGGCAGAAGCACCAAGAGCCTCCACGAGCTACCACATTGATTACTACCCACACCAGCGATGGTGATTACCAAGCTAGGTGAAAGCCTAAGCTTGGCGGAGTACGTATTTAACACCGACATTACATTCATGTTCACACATTTCATTCCAGTTGTCGGTGTACATCCTTTTTCATTGTATAATGCATGTTAGTTTTATTTTCTCGCTTTCTTCTTGTGTGTTTAAAAACCTCGAGAAAATCCAAAAAAAAATCTCGCTTCTTTTCAATTTTTCTTTCTAATTTAAATTAGTTGTAGTATTAAAAGAAAACCCAAAAAGATTCCCTGCTCGTCTTTTTACTTGTTGGGAGCTTTCTTGTGTAAATAGTTTTTCTTGTTTTTGTTTTTCCTTCTATAATTTGCTTTTTCAAGGAAAATAAAAAAATTCCAAAAATATTTTGGTGTGTTTCTCTGAAATTCTTTTGTTCCGTTGAGTCATTGTGAGGAGAAGACCACAATTAAAATGTTGAGTGGCTCTCATATGCATTATTGTTGATCTAACAAAGAGCCCATATTATTTTGTCTTCTCCTTTGAATAAAATGTTTGCAGATTCCAGCTTAGTCCATGGCACTCTTGGACTATTATTATTTTCATATCATTTGCTCATGCAAGTGAAAGGCAATAATGATGATATTTGGTGAAGTGACTGTGGCAAGGAAAAGCGGGTATGAACTCAACTTGTTTTTGTTTTTATAAATATGTTTAACTCAGTATCCATGATTCAACATATTATGATTAAATAGGTTTGCGATGACAATTAGAGATTATAGTTGCTCATGCCATGCTTAAGTAGCTAGGAGTGGATAATGATTTATCTTGGGTGTCAACATGCATTAAAATGATTATGATGTAGTATGATGATATGGTATCCTCTCATCTGAATTTTTCAAGTGGCTTGACATGGCACATGTTCACGCATGTAGTTGATTCAAAACCAACATAGCCTCCACGATATTTATGGTCATGGTATTTATATTCTACTGATGCTAGTATTCAATGTTGGTTATTCATAATGCATGATTATGACTTTTTTCTCTCTCTAGTTGGTCGCTTCTCAACCTATTTGCTAGCCTTCGCCTGTATTGAGCGGCAATACTGCTTGTGCATCAAAATCCTTAAACCAAAGTTATTTCCAGATGAGTCCACTATATGTACCTATATGCGGTATTACTCTGCTGTTCCAAGTAAATTTGCATGTGCCACCTCTAAATATTCAAATGAACATTTGTTTTGTGTGCCCGTACCACTCATGGAGCGACAGGGGGCAGTTAGTATCTTCCATGCTAAGCGGGTTATTCTCATGATGAGTGTTTATTCATTCGTCCTTGCACGAGAGGGCCGGTAATCGGGATTCCCAGTCCCATGATTAAAATTGCAATAATAATAAAACAAACTTCCCCAGAAAGTTTTTGGTATCACTCGTACAACGAGGTGCTATACAAACGGTTTTTAACCCCTTTTCGCGATGGCATTTGGAACCGTCGCCAAGTGAGTGTGGGGAAAAAGGGGGTCCTTTCCACACGACCCAGAAACCGTCGGGGATAGGCCCTTGATACGTCTCCAAGGTATCTACTTTTCCAAACACTTTTGCCCTTGTTTTGGACTCTAACTTGCATGATTTGAATGAAACTAACCCGGACTGGCACTATTTTCAGCAGAACTACCATGTTGTTTTTTATTGTGCAAAAAACAAAAGTTCTCGGAATAACCTGAAAATCCACGGGGATAACTTTTGGAAAATATAAAAAATACTGGCGAAAGAATCAAGGCCATGGGGCCCACACCCTGTCCACGAGGGTGGGGGCGCGCCCTCCCCCTGGGCATGCCCCCCTGTCTCGTGGGCCCCCTGATGCTCCACCAACCTCAACTCCAACTCCATATATTCCGTTTCACGGAGAAAAAAAATCAAAGAGAAAGTTTCATCGCGTTTTACGATACGGAGCTGCCGCCAAGCCCTAATCTCTCTCAGGAGGGCTGATCTGGAGTTCGTTCGGAGCTCCGGAGAGGGGGATTCGTCGCCGTCGTCATCATCAACCATCCTCCATCACCAATTTCATGATGCTCACCGCCGTGCGTGAGTAATTCCATCGTAGGCTTGCTGGACGGTGATGGGTTGGATGAGATTTACCATGTAATCAAGTTAGTTTTGTTGGGGTTTGATTCCTAGTATCCACTATGTTCTGAGATTGATGTTGCTATGACTTTTCTATGCTTAATGCTTGTCACTAGGGCCCGAGTGCCATGATTTCAGATCTTAACCAATTATGTTTTCATGAATATATGTAGGTTCTTGATGCTATCTTGCAAGTCTATAGTCACCTATTATGTGTTATGATCCGACAACCCCGAAGTGACAATAATCGGGATACTTCTCGATGATGACCATAGTTTGAGGAGTTCATGTATTCACTATGTGCTAATGCTTTGTTCCGGTTCTCTATTAAAAGGAGGCCTTAATATCCCTTAGTTTCCACTAGGACTCCGCTGCCACGAGAGGGTAGGGCAAAATATGTCATGCAAGTTCTTTTCCATAAGCATGCATGACTATATTCGGAATACATGCCTACATTACATTGATGAATTGGAGCTAGTTCTGTGACACCCTATGTTATAGCTATTACATGAGGAATCGCATCCGACATAATTATCCATCACTGATACAATGCCTACGATATTTTCACATCTTGTGCTTCGCTTATTTACTTTTTCGTTGCCACTGTTACGACTACTACAAAACTGCTATCTTTACTTTTGCCACTGTTACCATACTATCATATTACTTTGCTACTAAATACTTTGCTGCAGATACTAAGTTATCCAGGTGTGGTTGAATTGACAACTCAACTGCTAATAATTAAGAATATTATTTGGCTCCCCTTGTGTCGAATCAATAAATTTGGGTTGAATACTCTACCCTCGGAAGCTGTTGCGATCACCTACACTTGTGGGTTATCAAGACTAATTTCTGGCGCCGTTGCCAGGGAGCATAGCTCTATTCTTTGAGTCACTTGGGATTTATATCTATTGATCACTATGAGGAACTTGAAAGACGAAAGAACTAAGATTTTTCCCTCAACTACGAGGGGAGGTAAGGAACTGCCATCTCGCTCTGCACTAGATTCTCCTTCTGTTTTGAGTAAGCTTGCGACACCTAAACCTGCTACTGCTATGAATTCTGTGATGTCGCATGTTATTGATGATGCCACTTCTTCTATGCATGATACTTATGATGAAATTACTTCTATGCGTGATACTACGTTGCCATTAGGTGAATTTCTTGATGAACAACTTGCTAGGGTTAGAGAGAATGAAATTATTGAAGATGCTATTATTGATGATAGTGATGATGAAAGTTCTCCCCCTGATTATGAATTACCTGTTGTTCCTGAGGGTTATGTTATGGATGAGGAAGCTGCTAGAGCTATCTTTGCTTGCAAAGATAGATATGATCTTAAGAAGTTATTAGCTAAATGGAAGCAGCAATCTCTTAATGCTAGAATGAAACCTGACCCTGCTTTTGCTACTTCACCTATCTGTGTTACTGATAAGGATTATGAATTCTCTGTTGATCCTGAAATAATTACTTTAGTAGAATCTGATCCTTTTTATGGCCTTGAATCTGAAACTGTTGTGGCACATCTTACCAAGTTAAATGATATAACCACCCTGTTTACTAATGATGAGAAGTCTCGCTATTATTATATCCTTAAGATATTTCCGTTCTCATTAAAGGGTGATGCTAAGACTTGGTTTAATTCTCTTGATCCTGGTTGTGTGCATAGTCCCTAGGATATGATTTATTACTTCTCTGCTAAATATTTCCCGACTCATAAGAAACAAGCTGCCTTGCGGGAAATATATAATTTTGTGCAAATCAAAGAAGAGAGTCTCCCACAAGCTTGGGGGAGGCTTCTTCGATTACTTAATTCTTTGCCTGATCATCCTCTTAAGAAAAATGAAATACTTGATATCTTTTATAATGGACTAACCGATGCTTCCAAGGATTACTTGGATAGTTGTGCTGGTTGTGTTTTCAGGGAAAGAACAGTCGACCAAGCTGAATTACTATTGAATAATATGTTGACTAATGAAAATAATTGGACTCTTCCTGAGCCAATTCCTGAGCCAATTGAGCCAACTCCTGAGCCTACACCTAAACCAACTCCGAAGAAGAGAGGTGTTCTATTTCTCAGTCCTGAAGATATGAAAGAGGCAAAGAAATCGATGAAAGAAAAAGGTATTAAAGCTTAAGATGTTAAGAATTTACCTGCTATTGAAGAAATACATGGTCTTAATATACCGCCTGTTGAAGAACCACATTGTCCTGATAACCCGACACAGGTAGTAAAGGTAAATTCTCTCTATAGATATGATAAAGTTGAAATCCCGTCTACTAAATTTCATAGCCCATGTTTAGATGAATTTGATGACTTTATGGATAGACAAGAAAGTTTTAATGCTTATGTTGGTAGAGAATTGAAGAATAATGCTTTCGAGATAGGACGCTTGAGTGATTATATGGCTAGAGTTAAAGGTGAACTTAAACTCATTAGCAAATATGCTTCTATGGTTACCACTCAAGCAGAGCAAGTACTTAAAGCTCAAAGTGATTTGCTTGATGAATTAAATAACAAACATGACTTTGCTGTTAGAGTGGCTACTAGAACTGGTAGAATGACTCAGGAACCTTTATATCCTGAAGGCCACCCTAAGAGAATCGAGCAGGATTCTCAGAGAAATAATTTAGAGGCACCTAGTTCTTCAAAGAAGAAAAAGAAAAACGATAGGACTTCGCATGCTTCTAGTGAACCTGTTATAGACACACCTGAGAATCCCAATGGTATTTCTATCTCTGATGATGAAACACAATCAGGTGATGAACATGAACCTGGTGATAATGTTAAAGATAATGTTCATGTTGATGCTCAACCTAGTAATAACAATGAAGTAGAGGCTGAACCTGCTGTTGATCTTGATAACCCACAATCAAAGAATCAATGTTATGATAAGAGAGATTTTGTTGCTAGGTAGCACGGCAGAGAAAGAGAACCATGGGTTCAGAAACCCATGCCCTTTCCTCCTAAACCATCCAAGACAAAGGATGATAAAGATTTTGAGCACTTTGCTGAAATGATTAGACATATCTTCTTACGTATGCGCTTAACTGATATGCTTAAAGTAAATCCTTATGCTAGATATACGAAGGATATCATTACAAATAAAAGAAAGACACCGGAAGCTAAAATTTCCACCATGCTTGCTAATTACACTTTTATGGGTGGAATACCAAAGAAACTTGGAGATCCAGGGGTACCAACTATACCATGCTCCATTAAAAGAAATTATGTTAAAACTGCTTTATGTGATCTTGGAGCCGGTGTTAGTGTTATGCCTCTCTCTTTATATCGTAGACTTGAATTGAATAAGTTGACACCTACTGAAATATCTTTGGAAATGGATGATAAATCAACTGCTATACCTGTCGGTATTTGTGAGGATGTGTCTGTTGTGGTTGCAAATGTCACTATATTAACGGACTTTGTTATTCTTGATATTCCCGAGGACGATAGTATGTCGATTATCCTTGGTAGACCCTTTTCTAATATTGCAGGGGCTGTTATTGATTGCAACAAAGGAAATGTCACTTTTCATGTTAATGGTAATGAGCATACGGTACACTTTCCGAGGAAACAATCTCAAGTTCACAACATCAATTCTATTGGAAAAGTTCCAACTATCATTATTGGAGGTTTTGAATTTACTCTTCCTACTATCAAGAAAAAGTATGATATTCTTATTGTTGGGGATGTTCATATCCCCGTTGAGGTAACCTAGTATTATTCAAAATTTCTCCAGTTCCATGTTATTCGGAATGAGTTTGTTAACAAGACTTGATCAACCTTGTTAGTGGATTCATTTTGATGATCATGAGGTGGATGAAACTAGAAGGCACAACCTTCTGTACCCTCTTTTTATTTTCTATTATTTAGATTAAATAAAGCAAAAATAGTCCGAAAATAAAAGTGCTCCAAATGCCCTGCAAATTTAGTATGATTTTTTCTGGAATATTTGAGGATTTTAGGCACTGAAATCACTGCAGGGGGGGCAAGCACCTGGCCACGAGGGTGGAGGGCGCGCCCACACCCCCTGGGCACGCCCCCCTGTCTCGTGGGCCCACAGTGGCTCCCCTCCACTTATTCTTGCACCCACACACTCCATCTTCTTCCCAAAAAAATCCCCATCCAGCTCAAGCACGAGTTCTAGCTCATTTTGATGCGATTTTTGATCTCCTTGCTCAAAGCTCCATTCACAAAACTGCTTTGGGAGATTGTTGCTTGGTATGTGACTCCTCCATTGGTCTAATTAGTTTTTGTTCTAGTGCTTTATCCATTGCACATTTTTGCTGCATAGGTGACCCTGTTCTTGAGCTTGCATGTAAAATTTATGAGGTCCCAAGTAATTCTAATGCATGATATAGGCTCTAGGCACTTGTAGGAGTAGTTGCTACTAATCTTGTTTAGTTCTATTCATTTTTACTTTGAAGTTACTAAAAATTTCAAAAAAAAATCAGAAAAAGAATTATGTCTAGGAGAATGTACCAAGGTGGTTCCTCAACAAAGAAAGGACCCAGGCATGCTATGCGTGAGCAAGAAAAAGAACCACCAAGGGATGCTGAAGTGCGAGCTTGTGAGTGGCCAGCAGACGAGTTTATGGTCAAAGCAGGCATCAAGGATGAATTTGATGCATATGTGTGTAATGCCGATCTTGAGGACTTCTTACAATATAAGTCCTCAGTACTATCAATTGACTGATTCATTTGTGAGAAGGTTTAAATATAAATCTTCGCGTAATTCTCAGAGTGTCCTGTTTGATATTTATGATAAATCTTATACCATGGACTTAGAAGATTTTACAACTGCTTGCAAACTCCCATAGTGGGGCAATGTTAATGACCCCCACAGATCTGAATATAAAGACTTTCTTGCTAGTATTACTGTGGGAGAATCTAGGGATATAGCACAAGCTACCATAGGGAGCATTCATTTTCCTGCTATACATTATTTTGCTCTCTTCATTGGTAGATGCATTAACGGTAAAGATGAAGCATGTCACATGAGTGTCCCCGATCTTTGTGTCCTCAAGAGTGCTGTGTTAGGTAATAGAGATTACAACTTGGGGGCAATAGTTGCACGTAGGTTGCATAATAATGGTATGTCTGGAGATTTATTTGGGGGGATTTATGCGACCTGTGTTGCTAATTATCTTGGTATAGCCCCATGAGAGGGGGATATGGAGTTGCTTCCTGCTTATTTAGATTATGACGTGATGGTCCAACATTGTTTTCTTTTGAGTAATGAACAATTCCTCCAGTACCGACTAATCTTTGACAGATGTAGCACTGTCCATGTTACTCTCCCTGCTCCTTCCCTTTTTAATTTCTAGGCAAAACGGAGATATTTTGTTACCAGGGAGGAGGCAGCTGAACACGAGGGGAGAGCGGAGGCGGCTCGCCAACACGCCGCAGCTCAGCATGCATTTGCTGCTGCATCTCAGTTCGACCCCAGTTATAACTATAGATATCAGCCAGGCTATCCTTGGCATTAGACCAACTTAGGCCAAAATCCTAAGCTTGGGGGAGTACGTATTTCTCACCGACTTTACATTCATGTTCACACATTATTCTAGTTGTAGGTTCTCATACTCTTTCATTGTATTATCCATGCTAGTTTAATTTTCTTTTTCTAGCTTTCTTCTTGTGTGTTTGATAAACTTTAAGAAAAACCAAAAAAATAGTTAGTTTAATTTCCATGCTTGTAGTAGTAATTAAAATGAAAACCCCAAAAGATTTCTCGTTCTTCTTCTTACTTGTTGGGAGCTTTCCCGTGTAAATAGTTTTATTTTCTTTTCTTTCCTTTGGGGGTCGAGAGTAGAAGACCATATTGAAAATGTTTAGTGGCTCTTACATGCATGATTGTTTATTTAACTTAGATCCCATATTACTTGTCTTCTCTCTTGAGTTGAATGCCTGCAGATTCCAGCTTAGTCCAATGCACATGCACTATTATTATTATACACACCATTCGGTCGTGCAAGTGAAAGGCAATAATGACGATATATGATCGACTGATTGAGATGAGAAAAGATGGTATGAACTCGACCTCTCTTGTTTTTGTAAATATGATGAGTTCATCGTTCCTGATTCAACCTATTATGAAGTAAACATATTTGCAATGACATTTAGAGATTATAGTTGCTTGTGCCATGCTTAATTAGCTATGAGTTATAATGGTTTACCTTGCGTGCCAACACGCTATTAAAATGATTGTGCTGTGGTATGATGGGATGGTATCCTCCTTTGAATGAATTGAGTGACTCGACTTGGCACATGTTCACACATGTAGTTGAAACAAATCAACATAGCCTTCACGATATTTATGTTCATGGTAGATTATATCCTACTCATGCTTGTACTTGGTGTAAATTAATTTTAATGCATGTTCATGACTGTTGTCACTCTCTCAGTTGGTCGCTTCCCAGTCTTTTGCTAGCCTTCATCTGTACTAAGTGGGAATACTGCTTGTGCATCCAAACTCCATAAACCCCAAAGTTGTTCCATATGAGTCCACTATACCTTCTGTATGCGGTATCTACCTGCCGTTCCAAGTAAATTTGTATGTGCCAAACTCCAAACCTTCAAATGAAATTATGTTTTGTATACTCGAGCAGCTCATGTTTAAACTGGGGATGTCTGTATCTTCCATGCTAGGTGGGTTATTCTCAAGAGGAGTGCACTCTGCTCCTCATTCACGAGAAAATGGCGGTAACCGGGATGCCCAGTCCCATGATCAAAAAGATCAAAGCAAATCAATATAATTAAACAAAACTCCCCCAGGGCTGTTGTTAGTTGGAGGCACTCATTGTTCCGAGCAAGCCATGGATTGATGCTTGTTGGTGGTGGGGGAGTATAAACTTTTACCATTCTGTTTGGGAACCGCCTATAATGCATGTAGTATGGAAGATATCGCCATCTTATAGTTGTTGCGTTGACAGTGAAAGTATGCCACTCAAAATGTTATTCATCTCTATTTTAAAATCAAGCTCTGGCACCTCTACAAATCCCTTCTCCCCTCTGCGAAGGGCCTATCTATTTACTTTTATGTTGAGTCATCATCCCTCTTATTAAAAAGCACCCGCTGGAGAGCACACTGTCATTTGCATGTATTACTATTAGTTTATATTGGGTATGACTTGATTGGATCTCTTTTACCATGAATTACAATGTTTAGTTAGTCCTTGATCTTTAAAGGTGCTCTGCATTTATATTTTGCGGTCTCAGAAAGGGCTAGCGAGATACCATCTTGTTATATCATATTATGATTGTTTTGCAAAAGTGTTGTCATCCGAGTTTTATTATTATTGTTCGCTAGCTGATTATGCCATTGATATAAGTAATTGTTAGACCTAAGTGTTATTGTGAGTATGGTTAGTTCATAATCTTTGCTGAAAACTTGAATGTTGGATTTACATATTTACAACAACAAGAGCAAATAGATTTTGTAAAACTTTTTCTTTATCACTTTCAGTTTATCAACTGAATTGCTTGAGGACAAGCAAAGGTTAAAGCTTGGGGGAGTTGATACGTCTCCAACGTATCTACTTTTCCAAACACTTTTGCCCTTGTTTTGGACTCTAACTTGCATGATTTGAATGAAACTAACCCGGACTGATGTTGTTTTCAGCAGAACTGCCATGGTGTTGTTTATTGTGCAGAAAACAAAAGTTCTCGGAATGACCTGAAAATCCATGGAGATAACTTTTGGAAAATATAAAAAATACTGGCGAAAGAATCAAGGCCAGGGGGCGCACACCCTGTCCGCGAGGGTGGGGGGGTGTGCCCTCCCCCTGGGCGCGCCCCCTGTCTCGTGGGTCCCCTGATGCTCCATCGACCTCAACTCCAACTCCATATATTCCGTTTCACGGAGAGAAAAATCCGAGAGAAAGTTTCATTGCGTTTTACGATACGAAGCCGCCGCCAAGCCCTAATCTCTCTCGGGAGGGCTGATCTGGAGTCCGTTCGCGGCTTCGGAGAGGGGGATTCGTCGCCGTCATCATCATCAACCATCCTCCATCACCAATTTCATGATGCTCACCGCCGTGCGTGAGTAATTCCATTGTAGGCTTGCTGGGCGGTGATGGGTTGGATGAGATTTACCATGTAATCAAGTTAGTTTTGTTAGGGTTTGATCCCTAGTATCCACTATGCTCTGAGATTGATGTTGACGGTGATGGGTTGGATGATATTTACCATGTAATCAAGTTAGTTTTGTTAGGGTTTGATCCCTAGTATCCACTATGCTCTGAGATTGATGTTGCTATGACTTTTCTATGCTTAATGCTTGTCACTAAGGCCCGAGTGCCATGATCTCAGATCTGAACCTATTATGTTTTCATGAATATATGTGAGTTCTTGATCCTATGTTGCAATTCTATAGTCACCTATTATGTGTTATGATCCGACAACCCCGAAGTGACAATAATCGGGATACTTCTCGGTGATGACCATAGTTTGAGGAGTTCATGTATTCACTATGTGCTAATGCTTTGTTCCGGTTCTCTATTAAAAGGAGGCCTTAATGTCCCTTAGTTTCCACTAGGACCCCACTGCCACGGGAGGGTAGGACAAAAGATGTCATGCAAGTTCTTTTCCATAAGCACGTATGACTATATTCGGAATACATGCCTACATTACATTGATGAATTGGAGCTAGTTCTGTGTCACCCTATGTTATAGCTATTACATGAGGAATCGCATCCGACATAATTATCCATCACTGATCCAATGCCTACAAGTTTTTCACATCTTGTGCTTCGCTTATTTACTTTTCCGTTGCCACTGTTACAACTACTACAAAACTGCTATCTTTACTTTTGCCACTGTTACCACTACTATCATATTACTTTGTTACTAAATACTTTGCTGCAGATACTAAGTTATCCAGGTGTGGTTGAATTGACAACTCAACTGCTAATACTTAAGAATATTCTTTGGCTCCCCTTGTGTCGAATGAATAAATTTGGGTTGAATACTCTACCCTCGAAAGTTGTTGCGATCCCCTACACTTGTGGGTTATCAGCCCTCCGGCCACACACGCTCGGCAAAATGAAGTCATGTGCGATGGGCGAGCGATCAAATATGATTATACATACAATTGTATTAAAAAAATACAATTATACATGCCAAATTGTTTATAGTCATAAGTACATCCCACACAGTCAGTCCCAGCTAAACGTTTCAGTTCGTATGTAGATTCCACACAGCCAATCCAAGGAATACGTTTCCATTAGTATGTACATCCCACACAGTTAATCCAAGAAGTACGTTCCCGTTCATATATACATCCCACACAGTCACTCCAAGGAAAATGTTCTGTTCGCATGTACATCACACACAATTTTCCCCATTAAATCGTTTGTGATAGCGTTGCCATTGCAGACGATACTAACAATTTTATTGTTTGCATTATTGAATGCATCACACACGGTGCGTAGAAGAAACTGTGTGGCATAGGTTGTCCATCACACACACTTTTTATGTGGTAAATGTTTGCGCAAGGTGGCCTAATGCAAACAGTTTTCAAGAGGAAGTCGTGTGTGATTCTTCGTTGATCCAACATGGTTTATTCCTAGAAACTATGTGTGGTGCTTGTGGTCATCGCCCATGGTGTCTTCTCAATAACCGTTTGCAATAGAAAAACCCAATTAGCAGGCTAATCGGCCATTAGCAGGCTAATTGTCCTATTATTACTAGTCCATTTGTTACTCTAATTGACATTTCACATAAGCACATAATATATTTCATTTTCATATTAAGGAAGCGGGATTTCATAATTGAAATACATCAGAGTACAACATCATATAGCTTCAGCACTCAGCTACCCCATTACACAACTGCACCAACACCAAGTTTCACATGCAACATATATAACCTTTCGAAATTAGCATCATAGACGATACATAGACAGATGAATCTCATATGGAAAACCGCTGAAGCGGAAGGCGAATATTGGGCCTTCATTGATGTTGAAGGTCTTTGCAACTTTAGGACAGTGCATGTGGATGATTGACCGTCCATCCTTCGTACTCTTCATGAACACTTCAATATTGAACCGTGGGTGTTGTATGAACACCTTCCTCGCCTCCTGACCATATAGGTGGTTTGAGAGGTAATCATTAGTGAACTTCTTTGGAAAGGCCTGAAAATAAGGATGTGCAAAAATATCTTCTCTAGATTGGAAATGGGGCAAAGGAATAAAAAGGCCAAGGTATAATAGTTAGTACCATCCTGTAGTGAACTGATGTCTTCTCCATTGTGCAGACAAAGATCTTGTTGTTTTTTGTCGCTAATTTCTTTATCCTAACAATATTTCTGAGTTTCTTGACTTGACTGATATTCATGGACAACTCATTTCCCCATATGCAAAAAGGGTCGAACAGTGGGCCAAAACCTCTGATAGCAGGACCTACATGTGCAAGACCAAATTGTTAAAAACCTAAATATTAGAATGGTTCCTGCAATTGCACAGTAATGTACTATTAGACAAAGGACCATGCATGTGCGGACCTCGATTGTAAACCTTAGTGCTTCTCATTGTTTCCCTGCAACACGTATAAGGTAGTTAGTGACCAGGTTAAGTGAGGGTTCGCATGCTATCAGCATAATATGTTGATGAAAAATAAGCACATTACAGATTCATCGGATTAATTTGAGCCGTATGGAAAACCCATTTATCCAAACCAGGCATGATTAAGAACTAGGAAATATAGCAATTGTATATGTTTATCATGTATTAAGTGCAACCAAATTCAATTTATTCCTCACATGCACAACAATATAAAATTCTACCCACGGCAATTGGACATCGCATTGCAGAATTGAACCAAGCAGTTAACTAAACACCACAACAAATCAACCAAACATTAACTAAGCACCACATTACACAATATAACATACTCCTAATAGAAGATCAGACAGTTAACCAAACCAAGCATGCTTAACAACTTGGAAATATAGCAATTGTATTTGTTTCTCATGTATTTAGTACATCCAAATTTGATTTATTTCACACATGGTATACAATAACAAAATGCACCCACGACAATTGAACATCGCATTGCAGAATTGAACCAACCAGTTAACTAAACACCACAACAAATGAACCAAATGTTAATTGAGCACCACATTGCACAATATATAGCATGCTTGACAAAACCAAGCATGCTTGACAACATGGAAATAAAGCAATTGTATTTCTTTCTCATGTATTTTGTAAAGATAAATTCGATTTATTTATCACATGGAAGATAATACAAAATTGCGCCCTGAAGAATTGAACATCACATTTGCAGAATTGAACCAAACAGTTAACTGAATACGATAACTAATTAACCAAGCAGTTAATAAGTGAGCACCACATTGCACGACATATAGAAGATATACACTAGAGCAACAGATTGCATGGTAAAAGTAGATAAAACAATCCACAAGAATTTGTTAAGGAAATGCAGGAGCAGCACATGCAATGGGTAAACCCAGCATGCGTAACCGGCATAGCTAGCAAACTGAACATAGGTCCTTATAGTGAGCTAATAACACAAGCTACTCCTCATCGTTGGAGATATCGATGATGATTGGCTCGTTGGACATGGAAGAGGGCGAGGCCTCCACATCATGGGTGCCCTCATCATAGTGTTGAGTTGCCTGAGCCGCTCCAGGCACCAACGTGCTGGCTCTCGAGTTGAGGTAAGCACAGGCACGTTGAGAAAACACCTCATAGTCTTCATCGAAGGCACTAACGGTGGCCTCGAGAAAACACCACAAACTGTCGTTTAAAGCAGCCAACCACGTCGCGACATCGGCGCGTGAGGCGTCGACGATGGCCTCGACGGCGAGGTGCTCCTCCAAGATCTGGGGGTCTACACGAATGGCAGCCATCGCGACCTCATCCGCGCGTGCGGCCGCGATTTGCTTCTCCGCTGCCAAATGCTCCTTAAGCGCCTGGCTATACTGCATGCACCATGGCTTAGGGAGGCACTTATTTGTGGAAGGGGTCGGTGATTTGGGTGGAAGGTGTCGCGCAGGCGGTTGGGGCATGTGGTATGTGGAAGGAGGAGGAGGATGGGGTCGGGTGTGGATTACCTTCCTGGATCGACGAGGCCGATCAGCGTGAAGGAGGGTCGCCAGCGAGGAGGTGGCACTGCAAGCAAGGAGTGAAGGTTTCAACTTAGAAAGGAAGGCGGAAACAGGGGAGAAGTGGCTTTTGGTAAGGGGGAGGGGGCGGGGAGTTGGATATTATCATGGAAGCTGAAATTTTGAATCGGTGTGGCGAAAAAACTGGCGCGCAAAGTGTCATCAGACACGGTCCCTTATTCAGCACTGTGTACAATATGTGAACATCACAAACGATTCATATAGCTTACCCCATGTGTGATGAGTTTGAACATGCAAATTTTGGTCCAAATTTCCATTGTTACAGTGGTCATCCACGTCATTGCATAATTGGGTACACAAAGGAGACTACAACACACCCACACTTCTTAATCGGGAAAGTTCACAATTAAACAGAGCTAGCTGACCTAAACATTACTCTAACACAAATTAAAGATCGGCACTCTTAATTAAACAAAACAAAGAGTACTGATAATCCCCAAGTGCAAGGAGTCATCGTAGCAATTTCCAAAGGTGGAAGTGATAAGTATGGAGTTTCCAACCCACAAGGAGCTAAAGGTAAGATCAATATTCTCTCAAGTTCCATCTACCACTGATACGACTCTATGTACACCGAACGTTTGCTTCCAACTAGAAATGAGAAATAAACCTAAGTTGTGGGTATGAAGACCATAGCTTTGCATGATATCGGAGAACTAAAATATAAAAGTAGGTGCTATTAACATAAAGTTAGAATATATTACTATATATTATAAATAGTGAGTGTGGAATAATGATGGAACGGTGTGTGGAATTATCCTAGGCATTTGTTAACAAGATCGGTAGTCGTCATTGCAATTTCATATGAGGGAGAGGCATAAGCTAACATACTTTCTCTTCTTGGATCATATGCACTTATGACTGGAACTCTAGCAAGCATCCGCAACTACTAAAGATCATTAAGGTAAAACCCAACTATAGCATTAAAGTATCAAGTCCCCTTCATCCCATACGCAACAACCCCCTTACTCGGGTTTATGCTTCTGTCACTCAAGCAACCCACTATAAGCGAATCATGAACGTATTGCAACACCCTACAGTGGGAATCCTTCACATGTGCGCGGCACGGAAGGCACCATAGGACAGCACCAAAATAAAAAATACAACTCAAACCAATCTAGATCATCAATCAACCCAAAAGACAAAATAAATCTACTCAGAACATCATAGGATGGCAACACATCATTGGATCATAATATGTGGCATGAAGCACTACAAAAAAAATACACTTCCATGATGATATGTGTTTGTCATAGTAGGTCGCATTTTTTGTCATGCATGTACATCCATGATGATTTTATGACAGAATCAAGACAGTCATACCTGTGCTGTCGTAGAAGTGTTCCATGACATTACCAAAATTATAATCATGGAAGTGTCCACTTCCATGACGATAAATCGCGCGTCACAGAAGTGCTTTTGTCAAGGGTGACCAACCCGTGGCATACACCGTAATGGAACGCCGTTAAGCTATCGGGTCGGGTTTTGGATCCGATAACCCGTTAACAGCCCCGACCAATGGGGATTTTCCACGTGTAAAATCATCATAGGCTAGAGGAAACACATGTTGGATCATCATTGGGACAGATTTCATCCACCCATTGGACTGAAGGCGCCTATGATACGTCGACACGTGGCACATCCAATCAAGTTTAAATGGGCCGGCACAACTAAAGGCCCACAAGATTTTGCAGCCCTTAATGGGCCGGTCCAGTTAAAGGCCCATGAGATTTTGTGGACTATAATGCGCTGGCCCAGCTAAAGGCCCACAAGATTTCGCGGGCCATAATAGGCCGGCCCAGGTAAAGGCCCATAAGATTTTTGTGTGCCATAATGGGCTGGCCCAGGTAAAGGCCCACAAAATTCTTGCGGATCATAATGGGCCGGTGTCGGTGTCAAAACCGGCGGATCTCGGGTAGGGGGTCCCGAACTGTGCGTCTAGGCGGATGGTAACAGGAGACGAGGGACACGATGTTTTACCCAGGTTCGTCCCTCTTGATGGAGGTAAAACCCTACGTCTTGCTTGATTAATATTGATGATGTGTGTTACAAGAGTGGATCTACCACGAGATCAAGGAGGCTAAACCCTAGAAGCTAGCCTATGGTATGATTGTTGTTCGTCCTATGGACTAAGGCCATCCGGTTTATATAGACACCGGAGAGGGCTAGGGTTACACAAAGTCGGTTACAATGGTTGGAGATCTACATATCCGTATCGCCAAGCTTGCCTTCCATGCCAAGGAAAGTCCCATCCGGACATGGGACGAAGTCTTCAATCTTGTATCTTCATAGTCTTGGAGTCCGGCCGATGATGATAGTTCGGCTATCCGGACACCCCCTAGTCCGAGACTCCCTCAGTAGCCTCCGAACCGGGCTTCAGCGATGACGAGTCCGGCGCGTATATTGTCTCCGGCGTTGCAAGGCGGGTTCTCCTTCAAACTTCATGTTCCTGTCGAATAGTGTCCGGCTTCCTTATAAATGTTGCGCTCCTTGGCTTCTAAGCCCAATAATGGCCTTCTTCCACGTGTCGTATGAATGCAAAAAGCTAGGGTATTTTTACATTGTACCCCCTAGCCGTGCGAACGAGCCGCCTATAAGAGAGGCGAGGATCTAGATCCAGCTCACACCATCCTCCATCCGCAAGTTCTCATCGAAGCGCCTCTGACAAAAATCCATTCCATCATGGATAGTCAACGCGGCTCCTCCTCTCACGCTCCCAGCCCTAAGCCAGGAGATTGGGGGAGATGCTCAGTTCCACACAGCGAGCTAGTGGCGCTCCAAACCGAGGGATATCTCCCCCCAGCTTTCATGGTTCCGGTTCGAGCCGGACTGGCCACCTTCAAGGGTGGAAAGCAGGCGGAGAGCATCCCCAACCCTTCCAAAGGAGAGCGGGTATGCTTCGTCCCTTATCTAATAAGGGGACTCGGATTTCCCATACATCCGTTTCTCCGGGGGCTCCTGGAGTTCTACGAACTCCAGCTTCACCACCTCACACCTGCCTCCATTTTGCACATCGCGGGCTTTGTAGCTCTTTGCGAGCTGTTCCTGGGCATCGAGCCCCATTTTGCGCTGTGGAAGAGATTGTTCTGCCTTGTACCCCATTCTTATGAGGGGTCGATATATCAAGTGGGCGGAGCCGAAATATGGCGCATCGCCGGGATCGGATATCTATCCGGCACCCCGAAGAAGGCGTTCGAAGACTGGCCTTCGGAATGGTTCTACATGGAGGACGCCCCTCTGCCGGATCCAGTTAGGATCGGCCTCCCGGAGTTCAGCAATGCTCCCTTGAAGAAATGCCTGAGTTGGCGCCCGCGGAGCCCTCAACGGGAGGATGATGGGAGCGTCCATTATCTGATGGGCCGGATTAGGTTACTGGCCCACTCCGGATTGACCATGATTGGAATTATGGCCACGTGCATTATGCGAGGGGTGCAGCCACTTGTCAAGACCCCGACTCGATGCCACATCGATCTAGCATGTAACACCTCATATCACTTTGCGGCCTCACGCACAGTATTCCCACGGGTGTCGTCTTACCTTTGCCTGGGACCGTTTGCGCCTTTTGGCACACGTATATGATAGTGTCGCTAGCATCCATATGGTAAGGAGCCCGGGCTGACATGGCTAGTCGTAAACCCAAAGTGGCACAGACTTACAGGGACAGGCATCCATGACCCAGCATCAAACGTGTTGGTCATCAGCAAGTGAATCCGGGCTGTAGCACTGGGCTAGCAGGACTCCGGTAAACCGGGCTGTAGCGGGCTAACAGGACTCCGGTATCCATCGCGTGACATTTCCCCAAAGGGACAGACACAGGAACGAAGAAGGACACATGTCGGCCAGCCTAAGTGTTCCGGAGCAGTAGCAAGCTACCAAGGCTCCGTGGAAACACTAGGAGACATTTCCCGGTAAGAGAGGCTACTAAGAATAAACAACTAGATAGTCAGATCCCACACATACCAAGCATTTCAATCATACACACAATATGCTCAATATGTGCAAATACAACAAGGCATCACAACATGACTCTACAACACAAGTACTTTATTTAAGGCTCAGAGAGCCATACATAGCATACACACAAGTACGGGTCACACGACCCACATTCAAGTCATACAGACATACAAGCCAACAGCGGAAGTAACTTGTCTGAGTACAGACAACTAGTAAAATAAAAGAGGCTTGGAAAGCCTGGCTATACTACGTGGTCCTTCACAAGCTCAGGATACACCACCTGGGCCTTAGTCTACTCATCGATGTCAACGTCTACGAAGAACCCATCGGAAGGGGTTGCAGCATCTTCTGAAAAATGTAAATTAAGGCAACATGAGTACAAAGGTACTCAGCAAGACTTACATCAGATCCTACATACATGCACATTATCAAGAGGGGTTGTGTCAGGACCCCGACTCTATGCCACATAGGTCTAGCATGTAACACCTCATATCACTTTGCGGCCTCACGCATGGTATTCCCACGGGTGTCGTCTTACCCTTTTCCCGGGACCGTTTGCGCCTTTTGGCACACGTATATGATAGTGTCGCTAGCATCCATATGATAAGGAGCCCGGGCTGACATGGCTAGTCGTAAACCCAAAGTGGCACAGACTTACAGGGACAGGCATCCATGACCCAGCAACGAACGTGTCGGTCATCAGCAAGTGGGTCCGGGCTGTAGCACAGGGCTAGCAGGACTCCGGTAAACCGGGCTGTAGCGGGCTAACAGAACTCCGGTACTCAATGCGTGACATTTCCCCGAAGGGACAGACACAGGAACGAAGAAGGACACATGCCGGCCAGCCTAAGTGTTCCAGAGCAGTAGCAAGCTACCATGGCTCAGTGGAGACACTAGGAGACATTTCCCGGTAAGAGAGGCTACTAAAGATAAACAACTAGATAGTCAGATCCCACACATACCAAGCATTTCAATCATACACACAATATGCTCGATATGTGCAAATACAACAAGACATCACAACATGACTCTACGGCACAAGTACTTTATTTAAGGCTCAGAGAGCCATACATAACATACACATAGGTACGGGTCACACGACCCAGCATTCAAGTCATACAGTCATACAAACCAGCAGCAGAAGTAACTTATCTGGGTACAAACAACTAGTAAAATAAAAGAGGCTTGGAAAGCCTAGCTATACTACGTGGTCCTTCACAAGCTCAGGATCACCACCTGGGCCTTAGCCTACTCATTGATGTCAACGTCTACGAAGAACCCATCAGAAGGGGTTGCAGCGTCTTCTGTAAAAAAATGTAAATTATAGCAACATGAGTACAAAGGTACTCAGCAAGACTTACATCAGATCCTACATGAATGCACATTATCAAGAAGGGTTGGTGGAGTTGTTGCAGCAAGCCAGCTTTGACTCTTGGCTAGGCTATCCTACGAGACTCCAACTTGAAATGGTTTTGCGCACACGAGTCCACTACTCACCACTTCAATACACTACCGAGGATCCACCTCCGTCTTCCTACGGAAGAGCCATCCTCGGCACTCACACTTATCTTGAGGCTTTTAGTAGTTTCCATTTACTTGTCTATGAACTGTATAGGCAACCAAGTAGTCCTTTACCGCGGACGCGGCTATTCGAATAGATTATGTTAACCCTGCAGGGGTGTACTTCTTCATACACGCTCTCACCACTTACCGTCGTTTACACGACATGTACTCGGCAACCTTCAAGCGGAAGCCCAACGTGGGTGTCGGCCACGACCTACCTAATCACCTAAGTCTCCAATCCAGGTTTATCGCCTATTCGGGTTCCATCCATGAGGAGATCCGGCCGAGGTTTCGCTCACAGCCCCAAACGATGTGAACAGGGTTCCCGAGATACCTAACGGGTATTCGGTACACCGTGCCACGTACCTACCGCATCACAGCCCACCCCTACGGTCAGCGCTGTCCACGGCCTCCAGTAGGCTACAAACACCAGAAACTACTTGCAACTCCTGGACAGAGAGCTAGGGTGAATAAGAAGTCGAGAGGGTCCATTGGTTTCGGGCCCAATGCATGGTAGTAGCTGAATCTTAAAATCACACATACAGATCTCAGTGCTTAAGGTCGACTTCAATGAAACAACCCACCATGTACTCCTACATGGCCTCTCATCGATACCTTTACCAAATCGTGTTCACCACACCACTCTCATTACCGACATAATCATTTCACTGTAGTCCATCACCCAGATGAACCAGACCTGACACGACTCTAAGCATAGCAGGCATAGCAAGGTAGGAACAACACATACATATGGCTCAAACAACTCCTACACATGCTAGTGGGTTTCATCTAGTTACTGTGGCAATGACAGGTCATGCAGAGGAAATGGGTTCAACGACCGTAACACACAGCAGTTTGAAACACGTTGTCTTAATGCAGTAAAAGAGAGCAGGAGCGAGAACATGGGATTGTATCGAGATGATCAAATGGTTGGTTGCTTGCCTGATGGTTCGATGCACTGATACGGTTCTTCGTTAGGGTAATCACGGTACTCCTCGGAGGCAGAACCTGCCGCAAAGAACACCGATACACAACCATCACCAAACAATGTGCGACAATATGATGCATGCATGAAACATGGCAATATGAGTGTGTTGGGCTAATGCAACTAAGACCAGAAGGGTTTGAACCAATTTGAACCAAAGATTCAAATTTCAAACTCATACATGGCCCTTTAAAGTGTTTTATCTTGTTCTGCATTAAACATCAAGTTAACTTGTTTAATCATGCATGAAAATAGTACAGATGGATAGATTGGATTTTTCTGATCATTTTTCATATATAACTTGTCTGATTTGGAGTTACAGATTAAAAGTTATGAATTTTTGAAGTTTAAACTACATTCTGGAATTTCCTATATTAGATTAAATCCAGAAAATCAATTACTGCATCAGCCTGACGTCAGTGTGACATCAGCAGGTCAACGGGACACGGTCCGGGTCAAACCTGACAGTGGGTCTCGCGTGTCAGTGTGATTAGTTTAGTTAAAGTTTAATTAAAACTAAACCTATTTAATTAACAGGGCTGGGCCCCACCTGTCATTGACTCAGGAGAGTCAACCAGGGCCCACCCGTGGTCAAACCCAGGTCGGCTGCATCGGCGTTTAGCCGCCGGCGAGCCCGACGCGGCAGCGGAAGTGGTTTTGGCCGTTCCGGCCACCAAATGGGTCGCGGAGGCCATCGGAGTGGAGCTGAGGACGAGCCGCAGCTCTTGGTGGAGTCCGTTGGGGTCGGGGTGGCCGGAGTTGGCGCCGGCGACGACTTTGGCGGCCACTGGAGTTCGGCCGAAGACGAACTTGACGCCAGAGGGGTCGGTGAGGTGCGGGGAGTAGCTGGTTAGGTGCTACGTGACATGGTGAACATGATGGACACCAGTTTGTGGCCGGAGAGTGACCGGGAGCACGTCGGCGACGAGCTCCGCGGCGGTGGGTGCGGTTGAGCTCCGGGAGGTTGCTACACAGCTCGGGAGCAAGAAAAGAAGGGAGGGGAAGATGGCCAAGCTCACGGGGAGTTCGACGAAGCACTTGGTGCGGCCGGGGACGGGCCGGAGCGACGTCGGCGTTGAAGGGGATCTCCGGCGACGGCGGTTCTGTCACATCCCTGGTCCTGTTATGCATTAGGCTAGACCTCATGTGAGCTTCATGTTTTAATTCAAATGAAATTTGAACTGAGGAATTTTGGAAGCCTCAAAAACTTAAATAAAAGAGGGGCAAAAACCCTAGAAATCTCATTCATTGCTCCAAAATGCTCGTCTTAAATGTTTGATAATTTTTGGTAAGGGTTCTGGTCCCAACCAAAATATTGAACATTTTTAAGGAATTATTTTTGGGACTTTGGATTTAATTCATTAGCTATTTGAATTTGAATTATATTCATATAATTAGAATATAATTTCAAATACCCATGAAATATTTTATAAGCTTTTGGAAGAGTCCATCTAGCAATATAAAATATTCAGAGGAGTTTTTGGCATTGTTTGAATTATTTTAAATTCAAAACAGTGGCAAAATAAATTAAATAAAACAAAACAGAAATAAAAGACAGAGAGAGAGAAGGAAGTTACCTGTCAGCCCACCCGGCCCAAACCTACCTGGCGGCCTAGCTGGCAGGCCCAGCCCACCACTCCCCCCCCCTGTCGCCTTCCTCCTCGCGCCAGTAGGCGCAGGCGCGTGGCCGGAGCGCGCGGGCACACGCCCAGGCCACCTCCTGCCTCTCTGCCTGTCTCCCCGTCGCCTTGAGGATGCCACGCACCCCCCTGGACCGCTCTCACTCTCCCCCATTCCTTCTTCTCTCTTCTCTGGCTCTCTCACTCGCGCGACCGAGGACCGCCGTCGCCGCCGCTCGTCGCAGTCGTAGCCACCACCGTCGTTCCACCCCACCAGAGTGACCAAAGGCTCCGCCTCGACGCCCCCGACCTCTCCATGGAGCTACGCAATGCCGGGAGCCCTGCATCGCCGCCCACGTCGCCGTTTCCCTCCTCGGCCACCGGAGATCGTCGCCGTCGATTTGCCGCACTCCGGCCGCCCCCGAGCCCACTAACCCTCCCTGCAGCTCCGCGGTGAGCCTTTGACCCGATTCCCCCTCTCCCCGTGCCCTATCTCCCTCTCTAGCCGCCGTTCACAACGAGCCGAGAGCTCTTCGCCGACGGCCATGGCGCCGCCGCGGCCACAGTTGCTGCCGCCCGTGTTTGAGCACGTGTCTGCGATCAGCGTGGTCCCAGGAGCCCAGAACAAGCATCCGTTCGTCCTCTCGTCAACCGTAGCCTCATTTCCGTCGAGGTCCGAACCTCGGCCGCCGCCGCGAGCTCGATTCCGGCGAGCCCATTCGACCTCAGCCCCTCCCGCTTGCCTAGATGGATGCGGCTGAGCGCCAGCTACGCGTAGATGATCGCTGCCGCTGTTTTGGTCGCCGGAGGACGTTTCCCGAGCCCCTCCGCCGCGTCTGGACTCGCCGGCGGTTAAACGCCGGCGACCGTTGACCCTTGACCGGCGTGGGTTGACCCCACTGCCCGGTTTGACCCTCCCCTCTCTCTCACTGACGTGTGGGCCCCAGGCCACTAACTAAACCAGGATTAGCAATAGTTTAACCTAACTAAATTTGGTTAGTTAACTAACCACTGACACTCGGGACCCACAGGTCAGAGTTTGACCGGGCTGTGCCACGTTGACCTGCTGACGTCATCATGACGTCAGGATGACGCAGTAATGTTTTCTGGATTTGTTTTTATTCAGAAAATTCCAGAAAATTGTATAAACTCCTAAAAATCATAGAAATTCAACCGTAACTCCAAATTAAATAATTTATATATGAAAAATTATCAGAAAAATTCAAGGAATCCATCTGTACCATTTTCATGCATGTTAGAACAACTTATAGCTGCTGTTTAGCACAAATCAATTAAATGGCATTTGAATAATCACATATGGAGTTTAAATTTGAATCTTGTATTCAAACCAACTTCATTTAATCTGTTGCTAGTTGCATTAGCTCAAAACACATTCATTTTGCCATGTCATGATCATGCATCATATTGTGCATTGCATTGATTGTGTTCCCTTCTATGTTGCCGGTATTTGTCCCCTCTCATTAGACGTTATACCGATGATGTGATCGTTGACACTGATGAAGACTCAATGCTATCTTCAGAAGTGCCAGGCAAGCAAAACCCCCTTGTTCATTCCGATACAATCCTACTCTCTCGCTCCTGCTCTCTTTTACTGCATTAGGACAACACCGATTCATCTGTTACTTGCTGCGGTAGCTGAACCCCTTTGTCCTTTGCATGACCTGTCATTGCCACAGTAAATAGATGAAACCCACTAGCATGAGTAGGAGTTGTTTGAGCCCTGATGTGCCTACTCATTCATGTTTGTTTGTCATGCCTGCTATTGCTTAGAGTTGTGTCAGGTCTGGTTCATCGGGGATGAATCAGAGGTGTGTGAACATGTCCTACTGTGTGTGAGCTAAGTGGTGAACACGATTTGGTAAAGGTAGCGGTGAGAGGCCATGTAGGAGTACATGGTGGGTTGTCTCATTGAAGCCGTCCTTAGGAACTGAGTTCTGTGTTTGTGATCCATGATTCAGCTACTACCATACATTGGGCCCTGAAATATGACCCCGCTCGACTTCTTATTCACCTAGTCCTCTGTCCAGGAGTTGCAAGTAGTTTCTGGTGTTTGTAGCTTACTGGAGGCCGTGGACAGTGCTGACCGTAGGGGTGGGCTGTGATGCGGTAGGTACGTGGCACGGTGTACCGGATGCCCGTTTGGTATCTCGGGAACCCTGTTCACATCGTTTGGGGCTGTGAGCGAAACTCCGGCCGGATCTCCTCATGGATGGAACCCGAATAGGCGATAAACCTGGACTAGAGACTTGAGTGTTTAGGTAGGTCGTGGTCTACACCCACGTCGGCTTTCGCTTGACGTCTGCCGAGCACATGTCGTGTGCAGACGCTAAGTGGTGGAAACATGTATGAAGAAGTACACCCCTGCAGGGTTAACATCATCTATTCGAATAGCCGTGTCCGCGGAAAAGGACTTCTGGGTTGCTTATATCAGTTCATAGACAAGTGAAAGTGGATACTCTAAAATACGCAAGATAAGCGTGAGTGCTATGGATGGCGTTCTCGTAGGGAGACGGGAGCGGATCCATAGTGGTGTATTGATATGGTGAATATGTGGACTCGTGTGCGCCACCTCAAAGAGTTACTTGCAGTCGTAGTTTAGGATAGCCACCGAGTCAAAGCTGGCTTGCTGCAGTTAAACTCCACCATCCCCTTTGTTGATAATGATGCATATGTAGTTAGTTCTGATGTAAGTCTTGCTGGGTACATTTGTACTCACGTTTGCCTATTTTATGTTTTTGCAGAGAGACTTCGGTCTCACTAGTAGTTCCACGTGGACTTCGACGTTTAGCTTGTTACCTCAGCTACGGTCTTGTGCCTCGGCAGGATCTGGTAGATAGTCAGGCTTCTCAGCCTTTTTCATTTATAGATGTCTGTACTCAGACATGATAGCTTCCGCTTGTGCTTTAATTTGTATGCTCTGAATGTTGGGTCGTGAGACCCCTGTTTGTAATATCTCGCTCCTCGGAGCCTATTAGATAAATACTTGAGTCGTAGAGTCATGATGTGATGCCATGTTGTGATCGCACATATCGAGCATATTGTGTGTATGTTATTGAAATGCTTGGTATGCGTGGGATCTGACTATCTAGTTGTTTATCTTTAGTAGCCTCTCTTACCGGGAAATGTCTCCTAGTGTTTCCACCGAGCCATGGTAGCTTGCTACTGCTCCGGAACACTTAGGCTGGCCGGCATGTGTCCTTCTTCGTTCCGGTGTCTGTCCCTTCGGGGAAATGTCACGCGATGAATACCGGAGTCCTGTTAGCCTGCTACAGCCCGGTTCACCGGAGTCCTGCTAGCCCAGTGCTACAGCCTGGATTCACTCGCTGATGACCGACACGTTCGATGCTGGGTCATGGATGCCTGTCCCTGTAAGTCTGTGCCACTTTGGGTTTACGACTAGCCATGTCAGCCCGGGCTCCTTATCATATGGATGCTAGCGACACTATCATATACGTGTGCCAAAAGGCGCAAACGGTCCCGGGCAAAGGTAAGGCGACACCCGTGGGAATACCATGCGTGAGGCCGCAAAGTGATATGAGGTGTGGCATTGAGTCGGGGTCCTGACAGCATTGGTATCAGAGCTTGACTGCCTGTAGGATTACCAAGCCAAACTAGTCGAAGTTGAGTCTAGAAATTCTTTAGTTATATAAGGGAATTGATTGTGGGATGGAACGTAAGGCTCTTTTTACTCCTTTACCTCATGCCCTTCTGATCTGAGTCATCTTATCTTTCCTACGGGGATTAAGAACTAGGCTATCTCTTCTTTCTATCAGGATCACGTGTTACTAATCTGCAGACTTGTAGGATTGATGGTTCTAAGCTTGAGTTCAGTTTCTACTTCCGTATGTTAATTGTTGATCTCGAAACCTTGATATTGTGCTTCTGAGTGGCTATGCCACCATTTTGTAGCATGTCTCCAATCCTTTGAGCATTTACAGCCGTTATGCTATCGGAGTCATCCCAGGTTTCTAAATAGTCCGATGCATTTGCAAATCCCTTCCTTCTGTTTCCGATGTGCCTTTGGTCAGATTAATCACACAAATTAGTGAGTTGAGGTACTTTATTGCCTCGACATATATGTTGGAATAATTATTATGACCCTAGGTGTTTTAGGGAGTCACCTAGTAATCTAGCAACGTTTTGTGTTCCCAGTGTGAAGATTCTGGCCTTTATTATCGAAAGCATCCTGTGATGCCATTTAGTTAGTAGGCATTCTATTCCTGGGTTCTTGAACCCGAGATTCACTCTACTTACTTCATGTTGATAGTGTTTGCTAGTCCCTTTAGGATAGTAGTAACCTTTGCGATAGTCCTCGAGGTTCGTGGTACATCCTTCTTCCAATTACCATGAACCATTCTTGGCAGGAGTTCTTCTGAACCAAAAGATGACAACAAGAGTGCTGTCGATGAGTTCTCCATGCTATATTGTGACTCTGCCAGCTCAACCCTTCTGCATGGGTTATCCGGAAGAATTATGTTGAACTTGGTTCGACATACTAGTCTATGCATCCACAACTCAGAAAACCGTATGTTCCTTGAGTTGTCCCTCTTTAGTTGTCTTCTGACCCTCGTCTATCAATTGATAGTCGAGATTATGTGTGCATTCGTTCATCGATGCCTATGACTCTTGTGGTCTGTCAAGCCATTCTATTCCGGAGTGACTAGGAGAAACAAACTCCAGTACCTCTTCCATATCCAGGATTGGGTCAAAGAAGTTGTGCTCCGCAGATCAAAATGCCAATTCAGCTTTTGCTCTGTTCTACCTTGGAGTATTACCATCTTTATATCGGGATTGTTATAGGAACTGCACACCATCCCATGAACTCTTGGTACAGTGATACTTCTTGCCATCACTGTTCATTCCTCGGTTCCTGTGTTATTGTAACTGGAATGCCGACAAGTGAATCGTGGTGTGTGAAATCAATACTCCTAGCAACCTCGTTGCTTGGTAGTTAAAGGACAATAATTTCATTCTTAGCGTGTTGGTTTTTGAATCATCCTTCTAAGACTGATCGTGCTACCTAGTCCTTATTTCGTTGCACCCTTCGATTGATGAGTTAGGATCTTTTCAAGTCCTCACTCATTTGATCATATCGTCTTGCCCTCAAAAGCAAGATTGTTCTCGAGCTTAGTAACATATCGGTGGTTCGTGATTTTCCGAAGATCTTCTCGGAAGTATTACCAGGTTGTCACCTGACCGCTGTGTTGAGCTCGTGATCAAGTTGGTTTCTTGTGAACCACCTTCTCTCCAAGAATCGGTGTTAGATATCCCTGAGCTAGTTGGTTAAGCTAGACAACAACTTGGAGAATTGGAAGATAAAAGCTTGCCTGACTTAGTTCGTTCCAAAGGGATATTCTTGTGTAGTGTGTGTTGAAGAAAGATGATATCTTCATCGATTGGTCCCTGTGATCAGTTGCTGGACCTATTGTCTTATCAATCCTTTGATTTGAGTGTGGGCTATCGTCAAATGAAATCAGTACCAACGATGCTCGTAATGTTGTCTTATTCGTGGTTGATCCCTCGAGCATACACCATTACATCTTTGGTCTGACCAATGCTATCACCGTGTTCACTTAACTATGGAATTCCTTTTAAAAGGAAACCTAGATGAATTGTTGTTGAGCCCATTGACAACATCCTTATCTCCTCCATGATTTTGTTGAACATTAAGCTAGTGTTGGAAACTTTTGAAAGCATTTGTTCATGCTAGCTCATGAAGCATATGTTTGGATGAAGGTAGTGACTTCCTTTAATTCATGTGCATTTGATGCAAGTTGCCGCCGTGGACTCGAGAAAGCCAATGTTGCTTCCTCTGGAATCATCGCAAGTCAGTCATGCACACGTGCGAAGTATTCTGTGGTCTGGAGACTTGCAACCTTCATTCCATATGTGTATCCTAGCACACCAAGCCACTGACTGATTTGTTCAAGGAGAAGGAGTATCTTCATAAGAGCTAATCCGGACTTATGAAAGAACTTCGATATCCTCGCTGATGGTTCCCAACCAGAATTCGGTAGTGTTTTATTGTAAGACTACCATGTGGGCATGCTTGTCTGGGACAACCTGTTCACATGTTTGTAGCAGAACCAGCTCATGTTTTGGAGCTTGCTATCGTAGTTCATCTCCCGAGAATCCCGCAACGTCATCTCATCGATTTGTGTTGCAAACTTTCTTTTTTCTTCCTAGACTCGATGAGTCTGGAATATCCTGACACCAACCAGATCTGAATCTCAGGCAGATATGATGGTTGGAATATTTCCCAAGAATTATAATATTGGTCGCGCGATAACCGGTAAAGTGGATGTCGTGGCCAACACACCCAGCCGGAAGACCTGTTATATAATATCTTGATTGATGAAGTTGGCCACCTCCCCATAGGGATTTCGTAGGGTTTACTCCCTAGTTGCCCCTATGGATTTTTGTGTTCCCGAAGTCCGACCTTTTTACTTGATGTTCTATATATCAAACCATATCTATGAATGGGTTACACTAGCACATCAAGGAGAACATTAGAAGCGGAGTGCTAAATGTCTCTCGGTCGATCATCCAGATTTTTATTTCCTTGGCCTCGCTAAGATGAAAATCTGAGAGGTGTTATCTTCCTTTGCATCTGCATCCTCCATCACCATTCATCATGGTAGTAAGTTGTGTTACCGGACCCTTGACACGGATGTTGGTAAAACCTTGATGATTATGGAATTGCTCAAGTTCTTGAGAGCACGCCCAAGCGCTAGGTGTTATCATCGGTACTAATTGGATTGCTCTCAGTTTCCTCGGCAATGCTATGACCTCTTCAAACAGTGAATTCACTCTCTATTGTGGGTTCTTCCCCAGTTTCCAGAATCATTCCCAGCATTGCATTTTGTTCCCAGCTTGCACCACTAATGTGCCATTCTACCATGGGTCTCTTCCATTTCCGGCAATAAGCAAATTCATCCATTACGTTGTCTTCAACAAGGTAATCCACATCATCCAAGTCCGGGTATGCCTTTCTACCGAACCCCTCTAAATGATCGATTATGATTGCCTTAAGCTGGTATAAAGAGTTTCAATGATCTTTAAATCAAAGGTAATTCTTTTTGCCACTTAAGGGGATATTTCTATGAGTCACCTTCCCTAAGGTGCATTGTTGTGGTATCATGGCAACTCAACTCCTCGCTACGTTGGCAATCGTTTACCACCTTCTTAAGTGTGGAATTGTTGTCCACCTAGTGAACCTTCGTCATCCGTTTCTTTCCACCTCTCTTGATGTGTATCTCGTGTCTCAACCCGAGAGATGGTCCTATGTCTCATTCCGTGAGTTGTTCGATCTTCGAGAAGATCGACCCTTCGAGAGTCTTCTTCCCCCATGTCATGTTGACAGGATTTCTCAGAGCAAGACTTCAAGACAATGATGGTGATCGAATCAACGCTCTTATGAAGTGCACCCTGGATCGTGAAGATTATACTAGTTGCGTTTCCCCTTCACCTTACCCTACGCTTGAATCTCGAGACGAGATTCTTGTTTAGTGGGGGTGAGTTGTCACATCCCTGGTCCTGTTATGCATTAGGCTAGACCTCATGTGAGCTTCATGTTTTAATTCAAATGAAATTTGAACTGAGGAATTTTGGAAGCCTAAAAAACTTAAATAAAAGAGGGGCAAAAACCCTAGAAATCTCATTCATTGCTCCAAAATGCTCTTCTTAAATGTTTGATAATTTTTGGTAAGGGTTCTGGTCCCAACCAAAATATTGAACATTTTTAAGGAATTATTTTTGGGACTTTGGATTTAATTCATTAGCTATTTGAATTTGAATTATATTCATATAATTAGAATATAATTTCAAATACCCCTGAAATATTTTATAAGCTTTTGGAAGAGTCCATCTAGCAATATAAAATATTCACAGGAGTTTTTGGCATTGTTTGAATTATTTTAAATTCAAAACAGTGGCAAAATAAATTAAATAAAACAAAACAGAAATAAAAGACAGAGAGAGAAGGAAGTTACCTGTCAGCCCACCCGGCCCAAACCTACCTAGCGGCCTAGCTGGCAGGCCCAGCCCACCACTTCCCCCCCCTGTCGCCTTCCTCCTCGCGCCAGTAGGCGCAGGCGCGTGGCCGGAGCACACGGGCACACGCCCAGGCCACCTCCTGCCTCTCTGCCTATCTCCCCGTCGCCCTGAGGATGCCACGCACCCCCCTGGACCGCTCTCACTCTCCCCCATTCCTTCTTCTCTCTTCTCTGGCTCTCTCACTCGCGCGACCGAGGACCGCCGTCGCCGCCGCTCGTCGCAGTTGTAGCCACCACCATCGTTCCACCCCACCAGAGTGACCAAAGGCTCCGCCTCGACGCCCCCGACCTCTCCATGGAGCTACGCAATGCCGGGAGCCCTGCATCGCCGCCCACGTTGCCGTTTCCCTCCTCGGCCACCGGAGATCGTCGCCGTCGATTCGCCGCACTCCGGCCGCCCCCGAGCCCACTAACCCTCCCTGCAGCTCCGCGGTGAGCCTTTGACCCGATTCCCCCTCTCCCCGTGCCCTATCTCCCTCTCTAGCCGCCATTCACAACGAGCCGAGAGCTCTTCGCCGACGGCCATGGCGCCGCCGCGGCCACAGTTGCTGCCGCCCGTGTTTGAGCACGTGTCTGCGCTCAGCGTGGTCCCAGGAGCCCAGAACAAGCATCCGTTCGTCCTCTCGTCAACCGTAGCCTCATTTCCGTCGAGGTCCGAACCTCGGCCGCCGCCGCGAGCTCGATTCCGGCGAGCCCATTCGACCTCAGCCCCTCCCGCTTGCCTAGATGGATGCGGCTGAGCGCCAGCTACGCGTAGATGATCGCTGTCGTTGTTTTGGTCGCCGGAGGACGTTTCCCGAGCCCCTCCGCCGCGTCTGGACTCGCCGGCGGTTAAACACCGGCGACCGTTGACCCTTGACCGGCGTGGGTTGACCCCACTGCCCGGTTTGACCCTCCCCTCTCTCTCACTGACGTGTGGGCCCCAGGCCACTAACTAAACCAGGATTAGCAATAGTTTAACGCTAACTAAATTTGGTTAGTTAACTAACCACTGACACTCGGGACCCACAGGTCAGAGTTTGACCGGGCTGTGCCACGTTGACCTGCTGACGTCATCATGACGTCAGGATGACGCAGTAATGTTTTCTGGATTTGTTTTTATTCATAAAATTCCAGAAAATTGTATAAACTTCTAAAAATCATAGAAATTCAACAGTAACTCCAAATTAAATAATTTATATATGAAAAATTATCAGAAAAATTCAAGGAATCCATCTGTACCATTTTCATGCATGTTAGAACAACTTATAGCTGCTGTTTAGCACAAATCAATTAAATGGCATTTGAATAATCACATATGGAGTTTAAATTTGAATCTTGTATTCAAACCAACTTCATTTAATCTGTTGCTAGTTGCATTAGCTCAAAACACATTCATTTTGCCATGTCATGATCATGCATCATATTGTGCATTGCATTGATTGTGTTCCCTTCTATGTTGCCGGTATTTGTCCCCTCTCATTAGACGTGATACCGATGATGTGATCGTTGACACTGATGAAGACTCAATGCTATCTTCAGAAGTGCCAGGCAAGCGAAACCCCCTTGTTCATTCCGATAAAATCCTACTCTCTCGCTCCTGCTCTCTTTTACTGCATTAGGACAACACCGATTCATCTGTTACTTGCTGCGGTAGCTGAACCCCTTTGTCCTTTGCATGACCTGTCATTGCCACAGTAAATAGATGAAAACCACTAGCATGAGTAGGAGTTGTTTGAGCCCTGATGTGCCTACTCATTCATGTTTGTTTGTCATGCCTGCTATTGCTTAGAGTTGAGTCAGGTCTGGTTCATCGGGGATGAATCAGAGGTGTGTGAACATGTCCTAATGTGTGTGAGCTAAGTGGTGAACACGATTTGGTAAAGGTAGCGGTGAGAGGCCATGTAGGAGTACATGGTGGGTTGTCTCATTGAAGCCATCCTTAGGAACTGAGTTCTGTGTTTGTGATCCATGATTCAGCTACTACCATACATTGGGCCCTGAAATATGACCCCGCTCGACTTCTTATTCACCTAGTCCTCTGTCCAGGAGTTGCAAGTAGTTTCTGGTGTTTGTAGCTTACTGGAGGCCGTGGATAGCGCTGACCGTAGGGGTGGGCTGTGATGCGGTAGGTACGTGGCACGGTGTACCGGATGCCCGTTTGGTATCTCGGGAACCCTGTTCACATCGTTTGGGGCTGTGAGCGAAACTCCGGCCGGATCTCCTCATGGATGGAACCCGAATAGGCGATAAACCTGGACTAGAGACTTGAGTGTTTAGGTAGGTCGTGGTCTACACCCACGTCGGCTTTCGCTTGAAGTCTGCCGAGCACATGTCGTGTGCAGACGCTAAGTGGTGGAAACATGTATGAAGAAGTACACCCCTGTAGGGTTAACATCATCTATTCGAATAGCCGTGTCCGCGGAAAAGGACTTCTGGGTTGCTTATATCAGTTCATAGACAAGTGAAAGTGGATACTCTAAAATACGCAAGATAAGCGTGAGTGCTATGGATGGCGTTCTAGTAGGGAGACGGGAGCGGATCCATAGTGGTGTATTGATATGGTGAATATGTGGACTCGTGTGCGCCACCTCAAAGAGTTACTTGCAGTCGTAGTTTAGGATAGCCACCGAGTCAAAGCTGGCTTGCTGCAGTTAAACTCCACCATCCCCTTTTTTGATAATGATGCATATGTAGTTAGTTCTGATGTAAGTCTTGCTGGGTACATTTGTACTCACGTTTGCCTATTTTATGTTTTTGCAGAGAGACTTCGGTCTCACTAGTAGTTCCACGTGGACTTCGACGTTTAGCTTGTTACCTCAGCTACGGTCTTGTGCCTCGGCAGGATCTGGTAGATAGTCAGGCTTCTCAGCCTTTTTCATTTATATATGTCTGTACTCAGACATGATAGCTTCCGCTTGTGCTTTGATTTGTATGCTCTGAATGTTGGGTCGTGAGACCCCTGTTTGTAATATCTCGCTCCTCGGAGCCTATTAGATAAATACTTGAGTCGTAGAGTCATGATGTGATGCCATGTTGTGATCGCACATATCGAGCATATTGTGTGTATGTTATTGAAATGCTTGGTATGTGTGGGATCTGACTATCTAGTTGTTTATCTTTAGTAGCCTCTCTTACCGGGAAATGTCTCCTAGTGTTTCCACCGAGCCATGGTAGCTTGCTACTGCTCCGGAACACTTAGGCTGGCCGGCATGTGTCCTTCTTTGTTCCGGTGTCTGTCCCTTCGGGGAAATGTCACGCGATGAATACCGGAGTCCTGTTAGCCTGCTACAGCCCGGTTCACTGGAGTCCTGCTAGCCCAGTGCTACAGCCTGGATTCACTCGCTGATGACCGACACGTTCGATGCTGGGTCATGGATGCCTGTCCCTGTAAGTCTGTGCCACTTTGGGTTTACGACTAGCCATGTCAGCCCGGGCTCCTTATCATATGAATGCTAGCGACACTGTCATATACGTGGGCCAAAAGGCGCAAACGGTCCCGGGCAAAGGTAAGGCGACACCCGTGGGAATACCGTGCGTGAGGCCACAAAGTGATATGAGGTGTTACATGCTAGATCGATGTGGCATTGAGTCGGGGTCCTGACAGGTTCGGTCGAGGTCGATGCGGTGGGATCGGGCCTTGCGAGCGCTCGGGGCTCGGCTTGCTCGAAGGAGAGGAGGGTAACGGAGCTCCTGGACACGGCGGCACGGCGTGGGGTTGACGGAGGGCGTGGCTACGACGAGGGGGTGGCGGCGATGGCGTCGGCCATGGCGGGGGAGCGCGAGAGAGAGGGGTTGGGGGAGAATGGAGGTGTCCTGGAGGTTCACGGCCCAGCGTGGAGCTCATCCATCCAGCCCCGAGGCGAGGAGGTGAAGCAGGGCGACGGCCAGCTGCATGGCGCGCGCCGCGGTCGCCGTCGGGCACCTGCCTGCCTGCCTGGCCGGCAAGCAGCTCGCTGGAGCGGTGCTGGGCTGGGCCGGCAGGTGGGCCGGGTGCTGGCGCCAGGTAAGTTTTTCTATTTCTCCTGTTTTCTGTTTTTTTAATACTTCTGCAACTTTGTTGAATTATTTAAAATACTTAGGCAACTCCTAAAATCACCAAACTACTCCTGGTCCATAGTTGGATTATTTCCAACATGAAACATTTTAGTTTGGAGATATTTGAGCATTTAAATATTTTATATAATTTTAAATGCCCAAATTCAAATATTTATGATTTAATTCAAAAACCCTAAGATGGCCTAGGAAAATGTGCATCACTTCTGGCAGAGGTTCTGAACCAAGACAAAAATGATGGGCATTTTAGAAGGGCATTTCAGGTTCATTGAAAAAGTTTTTAGTAACCCTAGTTGGTTTCAGAGGGGGCTGGGGGTTCTGTCATCCCCATTTCAGGTTTCTGACGAAAGAATAAACATGATGCAACACTCTGATGCATGAACTAGCTAGGGTGTGACAGGTTGGTGGGGTACTTGCAGCAAGCCAGCTTTGACTCTTGGCTAAGCTATCCTAGGAGACACCAACTTGAAATGGTTTTGCGCACACGAGTCCACTACTCACCACTTCAATACACCACAGAGGATCCACCTTCGTCATCCTACGGAAGAGCCATCCTCGGCACTCACGCTTATCTTGAGATTTTTAGTAGTATCGATTTACTTGTCTATGAACTGTATAGGCAACCAAGTAGTCCTTTACCGCGGACGCGGCTATTCGAATAGATAATGTTAACCCTGCAGGGGTGTACTTCTTCATACATGTTTCCACCACTTAGCGTCTGCACATGACATGTGCTCGGCAGACTTCAAGCGAAAGCCGACGTGGGTGTAGACCACGACCTACCTAAACACCTAAGTCTCTAGTCCAGGTTTATCGCCTATCCAGGTTCCATCCGCAGGGAGTCCGGCCGAGGTTTCCACATACGGCCCCGAACGATGTGTAAAGGGTTCCCGAGATACCTAACGGGTATCCGGTACACCGTGCCACGTACCTACCGCATCACAGCCCACCCCGCGGGTCAGCGCTGTCCACAGCCTCTAGTAAGCTACAAACACCAGAAACTACTTGCAACTCCTGGACAGAGGGCTAGGGTGAATAAGAAGTCGAGCAGGGTCATATTTCAGGGCCCAATGCATGGTAGTAGCTGAATCTTAAATCACACATACAGATCTCAGTGCTTAAGGTCGGCTTCAATGAAACAACCCACCATGTACTCCTACATGGCCTCTCATCGATACCTTTACCAAATCGTGTTCAACACATTACTCTCATACCCACATGATCATTTCACTCTAGCCCATCACCCAGATGAACCAGACCTGACACGACTCTAAGCATAGCAGGCATAGCAAGGTAGGAACAACACATACATATGGCTCAATCAACTCCTACACATGCTAGTGGGTTTCATCTAGTTACTGTGGCAATGACAGGTCATGCAGAGGAAATGGGTTCAACTACCATAGCACACAGCAGTTTGAAACGCGTTGTCTTAATGCAGTAAAAGAGAGCAGAAGCGAGAACATGGGATTGTATCGATATGATCAAATGGTTGGTTGCTTGCCTGATGGGTCGGTGCACTGGTATTGTTCTTCGTTGGGGTAATCACGGTACTCCTCAGGGGCGGGACATACCGCAGAGAGCACCGATACACAAACATCACCAAACAATATGCAACAATATGATGCATGCATGAAACATGGCAATATGAGTGTGTTGGGCTAATGCAACTAAGACCAGATGGGTTTGAACCATTTGAATCAAAGATTCAAGTTTCAAACTCATACATGGCCCTTATAAGTGCTTTATCTTGTTCTGCACTAAACATCAGGTTAGCTTGCTTAAACATGCATGAAACCAGTACAGATGGATAGATTGGATTTTTTCTGATCATTTTTCATATATAAAACTTTGCATTTGGAGTTACAGATTAATTTCTATGATTTTTTAAAGTTTGGGGTATTTACTGGAATTTCCTGTGTAATAATAATTCCAGTAAATAAATTACTGTGTCAGCATTACATCAGGATGATGTCAGCGGTCAATGGAACAGTCCAGGTCAACCCTGACTAGTGGGTCCCATGTGTCAGTGTAATTAGTTTAGCTAAATATTAGTTGAAACTAATCCTGATTAGTTAACAGGGCTGTGCCCCACCTGTCATTGACCTAGGGGGGGGGTCAAACTGGGCCCACTCGTGATCAAACGAGGGGTCAACGGGGTCAACTCACCGGCGTTTAGCCGCCGGCGAGGCCGAACGTGGCGGCGAGAGTGGGTTTGCACATTTCGGTGACCAAATGAGCGACAGAGGGCATCTATGTGTAGCTGGGAGCAAGCCGCAGCTCTTGGTGGCATTGGTTGAGCCCGGGGTAGCCGGAAACGGCGCCGGCGACGACTTTGGCGGTCGCCGGAGTTCGGGTGAGGTCGAACTCGATGCTAAGGGGCACGGCGAGGCGCGTGGAGTGGTGCTACGGGTTCCTGCGGGTGCGGTGAGTGCGTTGGACACGGTGGTGTGGCCGGTGGTTGGCCGGAGACACGTCGGCGACGAGCTCGGTGGCGGTGCGTGCGGTGAAGCTCCGTGCGCTTGCTGTGGTGCACGAGAGCGAGAGAGGAAAGGGGGAGGAGGTAGCTGGGCTCACGGAGGTCTCGAAGAAGCAGACGGTGCGGTCGGGGACGAGCTGGTGCGGCGGCGACGGCGAAGGGGATCTCCGGCGATGGCGGACCGGACGAGGTCGGTGCAGTGGCTTTGGGGCACGCGAGCGCTCGGGGCTCAGCTAGCTCGAAGGAGAGGAGGGCGGCGGAGCTCCTGGACACGGCGGCGCGCGCGAGGACGACGGAGAGCGCGACTACAACGATGGTGCGGCTGCGGTGGCGTCGGCCATGGTGCGGGAGAGCGAGGGAGAGGAGCTGGGGGTGAATGGGTGTGTCCACGGGGTTCGGGGCACGACGTGGAGCTCATCCAGGCCAGCGGAGGGGCGAGGGGAGGAAGCAGGGTGGCGGGCAGCTGCGTGGCGCGCGCTGGTGCCGCCGTCGAGCACCTGCCTGCCTGCCTGGCAAAGGCAAGCAGCTCGCTAGAGCGGCTGCTAGGCTGGGCCGGCTAGGTGGGCTGGCTGGTGGGCTGCCAGGTTAGTTCCCTCTCTCTCTTTTTTATTTATCTTTGTCTATTTATTCTGTAGCTTTGTGGACTTTCTAAAAATACCTAGACAACTCCAAAATTCACCAAACTGCTCATGGCCATTAACTGGAATATATCCAGCATGGAACATTTTAGTTTGGGATTATTTGAGTATTTAAAATAATTTATATAATTCAAATGCCCAAGCTCAAATACTTATGATTTATATCAAAAACCTTAGGCTGACCTAGAAAATTGAGCACCACTTTTGGCAGAGGTTCTGAACCAAGACAAAAATGATGGACATTTTAGAAGGTATTTCAGGTTCATTGAAAATATTTTTAGTAAACCCTAGTTGGTTTCAGAGGGGGCTGGGGGTTTTGTCATCCCCATTTCAAATTTCAGTTGAATGGAATGGACATGATGCAACACTCTAATGCATGACTAACTAGGGTGTGACAACTCACCCCCACTCAAAAGAATCTCGTCCCGAGATTTAGGTTCCTCCGGGAAGAAGGCGGGATACTCAAGTCGAAGACGATCCTCCCATTCCCAAGTTGCTTCCTTCTCAGAATGGTGCGACCATTGAACCTTGAGAAACTTGATATTGTGATGTCGAGTGGTACACTCGGCTTGATCGAGGATACGAACGGGGTACTCTCGATACGTGAGGTTATCTTGAAGATCAAGCGTTTCGTGGTCCACTCCAGGATAGGATCCGAGAAGCAACGCCTGAGTTGAGAAACGTGGAAGACGTCGTGGACTCTAGAGAGATGCGGAGGTAGTTCCAATTGGTAGGCAACTTCTCCTTGTTTAGCAAGAATGCGAAAGGGTCCAATGTAGCGAGGAGCCAATTTGCCTTTGATACCGAAACGATGGGTTCCCTTCAGAGGAGTAACCCGAAGGTAAGCCTTCTCGTCAACCTCAAAAGTCATAGCCTTATGTTTTCGGTCGTATTGACTCTTTTGACGAGATTGGGCTGTTTTCAACTTTTCACGAACAATGCGAACTTGCTCTTCTGCTTCCTGGATCATGTCCGGGCCAAAGAATTGTCTTTCCCCGGTTTTTGACCAGTTAAGAGGCGTTCGACACGTTCGTCCATAGAGAACTTCAAAAGGGGCTTTACCCAAGCTAGATTGATAGCTGTTGTTATAAGAAAATTCAGCAAATGGAAGGCATTTCTCCCAATCCATTCCGAATGAGATAACAGAAGCTCGAAGCATGTCTTCTAGAATCTGGTTAACACGTTCTACTTAACCACTTGATTGAGGGTGAAAAGCAGTGCTAAAGGAAAGGCGGGTTCCCATAGCATTTTGGAAACTTTCCCAAAATCGGGAGGTGAAGAGACTTCCTCGATCTGAGTTAATTTCCAGTGGAAAACCATGGAGGGATACTATTCGGGAGATGTACAAGTCTGCTAATTGACTAGCGGTTATACTCTCGCGAACAGGTAAGAAATGGGCCACTTTGGAAAGACGATCGATAACAATGAAGATAGCATTATTCCCTCTCTTGGTCCTGGGAAAACCAGTAATGAAATCCATACCAATTTTGTCCCATTTCCATTCAGGAATAGCTAAAGGTTGAAGGGTGCCAGCAGGCCGTTGATGCTCTGCTTTTACACGACGACGGACGTCGCAACTAGCAACAAACTGAGCAATGTCTCTCTTCATCCTAGTCCACCAGAACCTCTGGCGTAGGTCCTGATACATCTTGGTACTACCGGGATGAATGGTGAGAGGAGATTCATGAGCCTCCTTAAGGATCAACTGCCGTAGATGCTGGTTCTTGGGAACCACTAAACGGTTCTCAAAGTACACAACACCATGATCATTTGTGGAGAAACATCTAGCACCTCCGCTAGCAATGTTCTCCTTGATCCTAGATATTCCTTTATCTCGCTTTTGGGCAGCGATGATTTGATCCATAAGAGTAGGTTTTGCCACCAAGGTGGAAAGAAATTCTTGAGGAACGATGTGAAGATTAAGCTTCCGAAATTCCTCATGGAGAAGCGGTTGACTTTGTTGTAACATCAGATTGTTACAATAAGATTTACGACTTAGTGCATCAGCCATGACATTGGCCTTTCCTGGGGTGTAAGTTATCCCTAAGTCAAAATCTGTGATCAACTCGACCCAACGTCTTTGCCTGAGATTCAAATCCGGTTCGGTGAATATGTACTTCAGACTTTGGTGATCAGTGAAGATTTCGCAACGATTACCGAGGAGGTAATGTCGCCAGGTTTTAAGTGCATAGGCTACAGCTGCAAGATCTAGATCATGCGTAGGATAATTCTCCTCATGTGGGTGCAATTGCCGTGAAGCGTAAGCAATTACGTGATGATCTTGCATAAGAATGCAACCTAGTCCTTGTCGCGAGGCGTCGCAATAGATAACAAAGTCCTTAGAGAAATCTGGTGGTACCAATACGGGAGCAGATGTCAGGCGTCTTTTCAGTTCCTGGAAGCTGTGCTCACACTGTGGAGTCCACTCGAACTTTTTATCTTTCTTGAGGAGTTCAGTTAGAGGTTTAGCAACCTTGGAGAAGTTCTCGACAAAGCGGCGACAATAGCTCGCTAAGCCAAGGAAACTCCGAACTTGCTTGACCGATTCAGGTGGAGTCCAATTAAGGACGGCTTGAACTCGCTCGGGGTTAACAGCAATGCCCTTACCAGAAATTACATGTCCTAGATAGGTCACTTCTGGCAACCAAAATTCGCACTTAGAAAATTTGGCATAAAGGCGATGCTATCGAAGTTTCATCAACACTAGCCTTAGATGTTCGGCATGTTCTTCCTCGTTCTTGGAGTAGATGAGTATATCATCGAGGTAAACCACGACGAATTTATCCAAATACTCCATGAAGATTGAGTTCATTAACCGAGAAAAGGTGGCTGGGGCATTGGTTAAACCGAAGGACATGACGGTGTACTCGTATTGACCATAACGAGTAACAAAGGCCGTTTTAGGAATGTCCCCGTTCCTAATTTTGATTTGATGGTAGCCCAACCTCAAATCCATTTTAGAGAAGACTGAGGATCCAGCGAGCTGATCATACAGGTCGTTGATCCTGGGGAGCGGATACTTGTTCTTGATTGTGACCAAGTTGATGGGTCGATAATCTACAACCATCCGGTCCGTACCATCCTTCTTCTTGACGAAGAGGACAGGGCAAGCCCATGGAGATGAACTAGGTCGGATGAAACCCTTTTTCAAGGACTCATCGAGTTGTTTCTTAAGTTCGGCTAGTTCAAAAGGTGCCATCTTATAGGGTCTTCTAGAAATTGGGACAGTTCCTGGAATGAGATCTATCACGAACTCGACATCTCTGTCATGTGGAACACCTGGTAATTCCTCTGGAAAGACATTCGGAAAGTCACGGACTACCGGAACGTCTTTGAGGTCTGGCAAAGGACTGACGTTAAGAGAATATAGCTGTCGCTTGGCTACTCGGGTCAAGACATTGACTATCTTTCCCGAAGGATGTGTGAGTTGAACAGTCCTAGAGAAACAATCAATCTTGGCATGATGGGCTGACATCCAGTCCATACCCAAGATGATATTAATATCCGAAGATTTGAGAGCTATCAAGGATGCAAGAAAAACAAGTCTGTCGACTTGAATTTCATTCCCATGGCTTACTCTAGAAGTTTGCCACTTGGATCCCGGGGTTTGAATTACCATAGAGGTGGGCATCTCACAGAATGTGGTGTTATGCAGACGGCCATAGCTCTCGGATATAAATGAATGAGATGCTCCAGTATCGAAAAGAACAGATGTCGGGTGGCAGTTAACAAGGAGCATACCGAGAACGACGTTGGGATCCTCTTGAGCTTCTTCAGCATAGATACAGTTGACATGGCCACGTGCAGCGGTGGCCGGCTTGGCGTAGAACACTTTCCCTGTCGGCTTGCCACGGCCAACAGCTTTTCCAGACTAGTTGGGGTTGGTCTGGGGGCACTCGCGCAGGTAGTGACCCGATTCCCCACACTTGAAGCATGTCACGGAGCTGGTGTGTGGAGGAGCATTGTTGGTTGGCCCACCATAGGGCCTGGCTGGTGCAAACTGTTGAGCGGGGTGAGGCGCCTGATAGGATGGCCTCGGTGTGAACCTGGGTGGCAGGGCAGTGTTAGGCACCCACACCCGACGCTTCTGAGGACCAGCACCGGATGAGGAACCCACGTCACGGCCATGCTTGCGTGTTGCCTCATAATCAGTCTGACCAGACTCAACACTGATGGCTTTGTTTACAAGCTTCTAAAAAGATGTGCACTCATGCAGACGGAGGTCACGGCGAAGCTCAGGGCTAAGTCCCTTGCGGAACCTTGCTTGCTTCTTGGCATCAGTGGAAACTTCCTCAGTTGCATACCGTGCTAGGTTACCGAACTCCCTGCTGTATGCATCCACAGAGAGTCGACCTTGAGTGAAACTGCAGAACTCCTCATGTTTACAGTCCATAAGACCCTCCGGAATGTGATGTTCACGGAAAGCCTCGCTGAATTCAGCCCAAGTAGTGACCTGGCCCACTGGGTGCATGGCTACATAGTTCTCCCACCATAGACTGGCGGGGCCTTCAAGATGATACACAGCAAATGTGACCTTGTCGGCCTCAGCTACGAGTGCAGAGCGTAGCTTGTGAGTAATACTACGAAGCCAGTCATCAGCGTCGAGGGGCTCGACGGAGTGGTGGAAAGTGTGTGGATGTAACTTGATGAAATCACTGAGTGACACCAAGTTATTCCTCTGATGGTGTGCTGTGTTTTGCTCGATGCGCTCCAGCAAAGGTTGGTCTCCCGCTTGTTTCTCTCGGCTTCCAGCATAACCTCGGCCAGAGAAGGAGGGTGAGGCAGGTTTGTTCCCCCAACTCTGCTGCCTTCGGCCTGCTCTGGGGGAGCAGGGTTGGTGCGGGTGTTAACCATCCTAGGAAAACAAGACAATGGTTAAGTCCAGGATGATAGGATGCTAACATAGAAATGTAGAATGTAACGAATAACTTGGAATGTAAGATGATCATCCGTATGACATGGTAGATACATAAACTGCTTCTTTTATTCCATCGTCATACACACCATACAAGATTTAGTACAGAACCAAACAAAGTACTACTACGGTGAAAAGAGGATTACATCTCATCGGAGGCATTCCAAGCTCCTATACATTATTTGTTTACACCTCCGGAAGGCGGTACAAGCTAAGTCATATCCCACGAGTCACGCAGGACGGTGGACGATACAACTAGTACGATACTAGTGATACTACTACTAACTCAGACAGCTCCGTAGTAGTCTTCATAGAAGTCACCACCATAGCCTGGAAGCTCAACGTGATCATCCGGAAACAGTCGGTCATGTGGAGCTTGTGGACCATAGGGGCTAGGATAAGGTCTTGGACCAACAAATGGTGGCCTGCAGGGACCACGAGGTGGGGTGATGCCTCCTACATCACGCCAATCCATCATGTCTGGCAGAGCAGATCTCACAGGATAGAGATCTCGCATATCCATATATCCAGCTTGCACAGCCGGAGCAAACCGAGTCAAAGTGGCCCAATGATCAACACGGGTATTGAAAAGCTCTAGTCTCAAGGCCCGATTTTCACGGTCCTTGTCTTCAAGCAACTGTGCAGTGGTGCGGGTCAGTGAATCCTCCTGAGTGGAGTCAGCATAGATAGCCTGGAGATACCCTTGTGCTCCCGGGAGTGAAGCTGGCATATACCGGAAGTCGGAGTCCCGAAATAGGCTAGTCCTGACTCGCATGATGGTCATCATAGAGTAGGCAGCATCCTGCACAGCCATCTCAATAGTAACCCCGAGTCCATAGGAGCAGTGGAGGGGCTCGGTAGATCCAGGATAAGATGGAAATATCCTGACAGTGCAAAAATATTGACTTTGATTAAAGTCTCGGAATTGCTCTTCGACCGTGTACTCAGGATACCAATGGTATCCAGCCTCAGTCATTACCCTAACCAACATGGCAGTATGGCCAGGTACATCTAGGCATTGAGTCAAACGAACCACTTGATTCTGAGGACGGGAAGCCATCGGGAGCATGATAAACACAAGACATTAGAATTTCTAGCAGAAATTGGACAGCATAACGACTATAGATGCTCAAAAAGGATTTTGAGACATTTTGCAAAGAATTGCATAGACACTCAACAACATCATATCAAGGTTTTGGGTCCATCTTAACAACATAATGGGGTGGTAGAACTGAACTAGGCTTGTATCCATCAAACCTATAAGGTACTACTGATTAATAACACGTGAACTTGATAGAGAGAAGAGATCCTAATTCCTTAACCCCTGGTGGAAGAATAGACTGACTCAGATCAGAATGTCGTGAGATAAAGGAGTAAAAAGAGCCTTACGTTCCATCCCACAATCAATTCCCCTACATATAACTAAAGCATTTCTAGACTCAACATCGACCAGTTTGGCTTGGAGAACCTACATGCAGTCCGGCTCTGATGCCAACGCTATCAGGACCCCAACTCGATGCCACATCGATCTAGCATGTAACACCTCATATCACTTTGCGGCCTCACGCACGGTATTCCCACGGGTGTCGTCTTACCTTTGCCCGGGACTGTTTGCGCCTTTTGGCACACGTATATGATAGTGTCGCTAGCAACCATATGGTAAGGAGTCCGGGATGACATGGCTAGTTGTAAACCCAAAGTGGCACAGACTTACAGGGACAGGCATCCATGACCCAGCATCGAACGTGTCGGTCATGAGCAAGTGAATCTGGGCTGTAGCACTGGGCTAGCAGGACTCCGGTAAACCGGGCTGTAGCGGGCTAACAGGACTCCAGTATCCATCGCGTGACATTTCCCTGAAGGGACAGACACAGGAACGAAGAAGGACACATGCCGGCCAGCCTAAGTGTTGCGGAGCAGTAGCAAGCTACCAAGGCTTAGTGGAAACACTAGGAGACATTTCCCGGTAAGAGAGGCTACTAAGAATAAACAACTAGATAGTCAGATACCACACATACCAAGCATTTCAATCATACACACAATATGCTCGATATGTGCAAATACAACAAGGCATCACAACATGACTCTACAACACAAGTACTTTATTTAAGGCTCAGAGAGCCATACATAGCATACACACAAGTACGGGTCACACAACCCACATTCAAGTCATACAGACATACAAGCCAACAGCGGAAGTAACTTGTCTGAGTACAGACAACTAGTAAAATAAAAGAGGCTTGGAAAGCCTGGCTATACTACGTGGTCCTTCAAAAGCTCAGGATCACCACCTGGGCCTCAGTCTACTGATCGATGTAAACGTCTACGAAGAACCCATCAGAAGGGGTTGCAGCGTCTTCTGAAAAATGTAAATTAAGGCAACATGATTACAAAGGTACTCAGCAAGACTTACATCAGATCCTACATACATGCACATTATCAAGAGGGGTTGGTGGGGTACTTGCAGCAAGCCATCTTTGACTCTTGGCTAAGCTATCCTACGAGACACCAACTTGAAATGGTTTTGCGCACACGAGTCCACTACTCACCACTTCAATACACCACCGAGGATCCACCTTTGTCATCCTACGGAAGAGCCATCCTCGGCACTCACGCTTATCTTGAGATTTTTAGTAGTATTGATTTACTTGTCTATGAAATGTATAGGCAACCAAGTAGTCCTTTACCGCGGACACGGCTATTCGAATAGATAATGTTAACCCTGCAGGGGTGTACTTCTTCATACATGTTTCCACCACTTAGCGTCTGCACACGACATGTGCTCGGCAGACTTCAAGCTAAAGCCAACGTGGGTGTAGACCACGACCTACCTAAAGACCTAAGTCTCTAGTCCAGGTTTATCGCCTATCCAGGTTCCATCCACAGGGAGACCGGCCGAGGTTTCCACATACGGCCCCGAACGATGTGTACAGGGTTCCCGAGATACCTAACGGGTATCCGGTACACCGTGCCACGTACCTACCGCCACAGCCCACCCCGCGGGTCAGCGTTGTCCACGGCCTCTAGTAAGCTACAAACACCAGAAACTACTTGCAACTCCTGGACAGAGGGCTAGGGTGAATAAGAAGTCGAGCAGGGTCATATTTTAGGGCCCAATGCATGGTAGTAGCTGAATCTTAAATCACACATACAGATCTCAGTGCTTAAGGTCGGCTTCAATGAAACAACCCACCATGTACTCCTACATGGCCTCTCATCGATACCTTTACCAAATCGTGTTCAACACATTACTCTCATACCCACATGATCATTTCACTCTAGCCCATCACCCAGATGAACCAGACCTGACACGACTCTAAGCATAGCAGGCATAGCAAGGTAGGAACAACACATACATATGGCTCAATCAACTCCTACACATGCTAGTGGGTTTCATCTAGTTACTGTGGCAATGACAGGTCATGCAGAGGAAATGGGTTCAACTACCGTAGCACACAGCAGTTTGAAACGCGTTGTCTTAATGCAGTAAAAGAGAGCAGAAGCGAGAACATGGGATTGTATCGATATGATCAAATGGTTGGTTGCTTGCCTGATGGGTCGGTGCACTGGTATTGTTCTTCGTTGGGGTAATCACGATACTCCTCAGGGGCGGGACCTACCGCAGAGAGCACCGATACACAAACATCACCAAACAATATGCAACAATATGATGCATGCATGAAACATGGCAATATGAGTTTGTTGGGCTAATGCAACTAAGTCCAGATGAGTTTGAACCATTTTGAATCAAAGATTCAAGTTTCAAACTTATACATGGCCCTTATAAGTGCTTTATCTTGTTCTGCACTAAACATCAGGTTAGCTTGCTTAAACATGCATGAAACCAGTACAGATGGATAGATTGGATTTTTCTGATCATTTTTCATATATAAAACTTTGCATTTGGAGTTACAGATTAATTTCTATGATTTTTTAAAGTTTGGGGTATTTACTGGAATTTCCTGTGTAATAATAATTCCAGTAAATAAATTACTGCGTCAGCATTACATCAGGATGATGTCAGCGGTCAATGGAACAGTCCAGGTCAACCCTGACTAGTGGGTCCCGTGTGTCAGTGTAATTAGTTTAGCTAAATATTAGTTAAAACTAATCCTGATTAGTTAACAGGGCTAGGCCCCACCTGTCATTGACCTAGGGGGGGTCAAACTGGGCCCACTCGTGGTCAAACGAGGGGTCAGCGGGGTCAACTCACCGGTGTTTAGTCGCCGGCGAGGCCGAACGCGGCGGCGAGAGTGGTTTTGCACATTCCGGCGACCAAATGAGCGGCGGAGGGCATCTACGTGTAGCTGGGAGCAAGCCGCGGCTCTTGGTGGCGTTGGTTGAGCTCGGGGTGGCCGGAAACAGGGCCGGCGACGACTTTGGCAGTCGCTGGAGTTTGGGTGAGGTCGAACTCGACGCTAAGGGGCACGGCGAGGCGCGTGGAGTGGTGCTACGGGTTCCTGCGGGTGCGGTGAGTGCGTTGGACACGGTGGTGTGGCCGGTGGTTGGCCGAAGACACGTCGGCGACGAGCTCGGCGGCGGTGAGTGCGGTGAAGCTCTGTGCGCTCGCTGTGGTGCACGAGAGCGAGAGAGGAAAGGGGGAGGAGGTAGCTGGGCTCACGGAGGTCTCGAAGAAGCAGACGGTGCGGTCGGGGACGAGCTGGTGCGGCGGCAACGGCGAAGGGGATCTCCGGCGATGGCAGACCGGACGAGGTCGGTGCAGTGGCTTCGGGGCATGCGAGCGCTCGGGGCTCGGCTAGCTCGAAGGAGAGGAGGGTGGCGGAGCTCCTGGACACGGCGGCGCGGCACGAGGACGACGGAGAGCGCGACTACGACGACGGTGCGGCTGCGGTGGCGTCGGCCATGGTGCGGGAGAGCGAGGGAGAGGAGCTGGGGGCGAATGGGTGTGTCCACGGGGTTCGGGGCACGACGTGGAGCTCATCCAGGCCAGCGGAGGGGCGAGGGGAGGAAGCAGGGCGGCAGGCAGCTGCGTGGCGCGCGCTGGTGCCGCCGTCGAGCACCTGCCTGCCTGCCTGGCGAAGGCAAGCAGCTCGCTGGAGCGGCTGCTGGGCTGGGCCGGCTAGGTGGGCTGGCTGGTGGGCTTCCAGGTTAGTTCCCTCTCTCTCTTTTTTATTTATCTTTTTCTATTTATTCTGTAGCTTTGTGGACTTTCTAAAAATACCTAGACAACTCCAAAATTCACCAAACTGCTCATGGCCATTAACTGGAATATATCCAGCATGGAACATTTTAGTTTGGGATTATTTGAGCATTTAAAATAATTTATATAATTTAAATGCCCAAGCTCAAATACTTATGATTTAATTCAAAAACCTTAGGCTGACCTAGAAAATTGAGCACCACTTTTGGCAGAGGTTCTGAACCAAGTAAAAATGATGGAGATTTTAGAAGGGCATTTCAGGTTCATTGAAAATATTTTTAGTAAACCCTAGTTGGTTTCAGAGGGGGCTAGGGGTTCTGTCATCCCCATTTCAAATTTCTGTTGAATAGAATATACATGATGCAACACTCTAATGCATGACTAACTAGGGTGTGACACCACTCCAATATAGGGGCCACCCTATGTGGGATTTCAACGGGGAAGACGATGCCACCCGTCATGGCCGCAGAGGGCCGGGCTCGGCAGCCGATCTGGCAAAGATCCTGTGCGGCTTGTACAAGGGGGAGGAGGAGGACTTTCTCTGCATGAATCCATTGAACGGATTTTCCATGAACAACCCTCGGAGCTAGGTAAGCGGACGTTTATCTACCCGATCCATACTTCCAAAGTCAAGTATCTTACTTTGTGATTTCGATGCAGGAACTGCACTGGGACGTGGAGGGCATATGAAGCCTAACTCCACAGCCCGAGGATCCGGAACGATCCCTTGATCCGACCTCCGCAGAGGATCCGGACATAAAGGTGGAGCTGATTGACGGGGTGTTCCACCAACTTAGCATGGACAATACACTAGTCGCCATTACGGCTGACTACCCCGGTTTGTTTCCGGCCTCCCAAGTGACTACGACCGAGGTCTTGACACCATCATTTGATCCGTGCTCAACTCTGACCATCCTATACTGATGGTGCATCGCAGGAGGTGCCTTGAAGGCGGGAAGCCGAACCTGCGGCGGCTGACTAGCAAGGGTCAGTTAGGCCCAGCAGGCGGAAGAGGAGTGCGACGCGAATCGAAACATCGCCGCAACGGTACAATGCACCGTTGTTTTTAAGGGAAGGATCCCTAGGAGGTATATTAATGCACATAACTTTTTCCAGGAGAAAGAGCGCTCACCGGACAGTGTCCGGAGAGGTTGCCAATCAAGCCTCCGCCAGCCATGCTCCATCGCGTGGTCCGGAAGTGGAGGCGAACACAAGGCAAGAGCCGGATGCTCCTCCGACGGAGGATGCCGACAGGCTGTCCGCCACCCGGTCTGAGGTGGAGAGCACCATGAATCACAGGCGTTGCCGGACAGTTCTTCGTGACGCGTGTTTCTCCCCGGAGGCGTTGAATGCCTTTGATGCGGGAAATGCGCACCTCCGTGCTGCTCAAGATGGTTTAACCAGAGCCACGGAGCAGTATGTGAAGGACATACGGGTAAGTAATTTTAATAGTTATATATGCTAGTAGCCCCCGAGACTTAAAATAGTTAAAATAACTGATTTAAGGATCATTTATTATGCAGGATCTTACGGAGAAGAATACCCACCTGTCCCAGGAGCTCCAAGAGTGCAAGGCCCAACTTGAGGCCGCACTAGCCACCACAGGGGGAGCCACAGAGACCCCCGCTGGTAATACGTACTTCGAAAAGATAAGTAGTTAACAAAGTGCGGCGTGTGGGTAAATCTGACAATAATATTGCAGAGGGCGCCGGACTAGATCCGGACAAGCAACAAATACTGTGTCAGCTAAAGGCCGGCGAGAGGGTGCTTATGAAGGTGCAGCAGGAGAGAAACAAGCTCCAAGATGCCCACACCCAGCTAAGAGAAGAGCTGAAAGGTGTTCGGGCCCAGCTGTCTGGCTCCGTGAAGGAGAATCAGCGGCTTCATCGCAGCATTTATAGTAAGTGCTTGAGCAAATTCCTTTGAAAAGAAGAATTCGGCGAGGAAGTCGATTGACAGAAATGTGTCTTTAGGTGTGCTCACAGGTCGCCCTGCGGAGGAAATGCCTGGTTCAATGAGTGACCAACTTCCCGAGCTGGTGCAACTGCTCGAACGTGTTCGGCAGGCGATGAGTGGCGTCGTTTAGGCTTTATGGCCTTCCGTCTCCCTACCCGAGGGCCTTGGAGGGCTTGCTGAGAAGCTTCAGGGAGCACGGCGACGCCTCCGTCTGTGGAAGATATCGGCCTGCCGTCAAGGCGCCAGGGAGGCCTGGGCCATGGTGAAGACGCGGTACCCAAAGGCTGACCCAAACCACATGGCCGAGGTCAGACCTGCGGGGCCTGATGGGAGGGAGATCCCTGTGAGCTTGATATACGGCCAAGTAGAACTGGCCGCGAAATATTCCCAACAGGACTGTAAATTAGACAGCCTGTTAGATGGGATTGAAGAGTACAATCAGTCAGTTTGACGATGTAATTTGAAATGACATGTAAAATGCCTTCTAGTCGGATTGTAGATCGTTTGTCTTTGCGGACCTTTTCGCTTCAACCTCGGGACCCAACAGTCCAGAGTGTGTCCGAATACCCTTACGGTTATAGAAGAACTAGGGCATGCGTGGAGACAAGGTGTCGGGGTCATAATTGCTTTATCAGACAAGTGCCCAACTAGCTATGTTATATTACATGGTTAGTAAGAAACATCTTCCAGGGAGAATAGTTCCGTTAAGGGTTCCTTTCCCTGGGAGGCATGCCCTAAAGTGCATGTCCGGACTGCGAAAATAGCAGAAAAAGCATCTGGGGGCAAATAAATAAGTAAGTAATAAATCATCTTTCAAGTCATCGACCGAATATTCTCTTAAGAATGCTAGCTTTTGGCTTCACCAGTCTGAGGTACACATCCGGCTGACCCAGCAGTAACAATCACAGAGGTGCTCCCTTTACCTCCTAGCCGAACAATCGGGAACGTAGGGGTAAGCACAGGAGCCAGGCAACCTAGCTTGGCCAAAACTTAAGTCATATCGATGCATATAATGGTGAATAAAAGGTACATGCGGAAGTATGACACATGTGTTGGGCATGAAGCCCGTATAAATAAGCTTCTATTAAAGAAGCCCCCAGGTATAACGAGTGCTAGGAGCACATCAAGTGTGTGCGAACAATGCACAAATCAGCCTATCAAATGTATTAAAAAAAGGTGGGAAGAAGGAGGGGGACAAGAGACAGTGAAAATGTAAAAAGGTGGACGGAGGAGTGAGACAAACTCTGAGTCCGGCGTTAGGCGTAGAATCTTCGGAGACGGGCTGCGTTCCATGGGTTCGGCTCGAGTCGGTTGTCAGATGCGTTACGTAGACGGTATGCTCCGCCGGTCAGGACTTGGTCGATGGTAAAGGGACCTTCCCACTTGGGCTTAAGTTTGTCCTTTTTCTTGTCCGGCAGGCGTAGAACAAGTTTGCCAACATTGTAAGCTTTGGCCCGTACTTCTCTGCTTTGATATCTTCGAGCCTGCTGTTGATAAAATGCGGAACGAGCTTTTGCCACGTCCCGCTCCTCCTCTAAGGCGTCCAAACTGTCCTGCCGATCCAGCTCGGCTTCTCTTTCTTCGTACATGCGCACGTGAGGTGAGTCATGAATTATATTGCAGGGCAGAACTGCCTCTGCTCCGTACACCATAAAAAATGGTGTGAATCCGGTAGTTCGGTTTGGCATGGTCCGCAGCCCCCAGAGTACGGAGTCGAGCTCCTCTACCCAGTGCGTGTTAGATTCCTTGAGGGACCGCACTAGTCTTGGTTTGATGTCGCTCATGATTAGACCATTTGCTCGCTCGACTTGACCATTAGTTTGGGGGTGATAGACTGAAGCGTAGTCGAGCTTGATGCCCATGTTTTTGCACCAGAGTTTAACCTCGTCGGCCGTGAAATTCATTGTCAGGACCCCGACTCGATGTCACATCGATCTAGCCGGTAACACCTCATATCACTTTGCGGCCTCACGCACGGTATCCCCACGGGTGTCGCCTTACCTTTGCCCGGGACCGTTTGCGCCTTTTGGCTCACGTATATGATAGTGTCGCTAGCATCCATATGATAAGGAGCCCGGGCTGACATGACTAGTCGTAAACCCAAAGTGGCACAGACTTACAGGGACAGGCATCCATGACCCAGCTTCGAACGTGTCGGTCATCAACAAGTGGGTCCGGGCTGTAGCACTGGGCTAGCAGGACTCCGGTAAACCGGGCTGTAGCGGGCTAACAGGACTCCGGTACTCAAAGCGTGACATTTCCCCGAAGGGACAGACACAGGAACGAAGAAGGACACATGCCGGCCAGCCTAAGTGTTCCAGAGCAGTAGCAAGCTACCATGGCTCAGCGGTAACACTAGGAGACATTTTCCGGTAAGAGAGGCTACTAAAGATAAACAACTAGATAGTCAGATCCCACACATACCAAGCATTTCAATCATACACACAATATGCTCGATATGTGCAAATACAACGAAGCATCACAACATGACTCTACGACACAAGTACTTTATTTAAGGCTCAGGGAGCCATACATAACATACACAAAGGTACGGGTCTCACGACCCAACATACAAATCATACAGTCATACAAACCAGCAGCGGAAGTAACTTGTCTGAGTACAGACAACTAATAAAATAAAAGAGGCTTGGAAAGCCTAGCTATACTACGTGGTCCTTCACAAGCTCAGGGTCACCACCTGGGTCTTTAGCCTACTCGTTGATGTCAACGTCTACATAGAACCCATCAGAAGGGGTTGCAGCGTCTTCTGTAAAAATGTAGATTATAGCAACATGAGTACAAAGGTACTCAGCAAGACTTACATCAGATCCTACATACATGCATGGTATCAAGAAGGGTTGGTGGAGTTATTGCAGCAAGCCAGCTTTGACTCTTGGCTAGGCTATCCTACGATACTCCAACTTGAAAAGGTTTTGCGCACACGAGTCCACTACTCACCACTTCAATACACTACCGAGGATCCACCTCCGTCTTCCTACGGAAGAGCCATCCTCGGCACTCACACTTATCTTTAGGCTTTTAACAGTTTCCATTTACTTGTCTATGAACTGTATAGGCAACCAAGTAGTCCTTTACCGCGGACGCGGCTATTCGAATAGATCATGTTAACCCTGCAGGGGTGTACTCCTTCATACACGCTCTCACCACCTACCGTCGTTTACACGACATGTACTCGGCAACCTTCAAGCGGAAGCCCAACGTGGGTGTCGGCCACGACCTACCTAATCACCTAAGCCTCCAGTCCAGGTTTATCGCCTATCCAGGTTCCATCCGCAGGGAGTCCGGCCGAGGTTTCCCATACGGCCCCGAACGATGTGAACAGGGTTCCCGAAATACCTAACGGGTATTCGGTACACCGTGCCACGTACCTACCGCATCACAGCCCACCCCTACGGTCAGCGCTGTCCACAGCCTCCAGTAGGCTACAAACACCAGAAACTACTTGCAACTCCTGGACGGAGAACTAGGGTGAATAAGAAGCCGAGAGGGTCCATTGGTTTCGGGCCCAATGCATGGTAGTAGCTGATTCTTAAATCACACATACAGATCTCAGTGCTTAAGGTCGGCTTCAATGAAACAACCCACCATGTACTCCTACATGGCCTCTCATCGATACCTTTACCAAATCGTGTTCACCACACCACTCTCATTACCGACATAATCATTTCACTCTAGCCCATCACCCAGATGAACCAGACCTGACACGACTCTAAGCATAGCAGGCATAGCAAGGTAGGAACAACATATACATATGGCTCAATCAACTCCTACACATGCTAGTGGGTTTCATCTAGTTACTGTGGCAATGACAGGTCATGCAGAGGAAATGGGTTCAACTACCGTAGCACACAGCAGTTTGAAACGCGTTGTCTTAATGCAGTAAAAGAGAGCAGGAGCGAGAACATGGGATTGTATCGATATGATCAAATGGTTGGTTGCTTGCCTGATGGTTCGATGCACTGATACGGTTCTTCGTTAGGGTAATCACGGTACTCCTCGGAGGCAGAACCTGTCGCAAAGGGCACCGACACACAACCATCACCAAACAATGTGCAACAATATGATGCATGCATGAAACATGGCAATATGAGTGTGTTGGGCTAATGCAACTAAAACCAGAAGGGTTTGAACAAGTTTGAATCAAAGATTCAAATTTTCAAACTCAAACATGGCCTTTTAAAGTGCTTTTCCTTGTTCTGCTTAAAACATCAATTTAACTTGTTTGATCATGCATGAAAATAGTACAGATGGATAGCTTGGATTTTTCTGATCATTTTTCATATATAATTTGTCCAATTTGGAGTTACAGAATAAAAGTTATGAATTTTTAAAGTTTAAATAACATTCTGGAATTTCCTGATTTAAATTAAATCCAGAAATATAAATATTGCGCCAGCATGACGTCAGCATGACGTCAGTGGTCAACTGCGGCTGGCTGGAGTCAAACCTGACGTGTGGGGTCCACATGTCAGTGACAGGGGGGTTAAACAGGGTTAGTTTAATCCTAATTAGGGGTTAGTGGCGCTGGGGCCCACTGGTCAGTGTCAGGGGGTTAACTAACAGTGGTTAGCGCTAATGATGTCCACCTGGCCGACGGGGCCCACGCGTCAGTGACCCTGGGGGGGTCAAACCCCAGGTCGGACAAGTCAAACCCCACCGGCGACATGACGCCGGCGAGGTCCGAGACGGCGGCGTGATGCGGGATCGCGCTACAGGGCACGGGCGAGGCTGTGCTTGGGCTCGTTGGAGAGCCCTTGCTCCCGCGCGTCGAACGGTGGTGGTGGCCGTGCCTGAGGTGGCCGGAGTCGACGGCGGCGAGCTCGGCTGCGGCCGCCGGGGTTCGGTCGTGCACGGAAACGGGGTTGGAGCTCGAAGCCGAGCGAAGCGAGGCGCTAGGGATGCTCTATGGAGCCTTACGAACTCGTTGGACTCGCCGGGGTGACCAAATGGTCACCGGAGCTGCGTCGACGGCGAGCTCGGCGACGGCAGAGGTTCGGCCGTGGTGGGGAGGAGGCTACGGTGAGGGAACGAGGGGGAGAAGAGGGGGAAACGGTGGCGTAGCTCACCGCGGTTGCAGTGGGCGTCGAAGCGGGCTCGGGGACGCGCTGGAGACGGCGAATCGACGGCGACGGTGGTCGGAGCCCGAGGAGGGGAACGGCGACGTGGCGGCGATGCAGGGCTTCCGGAGGCCCGTGGAGCGGTGGGGAGGAAGAGGAGGTCGAGGCGGAGCCGCTGAGCTAGTCGGGGGAGCGAGGGGTGGCCGGAGACGGCTGCTATGGCGAACGGCGGCGACGGTGGTGTTCGGCCGTGTGAGAGAGAGAGCGAGGGAGAGGAGGGGAGAGCCGAGGGAGAGTGAGAGAGAGCAGGGGGAGAGGCGTGGCGTCGTCCGGGGCATCGAGCGAGGAGGGGAGGGCAGGCAGGCAGGGAGAGAGGTGGCGTGGCGCGGTGGCGCGCGCGCGCGCCGGCCACACTCCCCTCCCTCTGTCGAGGACGAAGACGACAGAGGAGGGAGGCGGGCTGGGCCGCCTGCTGGCTGGGCCGGCCAGCTGGCTGGGCCGCACAGGGAGGAGCCCAGGTAAGTTTCTCCCTTTATTTATTTTTCTGTTTTCTAATTTCTGACATTTGTTTTGATTTAAATAATATATTAAATCATTTATTTAACTTATGCCAATTTTTGCAGGAGCTAGATATATTATTCCAGAGCTCCTTTATAAATGGCATAATATTTGGACATATATTAATATATATAATTAATATATTTCCAATACAAATATTTATGTATTAATTCCAAATGCCCAAAATAAATACCTATGAGCTCTTAAAAAATATTGGTTTGATTTTTATCTCTGCCCAATATTTTCAGAGAGCAACATGAGCATTTTCTTGGACCCTTTTGGAGAAATTTTTATTTGGGTCATTTTCAAAATGATTCTGAGGGTTTCACAGATCCCCATTTCAAGTTTCTGATGAAAGAGTAAACATGATGCAACACTCTAATGCATGACTAGCTAGGGTGTGACAACTCACCCCCACTCAAAAGAATCTCGTCCCGAGATTTGGGTTCCTCCGGGAAGAAGGCGGGATACTCAAGTCGAAGACGATCTTCCCTTTCCCAAGTTGCTTCATCCTCAGAATGATGAGACCACTGAACTTTGAGGAACTTGATGTTCTGACGTCGAGTGGTACGCTCGGCCTGATCGAGGATACGAATGGGGTACTCTCGATATGTAGGATTATCTTGGAGATCAAGTGTTTCGTGGTCCACTTCACGGATAGGATCCGAGAAGCAACGCCTGAGTTGAGAAACGTGGAAGACATCGTGGACTCTGGAGAGATGCGGAGGTAGTTCCAACTGGTAGGCAACTTCTCCTCGTTTGGCGAGAATGCGAAAAGGTCCAATGTAACGAGGAGCCAATTTGCCTTTGATACCGAAACGATGGGTTCCCTTCAGAGGGGTGACCCGAAGATAAGCCTTCTCGTCAACCTCGAAAGTCATAGCCTTATGTTTTCGGTCATATTGACTCTTTTGACGAGATTGGGCTATTTTCAACTTTTCACGAACGATGCGAACTTGTTCTTCTGCTTCCTGAATCATGTCCGGGCCAAAGAATTGTCTTTCCCCGGTCTCTGACCAGTTAAGGGGTGTTCGACACCGTCGTCCATAGAGAACTTCAAAAGGGGCTTTACCCAAGCTAGATTGATAGCTGTTGTTATAAGCGAATTCAGCAAATGGAAGGCACTTCTCCCAATCCATTCCGAATGAGATAACAGAGGCTCGAAGCATGTCTTCTAGAATCTGGTTGACGCGTTCCACTTGACCACTCGACTGAGGGTGGAAGGCGGTGCTAAAGGAGAGACAGGTTCCCATAGCATTTTGGAAACTTTCCCAAAATCGAGAGGTGAAAAGACTTCCTCGATCCGAGTTAATTTCCAAAGGAACACCATGGAGGGACACTATTCGGGAGATGTATAAGTCTGCCAGCTGACTAGCGGTTATACTCTCACGAACAGGTAGGAAATGGGCTACTTTGGAAAGACGATCGACAACGACGAAGATAGCATTATTCCCTCTCTTGGTCCTGGGAAAACCGGTAATGAAATCCATACCAATTTTATCCCATTTCCATTCAGGAATAGCTAAGGGTTGAAGGGTGCCAGCAGGCCGTTGGTGCTCTGCTTTAACACGACGACAGACGTCGCAATTTGCAATATACTGAGCAATTTCTCTCTTCATCCTAGTCCACCAGAACCTCTGGCGTAGGTCCTGATACATCTTAGTACTACCGGGATGAATGGTGAGAGGAGATTCATGAGCTTCCTTAAGGATCAAACGCCTCAGGTTTCGCACTTTGGGAACCACTAGTCGATTCCCGAAGTATACGACCCCTTGATCATTAATGGAGAAGCAATTCGCAATTCCTTTCTGAATGTTTCTCTTGATGCGGGAGATTCCCGGATCTACCTTCTGTGCTTTGATAATCTGATCCGTAAGGGTAGGTTTTGCCACCAAGGTGGAAAGAAAACCTTGAGGTACAATGTGAAGGTTAAGCTTCCGAAATTCCTCATGGAGAAGCGGTTAACTTTGTTGTAACATCAGGTTGTTACAATAAGATTTACGACTTAGCGCATCAGCCATGACGTTGGCTTTCCCTGGGGTGTAGGTTATTCCTAGGTCGAAGTCTGTGATCAATTCAACCCAACGTCTTTGCCTGAGATTCAGATCCGGTTGGGTGAAAATGTACTTCAGGCTTTGGTGATCAGTGAATATTTCGCAACGATTACCGAGGAGGTAATGTCACCAGGTTTTAAGTGCATAGACTACAGCTGCAAGCTCTAGATCATGAGTAGGATAATTCTCCTCATGTGGGTGCAATTGCCGTGAAGCGTAGGCAATTACGTGTCGATCTTGCATGAGAATGCAACCTAGTCCTTGTCGCGAGGCGTCGCAGTAGATAAGAAAGTCCTTGGAGAAGTCTGGCGGTACCAGTACGGGAGCAGAAGTTAGGCGTCTTTTCAGTTCCTAAAAGCTGTGCTCACATTGTGGAGTCCACTCGAACTTCTTATCTTTCTTGAGGAGTTCGGTTAGAGGTTTGGCAACTTTGGAGAAGTTCTCGACAAAGCGACGACAATAGCTCGCTAAGCCCAGAAAACTCCGAACTTGCTTGACCGATTCAGGTGGAGTCCAATTAAGGACGGCTTGAACTCACTCAGGGTTAACAGCAATACCTTTACCAGATATTACATGACCCAGATAGGTCACTTCCGGCAACCAGAATTCATATTTAGAAAATTTGGCATAAAGGCGATGCTCTCGAAGTTTCTGCAACACTAGCCTTAGATGTTCGGCATGTTCTTCCTCGTTCTTGGAGTAGATGAGTATATCATCGAGGTAAACCACGACGAATTTATCCAAATACTCCATGAAGATTGAGTTCATTAACCGAGAAAAGGTGGCTGGAGCGTTGGTTAAACCGAAGGACATGACGGTGTACTCGTATTGGCCATAACGAGTAACAAAGGCCGTTTTAGGAATGTCCCCGTTTCTGATTTTGATTTGATGGTAGCCCAACCTCAAATCCATCTTGGAGAAGACTGAGGATCCAGTGAGCTGATCGTACAGGTCGTTGATCCTGGGAAGCGGATATTTGTTCTTGATTGTGACCAAATTAATAGGTCGGTAATCTACAACCATCCGGTCCGTACCATCCTTCTTCTTGACGAAGAGAACGGGGCAAGCCCACGGAGATGAACTAGGTCGGATGAAACCCTTTTTCAAGGACTCATCGAGTTGTTTCTTAAGCTCGGCTAGTTCTAAGGGTGCCATCTTATAAGGTCTTCTAGCAATCGGAACGGTTCCTGGAATGAGGTCTATTACAAACTCAACATCCCTGTCAGGTGGAACACCTGGCAATTCCTCTGGAAAGACATCCGGGAAGTCACGGACTACCGGAACGTCCTCAAGGTCTGGCAAAGGGCTGGTGTTAAGAGAGTATAATTGTCGCTTGGCTATTCGGGTCAAGACATTGACTATCTTGCCCGAAGGGTGAGTGAGTTGAACAGTCCTAGAGAAACAATCAATTTTGGCATGATGAGCTGACATCCAGTCCATACCCAAAATGATATTAATATCTGAAAATTTAAGGGCTATCAAAGAGGCAAGGAAAACAAGTCTGTCGACTTGGATTTCATTTCCATGGCTTACTCTAGAAGTTTGCCATTTGGATCCCGGAGTTTGAATTACCATAGAGGTTGGCATATCACCGAATGCGACGTTATGCAGACGAGCATAATTTTCAGATATAAAAGAATGAGAGGCTCCTGTATCGAAAAGAACAGATGCCGAGTGGCAATTGACAAGAAGCGTACCGAGAACGACGTTGGGATCCTCTTGAGCTTCTTCGGCAGAGATACAGTTGACATGGCCACGTGAGGCGGTGACCGGCTTGGCGTGGAATATTTTTCCTGTCGGCTTGCCACGGCCAACAGCTTTAGCAGATTGATTGGGGTTGGTCTGGGGACACTCACGCATATAGTGACCAGATTCCCCACACTTGAAACAAGTCACGGAACTGGTACGTGGAGGAGCATTGTTAGTTGGACCCCCATAGGGCTTGGCCGGTGCAGACTGTTGAACAGGGCGAGGCGCCTGGAAAGATGGCCTCGGTGTGAACCTGGGTGGCAGGGCGGTGTTGGGCACCCACACGCGGCGCTTCTGAGGACCAGCACCGGATGAGGAACCCATGTCACAGCCATGCTTGCGTGTTGCGTCATAGTCAGTCTGACCAGTTTCAGCACTGATGGCTTTGTTGACAAGTTTCTGAAAAGATGTGCACTCATGCAGACGGAGGTCGCGGCGAAGCTCAGGACCAAGGCCCTTACGGAACCTTGCTTGCTTCTTGGCATCGGTAGAAACTTCCTCGGTTGCATATCGTGCGAGGTTACCAAACTCCCTGCTGTAAACATCCACAGAAAGTCGGCCTTGGGTGAAACTGCAAAATTCTTCACGTTTACGGTCCATGAGACCCTCCGGAATGTGATGCTCACGGAAAGCCTCGCTGAACTCAGCCCAAGTAGTGACATGGCCCACCGGGCGCATAGCTCCATAATTTTCCCACCATAGACTGGCGGGGCCTTCAAGATGATATACAGCAAAGGTGACCTTGTCAGCCTCCGCTACCAGCGCGGAACGCAGTTTGTGAGCAATACTGCGAAGCCAGTCATCAGCGTCGAGAGGCTCGACGGAGTGGTGGAACGTGGGTGGATGTAATTTGATAAAATCACTGAGTGACACCACGTTAGTCCTCTGATGGTGTGCCGTGTTCTGTTCAATACGCTCCAACAAACGGTTGGTCTCCCGCTTGTTTCTCTCAGCTTCCATCATAACCTCGGCTAGGGAAGGAGGATGAGGCAGATTTTCATTCCTACCTTCACTGCCTTCGGCCTGCTCTTGAGAAGCAGGGTTAGCGCGCGTGTTGACCATCCTAGGTAAACAAGACAATGATTTAGTCAGAATGATAAAATTCCGACAAAGGATAGAAATGTAAGGAATAACTCGAAATGCAAGATGATCATCCGTATGACATGGTAGATACAGAAACTGCTTCTTTATTCCATCGTCATACACACCATACAGGGTTTAGTACAAGACCAAACAAAGTACTATTACGGTGAAAAGAGGATTACATCTCATCGGAGGCATTCCAAGCTCCTATACATTATTTTTCTACACCTCCGGAAAGAGTACAAACTAGGTCATATCCCACGAGTCACGCGGGACGATAGAGGACACAGCTAGTGCGAACTAGTGATACTACCACTAACTCAGACTGATCCGTAGTAGTCCTCGTAGAAGTCACCTCCATAGCCTGGAAGCTCAACATGATCATCCGGAAACAGACGATCTCGCGGAGCTTGTGGACCATAGGGGCTAGGATGAGGCCTTGGACCAACAGACGGTGGCCTGCGGGGACCACGAGGTGGGGTGATGCCTCCTACATCACGCCAAACCATCACGTCTGGCAGAGCAGATCTCACAGGATAGAGATCGCGCATATCTGAATATCCAGCTTGCACCGCCGGTGCGAACCGAGTCAAGGTGGCCCAGTGGTCAGCACGGGTATTGAAGAGCTCTAACCTCAAGGCCCGATTTTCACGGTCCTTATCCTCGAGCATCTCAGCAGTGGTGCGAGTCCGTGAATCCTCCTGAGTGGGGTCAGCATAGATAGCTTGGAGATACCCTTGTGCTCCCGGGAGTGATCCTGGCATATACCGGAAATCAGAGTCCCGAAATAGACCAGATCTGACTCGCATAATGGTCATCATAGAGTAGGCGGCGTCCTGCACAGCCATCTCAATGGTAACCCCGAGTCCATAGGAGCAGTGAAGAGGCTCAGTGGATCCAGGATAAGATGGAAATATCCTGACAGTGCAGAGATACTGGCTTTGATTAAAGTCTCGGAATTGCTCTTCGACCGTGTACTCGGGATACCAGCGGTATCCAGCCTCAGTCATTACCCTGACCAACTTGGCAGTATGGCCGGGTACATCTAGGCATCGAGTCAGGCGAACCACTTGATTGGGGTCGCGAGTGGCCATCTGAAAGCACAATCATAATGCAAAGGCATTAGAATTCCTAGCAAAATTTCGGCAGCATAACAGCTGTAAATGCTCAAGAAGGATTTTGAGACATTTGACAAAGGATTACATACACACTCATCATCATCATATCAAGTTCTGAGACCATTCTAACAACATAATGTGGTAGTAGAACTGAACTAGGCTTGTATCCATCAAACTTATAAGGTACTACTGATTAGTAACACGTGATCCTGATAGAGAGAATAGGTCCTAATTCCTTAACCCCCGGTGGAAGAATGGACTGACTCAGATCAGAATGTCATAAGATAAAGGAGTAAAAGAGCCTTACGTTCCAACCCACAAACAATTCCCCTACATATAACTAAAGAATTTCTAGACTCAACATCGACCAGTTTGGCTTGGAGAACCTACAGGCAGTCCGGCTCTGATGCCAACGCTGTCAGGACCACGACTCGATGTCACATCGATCTAGCCGGTAACACCTCATATCACTTTGCGGCCTCTCGCACGGTATCCCCACGGGTGTCGCCTTACCTTTGCCCGGGACCGTTTGCGCCTTTTGGCTCACGTATATGATAGTGTCGCTAGCATCCATATGATAAGGAGCCCGGGCTGACATGACTAGTCGTAAACCCAAAGTGGCACAGACTTACAGGGACAGGCATCCATGACCCAGCTTCGAACGTGTCGGTCATCAGCAAGTGGGTCCGGGCTGTAGCACTGGGCTAGCAGGACTCCGGTAAACCGGGCTGTAGCGGGCTAACAGGACTCCGGTACTCAAAGCGTGACATTTCCCCGAAGGGACAGACACAGGAACGAAGAAGGACACATGCCGGCCAGCCTAAGTGTTCCAGAGCAGTAGCAAGCTACCATGGCTCAGCGATAACACTAGGAGACATTTCCCGGTAAGAGAGGCTACTAAAGATAAACAACTAGATAGTCAGATCCCACACATACCAAGCATTTCAATCATACACACAATATGCTCGATATGTGCAAATACAACGAAGCATCACAACATGACTCTACGACACAAGTACTTTATTTAAGGCTCAGGGAGCCATACATAACATACACCAAGGTACGGGTCTCACGACCCAACATACAAGTCATACAGTCATACAAACCAGCAGCGGAAGTAACTTGTCTGAGTACAGACAACTAGTAAAATAAAAGAGGCTTGGAAAGCCTAGCTATACTACAAGGTCCTTCACAAGCTCAGGGTCACCACCTGGGTCTTTAGCCTACTCGTTGATGTCAACGTCTACATAGAACCCATCAGAAGGGGTTGCAGCGTCTTCTGTAAAAATGTAGATTATAGCAACATGAGTACAAAGGTACTCAGCAAGACTTACATCAGATCCTACATACATGCATGGTATCAAGAAGGGTTGGTGGAGTTATTGCAGCAAGCCAGCTTTGACTCTTGGCTAGGCTATCCTACGATACTCCAACTTGAAAAGGTTTTGCGCACACGAGTCCACTACTCACCACATCAATACACTACCGAGGATCCACCTCCGTCTTCCTACGGAAGAGCCATCCTCGGCACTCACACTTATCTTTAGGCTTTTAACAGTTTCCATTTACTTGTCTATGAACTGTACAGGCAACCAAGTAGTCCTTTACCGCGGACGCGGCTATTCGAATAGATCATGTTAACCCTGCAGGGGTGTACTCCTTCATACACGCTCTCACCACTTACCGTCGTTTACACGACATGTACTCGGCAACCTTCAAGCGGAAGCCCAACGTGGGTGTCGGCCACGACCTACCTAATCACCTAAGCCTCCAGTCCAGGTTTATCGCCTATCCAGGTTCCATCTGCAGGGAGTCCGGCCGAGGTTTCCCATACGGCCCCGAACGATGTGAACAGGGTTCCCGAAATACCTAACGGTTATTCGGTACACCGTGCCACGTACCTACCGCATCACAGCCCACCCCTACGGTCAGCGCTGTCCACAGCCTCCAGTAGGCTACAAACACCAGAAACTACTTGCAACTCCTGGACGGAGAACTAGGGTGAATAAGAAGCCGAGAGGGTCCATTGGTTTCGGGCCCAATGCATGGTAGTAGCTGATTCTTAAATCACACATACAGATCTCAGTGCTTAAGGTCGGCTTCAATGAAACAACCCACCATGTACTCCTACATGGCCTCTCATCGATACCTTTACCAAATCGTGTTCACCACACCACTCTCATTACCGACATAATCATTTCACTCTAGCCCATCACCCAGATGAACCAGACCTGACACGACTCTAAGCATAGCAGGCATAGCAAGGTAGGAACAACATATACATATGGCTCAATCAACTCCTACACATGCTAGTGGGTTTCATCTAGTTACTGTGGCAATGACAGGTCATGCAGAGGAAATGGGTTCAACTACCGTAGCACACAGCAGTTTGAAACGCGTTGTCTTAATGCAGTAAAAGAGAGCAGGAGCGAGAACATGGGATTGTATCGATATGATCAAATGGTTGGTTGCTTGCCTGATGGTTCGATGCACTGATACGGTTCTTCGTTAGGGTAATCACGGTACTCCTCGGAGGCAGAACCTGTCGCAAAGGGCACCGACACACAACCATCACCAAACAATGTGCAACAATATGATGCATGCATGAAACATGGCAATATGAGTGTGTTGGGCTAATGCAACTAAAACCAGAAGGGTTTGAACAAGTTTGAATCAAAGATTCAAATTTTCAAACTCAAACATGGCCTTTTAAAGTGCTTTTCCTTGTTCTGCTTAAAACATCAATTTAACTTGTTTGATCATGCATGAAAATAGTACAGATGGATAGCTTGGATTTTTCTGATCATTTTTCATATATAATTTGTCCAATTTGGAGTTACAGAATAAAAGTTATGAATTTTTAAAGTTTAAATAACATTCTGGAATTTCCTGATTTAAATTAAATCCAGAAATATAAATATTGCGCCAGCATGACGTCAGCATGACGTCAGTGGTCAACTGCGGCTGGCTGGAGTCAAACCTGACGTGTGGGGTCCACATGTCAGTGACAGGGGGATTAAACAGGGTTAGTTTAATCCTAATTAGGGGTTAGTGGCGCTGGGGCCCACTGGTCAGTGTCAGGGGGTTAACTAACAGTGGTTAGCGCTAATGATGTCCACCTGGCCGACGGGGCCCACGCGTCAGTGACCCTGGGGGGGTCAAACCCCAGGTCGGACAAGTCAAACCCCACCGGCGACATGACGCCGGCGAGGTCCGAGACGGCGGCGTGATGCGGGATCGCGCTACAGGGCACGGGCGAGGCTGTGCTTGGGCTCGTTGGAGAGCCCTTGCTCCCGCGCGTCGAACGGTGGTGGTGGCCGTGCCTGAGGTGGCCGGAGTCGACAGCGGCGAGCTCGGCTGCGGCCGCCGGGGTTCGGTCGTGCACGGAAACGGGGTTGGAGCTCGAAGCCGAGCGAAGCGAGGCGCTAGGGATGCTCTATGGAGCCTTACGAACTCGTTGGACTCGCCGGGGTGACCAAATGGTCACCGGAGCTGCGTCGACGGCGAGCTCGGCGACGGCAGAGGTTCGGCCGTGGTGGGGAGGAGGCTACGGTGAGGGAACGAGGGGGAGAAGAGGGGGAAACGGTGGCGTAGCTCACCGCGGTTGCAGTGGGCGTCGAAGCGGGCTCGGGGACGCGCTGGAGACGGCGAATCGACGGCGACGGTGGTCGGAGCCCGAGGAGGGGAACGGCGACGTGGCGGCGATGCAGGGCTTCAGGAGGCCCGTGGAGCGGTGGGGAGGAAGAGGAGGTCGAGGCGGAGCCGCTGAGCTAGTCGGGGGAGCGAGGGGTGGCCGGAGACGGCTGCTATGGCGAACGGCGGCGACGGTGGTGTTCGGCCGTGTGAGAGAGAGAGCAAGGGAGAGGAGGGGAGAGCCGAGGGAGAGTGAGAGAGAGCAGGGGGAGAGGCGTGGCGTCGTCCGGGGCATCGAGCGAGGAGGGGAGGGCAGGCAGGCAGGGAGAGAGGTGGCGTGGCGCGGTGGCGCGCGCGCGCGCCGGCCACACTCCCCTCCCTCTGTCGAGGATGAAGACGACAGAGGAGGGAGGCGGGCTGGGCCGCCTGCTGGCTGGGCCGGCCAGCTGGCTGGGCCGCACAGGGAGGAGCCCAGGTAAGTTTCTCCCTTTATTTATTTTTTTGTTTTCTAATTTCTGACATTTGTTTTGATTTAAATAATATATTAAATCATTTATTTAACTTATGCCAATTTTTGCAGGAGCTAGATATATTATTCCAGAGCTCCTTTATAAATGGCATAATATTTGGACATATATTAATATATATAATTAATATATTTCCAATACAAATATTTATGTATTAATTCCAAATGCCCAAAATAAATACCTATGAGCTCTTAAAAAATATTGGTTTGATTTTTATCTCTGCCCAATATTTTCAGAGAGCAACATGAGCATTTTCTTGGACCCTTTTGGAGAAATTTTTATTTGGGTCATTTTCAAAATGATTCTGAGGTTTTCACAGATCCCCATTTCAAGTTTTTGATGAAACAGTAAACATGATGCAACACTCTAATGCATGACTAGCTAGGGTGTGACATTCGTGGCGTTATCAGTGATGATGCTGTGGGGGACGCCAAAACAGTGTACTACCCTGGATATGAAGTCTATCACAGGTCCGGATTCTGCCGTTTTAACCGGCTTGGCTTCAATCCATTTGGTGAATTTGTCCACCATGACCAATAAGTATTTGTGCTTGTGGGTTCCCCCTTTAAGGAGTCCAACCATGTCAAGCCACCAGACCGCGAACGGCCAGGTGATGGGTATAGTTTTGAGGGCGGTGGGTGGCATGTGGCTCTGATTAGCAAAGAGCTGGCAACCGACGCATCGTTGGACTAAGTCCTAAGCATCTGCCCGGGCTGTTGGCCAATAAAATCCTGTACGGAAGGTCTTGCCTACAAGGGCCCGGGCTGCGGCGTGGTGCCCGCCGAGTCCGGCATGAATTTCAGCCAGGAGATTTTGCCCCTCCTCTTCGGAGATACACCTTTGAAGGACTCCGGTTGTGCTTTTCTTATAAAGTTCTCCCTCATGGACCTTATAGGCTTTAGATTGCCGAACTATGCAGCGGGCCTCGTTTTGGTCTTCGGGAAGTTCCTGCCTAATTAAGTATGCTAGGAATGGTTCCGTCCACGGGGCAATTACTGCCATTATTTCGTGGGCTGAAGGTGTTATTTCGTTGGCTGAGCCGCCGATTGTGTCAGAATTGTCTGAGTTAGGTGATGCAGCTGGCTCCGGATTGTTATTTCCGAACTCCTCTTCCCATAATACAGATGGCTTAAAGATCCGTTCTAGGAAGATGTTTGGAGGGATGGCGTCACGTTTTGCGCCGATGCATGCTAACACGTCTGCTGCCTGGTTATTATCCCGGGCTACATGGTGGAATTCGAGTCCTTCGAACCGAGCTGACATTTTTAGGACGGCGTTGCGGTAAGATGCCATTTTCGGATCTTTCGCGTCAAAGTCTCCATTTACTTGGGATATTGCGAGGTTTGAATCCCAGCGCACCTCTAGGCGTTGAATGCCCATGGAGATTGCCATCCGGAGGCCGTGTAGAAGGGCCTCGTATTCGGCTGCGTTGTTGGAGTCCATGTACATTATTTGAAGTATGTATTGGACTGTGTCTCCAGTTGGGGACGTCAAGACGACGCCAGCCCCCAAGCCAGCCAACATTTTGGATCCGCTGAAATGCATGATCCAATTGGAGTACGCGCCGTACTCTTTAGGGAGTTCGGCTTTGGTCCATTCGGCGACGAAGTCAGCCAGGACTTGCGACTTTATAGCTCGCTGTGGTTTGTAGGTTATGTCAAATGGTAAGAGCTCAATGGCCCATTTTGCAATCCTGCCCGTTGCGTCGCGATTGTTTATAATATCGTTGAGAGGTACTTCAGAGGCCACTGTTATGGAACACTCTTGAAAGTAGTGTCGCAGCTTCTGGGATGCCATGAACACCGCATACGCTATCTTTTGATAATGTGGGTACCGGGACTTGCATGTAGTTAAGACAGTGGATACGTAGTACACTGGTTTTTGAAGAGGGAATCTGTGCCCTTCTATTTCTCGTTCGACGACGAGTACCACGCTGATAACTTGATGTGTTGCCGCGATATATAATAACATAGGTTCGTCCAGGTTGGGCGCGGCCAGGACCGGATTTGTTGCCAGTATGGCCTTGATTTCTTCGAGTCCGGCCGTGGCGGCATCCATCCATTCGAAGTGTTCGATGCGCCAGAGGAGGCGATAGAGGGGCAGAGCCTTTTCTCCCAAACGGGAGATGAAGCGGCTTAGAGCCGCTACGCACCCAGTTAGTTTTTGTATTTGCTTGAGGTCTTTTGGGATATCCAATTGTGACAGAGCTCAGATCTTGGCTGGGTTTGCTTCAATTCCTCTACCGGATACAATGAAGCCCAAAAGCTTTCCGGCTGGTACTCCGAAGACACATTTTTCCGGGTTGATCTTAATGTGATATGCTCGGAGGTTGTCAAATGTCACCCTCAAGTCGTCTACTAGAGTTTCGACGTGTTTGGTCTTGACGACCACATCGTCTACATATGCGTCTACTGTTTTTCCTATCTGGGTAGCCAGACATGTCTGAATCATGCGCTGATATGTTGCGCCGGTGTTTTTCAGTCTGAAGGGCATTGTGTTGAAGCAGAATGGCCCATATGGAGTAATGAATGCCGTTGCGGCCTGGTCTTTTTCCGCCATCTTGATTTGATGGTATCCGGAGTATGCATCGAGGAAGCACAATGAATCGTGCCCTGCGGTAGCATCGATGATTTGGTCGATGCGAGGGAGAGGGAAAGGGTCCTTTGGACATGCCTTGTTAAGGTCTTTGAAATCGACGCAGAGGCACCAGGATTTGTCCTTTTTTGGTACCATTACCAGGTTGGCTAGCCAGTCCGGATGTTTGATATCTCTGATGAATCCGACTTCTAAGAGTTTGGCTAGCTCCTCTCCCATTGCCTGTCTTTTGGGTTCAGAAAATCACCGAAGAGCTTGTTTGACTGGCTTGAATCCTTTTAGGATATTTAGGCTGTGCTCTGCCAGCCTGCATGGGATTCCTGGCATGTCTGAAGGGTGCCAGGCAAAAATGTCCCAATTTTCCCGAAGGAATTCTCGTAGTGCGGCTTCTACATCAGGATTTAATTGTGCCCCAATGGATGCCGTCTTTGTGGGGTCCGTTGGATGGACCTGAAATTTGACTATTTCGTCTGCTGGTTTAAAAGAGGTGGACTTGGACCTCTTATCAAGTATCACATCGTCCCTATCCACCATGGAGCGCAGCGCAGTTAATTGCTCTGCCGCTAGGGCTTCGGATAATGCCTCTAGGGCCAGTGCGGCTGTCTTATTTTCAGCGCGGAGTGTTGTATCTGGATCACTGGCAAGAGTGATTATTCCATTGGGTCCGGGCATTTTGAGCTTCATGTACCCGTAATGGGGTATAGCTTGGAAGGTTGTGAATGCCTCTCGCCCTAACAAGGCGTGATATATCTGCCGAATGGGGCCACTTGGAACGTGACCTCTTCGGACCTGTAATTGTCCGGCGAGCCGAACACTACATCTAGTGTGATTTTTCCTGTGCAGCGTACTTCTCGACTAAGGATTATTCCCCTGAAGGTTTTGCTACTCCGCTCGATGCGGCTCGAATCAATTTCCATTTTTTGAAGGGTTTCTTCGTAGATGAGGTTTAATCCGCTGTCGCCATCCATGAGTACCTTGGTAAGACGAAAGCCGTCCACTATCGGACTGAGGACCAATGCGGCTGGTGCTCTAGCTGTTCGGAATTTAGGTTCATCGCTGGCATTGAAGGTGATAGCCGTGTCACTCCATGGATTTGTTGTTGCTACTTGGTAGACTTCGGTGAAGCTACAGATTGTTCGTTTCCGCATGTTATTTGATGCAAAAGTCTCGAAGACTGTTAATACCGTACTGGTGCTGCTGGGCTGATTGCCCGGGGCTAAAAAGCCTTCGCCACTTTTGGCCACCTGCCGTAATATCCAACATCCTAGAAGGCTATGTGTTGGAGTGGCGCCCTCCGTACTATGGATTTTGTAGGGTCCGTTGAGCCATCCCTCCAGTACGGTTCCGTACCCTTTAGGGGTTTTTTGCTTTTTGGTTTTTAACCCAGGTGCTTGAGTATGACACACCCTTTTATTTCGGACTGGGGTTGTATTCAGGGTCGGATTGTCCCAAAACCTAGTTTCGGTTTTCCAGGCACTCTCCATCACGCAGTATTTTTGTACAATGGTCGCTAGGTCGGCGAAGCGTGTAACTTCCGACGACTGATGGCGTTTATGATTCCCTTGTCCGTGCAATTATTGCAGAAGATTGAAATCGCGCTTTCTTCACAGCAGTCCTTTATCCTGTTCATAACCAGGAGGAATCTAGCCCAGTAATGATGTACTGTTTCATCGGGCTCTTGCCGTATTTGAGATAGATCGCTTATGTTTGGGTGGGCGGGTGGAATCAAGTTTGGAACCCCACCCGATCTGGGGCTCAAAGGCCAAGAAGCTTCCGGATTCGGAAGCTTGGTTTGCTGGACGCTTTCCAACAAATCTGGTCCGATGCCTGACTTTAGGTTCAGTATTTGATTAGCGTCCGTCCCTCCGCGGGAATCCGGCATGGAGGGATCGGGAATCCGGACATAGTTGGTTTTTAACATAGAAGAAGAGTCGCCGCATTGTTCTTCTACCACAACAACGTGGTGGGTAACCTGGGGAGAGTTAATTTCTCTCAGATCGGTTTTAATCCCAATCTGATCGTAGTCGGTAGCGACTCCCAGGGCGGTGATGCGATCCAAGAGCTCGTTTACGGAGGAGAGCTCAATCGGATCTAGCTGCTCGGTGATTTCCGAGCTAACGTGAAGATCGCTTTTAATGACCTGAGAGGTCATTGTCGGAGCGGTGGCCGAACAGGCGGTCATAAGAAAACCGCCTAGCCGGATAGTCTGGCCGGCGGCCAAAGCTCCCTTGACGACGGTGCCGTCTTTAAAGACGGGAAAAGGCATCCTTCCTGATGGTGACGGGACAGAGGAACTCTCAATGAAAGCACCAATGTCGGTGTCAAAACCGGCGGATCTCGGGTAGGGGGTCCCGAACTGTGCGTCTAGGCGGATGGTAACAGGAGACGAGGGACACGATGTTTTACCCAGGTTCGGGCCCTCTTGATGGAGGTAAAACCCTACGTCCTTCTTGATTAATATTGATGATGTGTGTTACAAGAGTGGATCTACCACGAGATCAAGGAGGCTAAACCCTAGAAACTAGCCTATGGTATGATTGTTGTTCCTCCTACGGACTAAGGCCATCCGGTTTATATAGACACCAGAGAGGGCTAGGGTTACACAAAGTCAGTTACAATGGTAGGAGATCTACATATCCGTATCGCCAAGCTTGCCTTCCACGCCAAGGAAAGTCCCATCCGGACACGGGACGAAGTCTTCAATCATGTATCTTCATAGTCTTGGAGTCCGGCCGATGATGATAGTTCGGCTATCTGAACACCCCCTAGTCCGGGACTCCCTCAGCCGGCCTAGCTAAAGGCCCACGAGATTGCGCCGACATTAATGGGCCGGCCCAGCTGTAGGCCCACAAGATTTTGAGGACCCTAGTAGGCCGGCCCATTAACTGGCTGCCATGTTTTGGGCCAAATGTCGGCCAATAATTGATCCGGTTCATTAATGGCCTGCCACGTTTCGGGCCTAATAATGTCCCATATAAGATCCGGCCCATTAAAAGCCTCCCACTTTCTGGGCCAAATCACAGCCCAGATCAGGTCCGGCCCTTTAAGAGGCTTTGGGCTCAATTATGGCCCATATCAGATTCGGCCCGTTGACTGGACGCTATGCTTTTGGGCCCACTTGCTAAAGGCCCATTTAGTAATTCGACCTGATATTAGTTTTGACCTGTTAAGGGCCCATTTAACATTTCGGCCTGTTAAAAGCCCGTCATATAGTTGGGCCTAACTACGGCCCAGTTTGCATCCGGCCTGCTCGCAGCCGATATCTGATTGGGCTAAACAAGGACCGAGACAACTTTGGCCTGTTAAAAGCCCGTGAATTGATTCGCACAATCATGGGCCGGGGTCCATTTCAGGCTGCCGCTGGCCTGTGAGCTATTCGGCACATTTTAGGCCCAGCCTACTTCTCAGCCTCCTAAAAGCCCATTGAGTTTTCTTGCGAAAAGAGGGCAGGGGGTTACTCGGCCTATTAAAGGCCCGAATCTACTAGTGGGCCAGTTTGACGGGGCCCATGATGCGGATCATACATCGTGATTGCATGACGGCCCGATTATGTACCGTAACTTTACGGTTTGGCCGGTTTACTGCGAAGACATGACATATATACAGTAAAATAACTGCAGCATCGTGAATAAGAAAAAATCTAGACTATACAATAAAGAAATTACGGCATATTACATCCATTGGGCATCAAAGTTCGCCACTATGATAATAAAGCACAAGCAGAAAGCAGATTACATACACTGGGCATCAAAGATCGCCACCAGTGCAAATAAACATGCCGACAAAATAATATACAAAACCGACAGCACTTCAATAGAGTTCAAGAAAGGTTAGCCCTGCTGGGGAGCTGCAGCGCAAGCAGCTAAGCAAGATGATGAGACTGCGCTTGTTCAACACTTATATCTTCCTCACTCTGAAAGATAAACAAGTACACAGATGACAGGTTTCGCACATAAAAGTATCAGTGCTGACAATTCATCACATTTCTTATTGACGAATAAAGTGACACAGTTTAAAATTGCATTAACACAATATGGTATTGTTCAGGTCAAGACATGACAGGAAATGACATTGTGAAGGAGTTGGCAGCTTCACGACACCACTGGATTACAGATCAAGAAATCGTAAGTATCAATGGTTAGTGTGCTGTCAATTTATCCCATTTCAGATTGGCAAATAAAGAGACAGTTTAAATAATAGTAGAATGATATGACATTGTTCATAGTTAAGACATTGCAGAATATGACATTGTGCTGTAGTGGGTAGGTTCACCACACCAGTGGATTACGGATGAAGAACAGAAGCATACATGCAGTGCAAAAGAAGATCACTTGCTCTGAATAGTTTAATTTACATGGTATCTGCCTTTGACTCCTCGAGGTTAGAATAGTCATTAGGATGATATTCTGAACAAGAATCAATAGGTGGGGAGCGTACGAGTTTCATTGCTTCCAGAATGGCACTCAATGCCTTGGTGCCAATTTTGTAAGTCATTGCAGTGTTCCACAATATTCTTCTGATGCACGGATTCTGATATTCACTATAATTGTGTATAATATCTGAGAACCATGAAAACATAAATAGTTGTGAGATTATCTTTGTAATGCAGATGATATTCTAATATAGGGGCGCCCCTGTAAACACTTATGTTCTATCACTGGATTCTGATGAGAGAGCTCATGTGTGATGTAATATCATGCGTGCATTTATATAATCTGGCACAAGTACGCAAAAAAGTAGGCTCCAGAAGTAAGGATAGCTGGCAGATGATAGGTTCGTAATATACTGTATAGAGAGTTTATTGCCAAACCATGATAACAAGAGCACACAACAACTAGGCAGATCATAGTGTACATAACAGGGGTACACCATAACCACGGCATATAAATCGGGAAAGTGGAACTGGCTTGAAAATACGGTGTTGTATTGCTGCTAGTAATTGAAAGCCTATCGATCACGTACAGGCCAGCACTATCGAACATGGTAAAGAAGAGCAAGTAGATTTTGGATAATAAAATGTTGGTTGCGCAGTGCCCACACATGATGAACCAGAGCGCATTAAGAATGCAACTCCCAGTTGTCTCTCGACCATTTCAGGCGGTTGGATGAAGATCCTTCGTCCCCTAACCCTTCTTCTTCCTCGTCTCTGATTCTTCCCATACAGAACATCGCACGGGCCGCCGGCCGGACCACCGGCCCCCACCGCCTATGTTCCTCCGCCACCCCCACCCCCACCCGCGTCGAGTTTTCTTCGTTCAGCGAGGCCCCACAACCACCCGAGCCCCTTGGATCACATAGGCGAACTCCGGCAAGCTCTGAAAAATTGACTGACCCAATTTTGAAATCTAGTCTACTGTGATTTAACTAGTGTGGAATATAAAAGGGGAAAACCATAAGCATTGGGAGTATAGTGTTGAGCATGCTATGGCGGATCTGAAGGTGCAAACCAGACAAAGGCAACTTCGCAACCAAGACAAGAAATCAGAGTAAAGCAGTGGCGATCTATTTTCTTACTGCGATAAATAAGTTGAGCAGATACGAAAGAGTACCGCCTCTGGTGTGGCGTCGTGTACGCATCTGTTGAGAATTTGACGATGCTGCGGTAGCGATGGCTGTCGGTGGCGTGGAAGCAGATCTAGGAGGGTAGACGGTGGTGGCAGGGCGCGGTGGACGAGACGGTCGTAGGAGCGGTGCCGGCAAGGTGGACGGCGGTGGGGATGAAGCGAGAGGACGGGATGCAAGGTTCCCGGTCCGAAGGCGTGGATGAGAGAGGTCGATCTCTTGTAATGGACGGCGGTGGAGGGGGTGGCAGACGGCGGCGGACGGAGGAGGGTGGCTTGGAGAGGGTGTTTTGGCGCCCACGGAGTACGAATGGGGAAAAGGGAGGTGGAGAGGAAGGGCGGAACCATGTATTCAGGGCGCACTTGTCTCAAATACGAGGAAATTACAAACTTAGCCCCCGTTTCAAATTTCTACTACATCACATCAACATTAGTCCGTTGGGGATAGGACGGTAATGTCGCATACACCAAATATTTGCCGACGAGAGTTTGTTTTTGACACCCACCATGTATGAATATGTATCGGGGAGGGAGTCGATTTCGGCCGAGGGCACACTATGTTTTGGCGCCCACCGTGTATGAATCCGGGTGAGAGGCGTTTACGTCACGTTTGGGTGAAATTACAAACCTACCCCTATCGAAACCTATAGAAATCCAGCAGATAAGCTTTGCGTGGCAGGGTTAGGTAGTAGTGATTTCCATCTCGCAGATTTTGGTTTCGGGAGGTTACTGTGACTTTCCCCGCTTCATTCAAATTTTGCACAGTGCACGTTTACCGTGCCAACTCAATTCGAATCCCGTTTGTATTCACTATTTTTTTCAGGCGGGATCCATTTTCAATTAGAATTACATTCTATATACATCATTTTTTATATATACTTTCAAAAGCACAACACCATTTATACATAAATATGGTTTACAAATGGCATGATCTCAGATTCATAAGGTTGTATCCATCAATTTGGATTTTCAACTATTTGAAACCACTTTATGTTGAAATCCAATGTATGCATTCCTCGCTAATTGTCTCTGATTAATGTGTGTTTCATGCAGTTTTTTAACTTCTCAAACATGTATAATGTGTTTCACACACGCAACATATAGTGTAATCCCGTTTAGACATTAATTGCATATAAACCATGCATTGTTTGTAATTGAAGAATCTATGGATCACCAATATTGGTAAACTATATAACATTACACGTGTGCCCAAATTCAAATGAATATGCATGTTTGATACACCAATTTGCGTTATGGTATTATTGATGTCGTGATCTCCAGTTTAAATATTTGAATCCCCTTTAATCCAGATATTCGTCTCATATAGCTATCACTCATGCTTATATAGGACTATCTCTCTGGACCTATACGCGTTCATCGTCTCTCAGGCATCTCTCGTGCTACCTGTATGTCGACAATGATCTTTTATCTTCGTAACACACTGACGGTACTCTCTCCCTCGACCTTCATCACTCTATCTCTCTCTAAGTATATCTCGCTCCCTGCTATGTGTCTCTAGCTATGATTCTCCATGTGGAATCTCTTTCTCTCACACAAACACAAAACTTTGTCTCCCGGGGTCTCATTTCTCTCAACTATTCCGATGTGTGCCACTCGCACACCCCTCATACATGTCCTTCGCTCCTTAGATATGAGAACCTATGACTCTTCCTCTTCAATATCTCTTTCTCACACACAAACACAAACTCTGTCTCCCAAGGTCTCATATTTCTCCATTGTTCTCTTGTATGTCGCTCAAACACACCCTCTCTCCCTAGAGGTATCTTGCGTTCCCTCATATGTCTTTCTAGCTATCACTCTTGTTGTGAAATATCTTTCTCTCTCGCAGACACAAAACTCCATCTCTCTGGATCTCATTTCTCTCTGATATCTGTTTGTATGTGACTCACATGCACCCTCTCTCTATCTCTCTCACACCCACACACATAACCCAGCCTTCTGATCCACTCGACTCCTATCTCCAGCGCACACTAGCTAGCATCTTTATCTTTCTATTTATCTGTTTCTCCATCAACCTTCTTTCTCACCCTCACTCATGATTCCTATCACGCACACTACATATGTTTCTCTCTACATGCAGTCAAGTGCCCTCTCACACACATATATAACTTCACCCTTTGAACCACCTGACGGTCATCTCTGACACCCAAACTAACGGATGTCTCTCTAGCTAGCATCTCCATCTCTGTATCTATCTGTAGTTTCTCCGTCAACATTTCTTTATCGCACGGAGTCTTGCTTCCTATCACCCACACTATATATGTCTATCCATACATATGCATTTATAGGTTGATCTCTTTTTCACAATCGTTGCGCCTCACCCCCTCTGCTCGCCATAGATGCATGCTCCAGCCCGCGCCACTATCTCTTAAAGACAAAAACACATGCTCAATTGTCGGGCCTTCTTCCCTGCATTCTCACATGCATGCATATTGTCATACCGATCCGTCTCTCCGATGTCGTTGATCTTAGGACTTATGTCTTCTTTCTTTTATCTCGATCATGCACGCGCACACACACACACATCCCACGTATACATGTATACCTATCACACATGCACGTTGAAGGTCTCTATGTCTCCATACGTAGTTAATTACCCTCAATCCTAACGCCACATCGAATCGTTCTCCTCTTTTGTGCACATAACTTCCGCCTGGATGGGCAAAACACACACTCACACTTAACAATCTCCTT
>NC_041387.1:503479691-503482081 GCF_002162155.2 Triticum dicoccoides | reverse complement strand
TGGTGTCTCTCGAACAAACACATTCTCTCGATGTCGACTCCTCTCACGCGCACGCACCTTCTCTTCCCTCCCTACGGGCATTTTCTCTCTCGCACCCCATCGTTGGTGGCCTCTGCCATACACATCACCTCTCTATGATGAAGCCATGCACACTTAAATTACATCCGCCACAGGGGACCCCGTGACACACACACACACACACACACACACATACACACACACACACACGCACGCACACCCCCCACACACACTAAGACTCCATCTCTCTCTCTCCCACACACACACAAACTAAGACTCCATCTCTCTCTCTCCTCTCTCTCTCTCTCTCTCTCTCACACACCACACACTAAGACTCCATCTCACACACACATGCTCTAGGCGGAGCATTTGTTCCTACCACCCTTCATCCAACCTTACCCGTATGATAAACAATCACCTTTATTTACTTGCATAACATGGACAGATAACACTTTACTTTAGTAGTCAACAAACTTATCATCTGTACCCTTATAAAAAAACGAGTTGGCGATGATGGTGTGCCTGCCATCTTGTAATACAGACCGTATGATCTATATTTGACGGATAGGAAGCAAACTATGATAATTTTACAAAAGATACCCGCACCTCTCTCCACATCATTATCTCTCGCAACCTGATTGCTTAGCAATTAAAAAAAAATAAGTCTCTGGAACAATCTAGCATGCATGGTGGCCGCTGCCACCTGCCGACGCCGTCCATCCCCATGCCTCCACCCATTCTGACCACCAGTCACCACCACGCTCCACTCCTCCTCGCCTTATCTCTCATCTTTCATTTTTTCGATGACATTCTCGAGATACTAGTTTTCCGATAAAATTCTCGAGATATCATTAGTTTTTACACATGGGATTACTCCTGCATGGGTCAATCACAACAGGTGTTTTGTAAAAAAATGCATATTGATGTTCCGTGCAATGCACGAGAATCTTGGTTGTAATTATATAACGCAAATCACGAGCAGGAAGTGACATTTTTTTGACACAACCACGTTAACATGGCCACGTAAATCACAAGCAGGAAGGAGAAGGGAAGCGGGCTGTGGAGTAACATTTTTTACCATAATTTCTTAGGAAACTGAGTGCAATAATTGAGTAGTTTTGCAAACTACCATTACTACTACACCTGAAATGGTTCAAAACCTATACTCCCTTGCCAGTGCGCGCTTCCCACGTGAAACGGTCAGCGTCGCCCTGGAGCGTCAGTGCCGCATTAATGCCCGGCCAGAGCGGAGGTGACCTCTCACTGGCGCCGGCTTTGAAGTGGCGCGACGGCCGAGAGAGCGCCGCTTTCCGGTGCACGCGACTGCTCCGCGTCAAGACTGGCCATAGGCCCTGTTTGGATCCATGGGTTAGAGTTAGTTTGAGCTAGTTGGGGCTCAAATAGCCCTAAAGTATCCAAGCATGAGGGTTTAAATTGGAGCAAGTTGCACCGAACCCACCAAAAAAACTATCCCACCCAAGAGGTGCTAACTGGAGATAGTTCTCATTGGGACCACTAAAAATCACTTTTCTCTCTCCATGAAGTGCATTTATTGTCAATCTAACCCTGTCACCCAAACACCTCTTTGGCTACAGTTAGTTCAGGGTTAGTCATGAGTTAGTCTAACCTCTAGCTAAGTTAGAGTATCAAACATGAGCAGTATAGGACATGCAAGTTGCTCAAAGCATACAGGCAAATTCGTACATGAAAGGATTTTTTTTCTTTTTGAAAACGGAACGTGAAAGGAATTTTTTTAGAATGCTCTTGGCATGTCGCTAACATGTGATAGTTAACCGACCTCAATAGACGGCAGAAACGCCAACCCGCCGCACTTTGATAGAGATGAGGAGGGAGAAGCGATACAGGGTGCTGGATTACTAGAGATAGGTGTCGCACGGAAGCCAAGAAATATGGTGATAGCGTGGGTTAGCCATGTACTAGTATGATGTAACTACACTGGGCTGCCGTGTTTCATACTCTTCCAGTCCACTGTGGAGATGATTGGTTAATTTTACATCGCTGAATAATATTAAATATTATGAGTGCAGACGCTCCACCACGACACTACTAGGAAAAGGGCTATAGATGGAAATGGCACTAATGGCGCACCAGACAGGTGGTGCGCCATTAGTATATACTAATGGCGCACCACCTTCTGATGCGCCATTAGTGTTGAAACTACTAATGGCGCACCCTGCCTACGGTGCGCCATTAGTACCAATTTTTTTTTGAACTAGTGCGCCTGTCCAAACATACTAATGGCGCACCGTGTGTGTGGTGCGCCATTACTAGTTAAACTAGTAATGGCGCACCATGCCACGGTGCGCCATTAGTAACCTTGGCCACCACTTCCACCGAATGCACCCCCCCCC
>NC_041387.1:503478480-503479170 GCF_002162155.2 Triticum dicoccoides | reverse complement strand
AAAAAAATAAAACAAAATGATAAAAATGTCAAAAAAATAAAAGAAAATAAGTTTCCCATGTGATATGTGGCCTAGTTGTTGGGAAAATTTGCAAATATGAATTTTGACTTCATTTGCAAAATCTCGCGAGAATTTGTAAAAATGGGCATAACTTTTGCATACTAACTCGGATGAAAAAGTTTTTTATATGAAAAATCATCTACTCGAAAAGTTACATCCAAAATTAACGGGGGGGAACCCCGTTAAACATTTTCAAAATCCTCAAAAACCTAACAGAAAAAAGATACGGGGCTTTCAAGATCTAGAGAGGCAAAAAAAATCAAAAAAATTCAAACTTACTAATGGCGCACCTGCCCATGGTGCGCCATTAGTATCTTCCCTCCTTCAAAATTCAGAATAAGTCAAAAAAATAAAAAAAAATTACTAATGGCGCACCTGACCATGGTGCGCCATTAGTATCTTCCCGCCTTCAAAATTCAAAATAAATCAAAAAAATAAAAAAAATTACTAATGGCGCACCTGACCATGGTGCGCCATTAGTATCTTCCCGCCTTCAAAATTCAAAATAAATCAAAAAAATAAAAAAAATTACTAATGGCGCACCTGACCATGGTGCGCCATTAGTATCTTCCCGCCTTCAAAATTCAAAATAAATCAAAAAAATAAAAAAAATTACTAATGGCGCACCTG
>NC_041387.1:503355927-503477887 GCF_002162155.2 Triticum dicoccoides | reverse complement strand
TACTAATGGCGTGCTGTTAGTGGCGCACCACAGATGCGCCATTAATGGCCATAATAGGTGCGCCATTAGTAGAGGTTTTTCTAGTAGTGCGAGGTTCCTTGCTCCTTCTCGGTTGTCCGGAATCTATGTTCTTCCACTCTAATTTTTTACGTGAGCTTTGTTCATCCTTTTGCCAACACGCGAGACATCTAGCATCAAGGCGCATGTGTTATGCAACGATCGTTCCATCTATATGAAGAACACGTGGCACTGGAACTACGAGATGGACATGTACCCAGGAGTGGACGTACGAACCTGAGTAATGTAGCGCAGTAAGTGAAGTAGAAAGGCACAAATGGTATGAACATGCATGGTATACAAGGTGTGTTTGGTTGCGTTCTCGTCTCAGCATAGTTGTTCCCTCTTCATGCATGCTCAACTCAACACCCCTCTTCATGCATGCTCTCTTCATGCATGCTTATAGTGTATTTGTGCTAAACTAGTGTGGACTCATGCACCCTCCATACACTCTACCAAACACCCAAAAGTAGGTCGAGAAGGGAACTCTTGGCTGGCATTTGTCTCTTACTACGTACTACCACTAAATGTTGTACATGCAATGCACGGTGATGTTATGGAGTACGTGCTTAAGTACTCTACTACTACTATATTAGTTGGAGGCACATATTAACTTTTATATTTGTTTACGTGTATGCCCCGAGACCTTCCAACTAGACTTGTCTTTCTCTCCAGGTCGCACTTTGTATCGTTCATACCACTAAGTACTACTACGTGTGGTCTCCGACCCAGAAGTGGAAGAAGTGGAGACGCTCTACCACGCTATTTTTTTACGATGGGCTCTACCACGCTGTTCATGTCACACTCCTTTCGCTGACGTGTGGGACATCCAGCACGTGCCGTGTTTGGCACCCTTCATCGTAAGAGTTGAAACGCTAGCATTCATCAGAAATAAAAAATAATTATAAATCGGCAGTGATACTGTTTTTTTGCGAACCAATCAGCAGTGATACTATAGCAGACGGTTTCCTTGCTCCTCGATATCGGAAAGAATACTTCCATTCGCCAACATGTGGGACGTCGACCATCCTGGTCCACTTGCCATGCACGCAGAACTCCAAGGGAGAGTCACCCAGGTCGTCGCGCCGCAGTAACAATGACTAATGAGTCATCAAATCACAGGCCCACTTCCCACTTTGAAGTTGCTCGGATGAAGGAACCATCATGACTTCGTTGAATTCTGCTTCTTGAAGAAAACTACTGTACCAGCAGTACTGCTAGCTACAATATTTACTCCAACAAAGGCCTCCTTCCATTCATAGGATAGGAATATGAAAATCATAGGAAGTGAGATGACATGCATCTCAATTCCTATAGAGAAAGAGATGCCATTTGATGCATAGGATAGGAATTTTTCCATTTAGTCTAGGCCAATGTACTGGTAATTTGCTCTAAAAACTACAATAGTAACTAGTAGTACTGGTACATGCTCGTACTCAGACACAGACACACACACTAACTACTAGTACTACTACTTCTCACATGCTAGCCAGATGCCATCGTTCTCCTTCCCGGCTTTGTCGGCGACACCCCATCGTGCTTGGATCTCCGCCGACCTCTCCGCAGCAGCGCGTGCGTCCTTTTCTTTCTTGCGACGGCGGGCCTCTCTTTTCTTGAGTGCTTTCTGACTTTTCCGCTCCCTCTGTGCGGCTTTGGCCGCCTCTTGCTCTACCGCCCATTCGGCCTTGGCATCTTCAAATTCCTCCCACATAGTTGTGAGGTCGCGAGCAGCGATGAACTCGGCACGGCGGGATGCCATCGCTTCCCTACCATTTTGTGTGCGTTCGTGGGCGGCGAGGAACTCGGCGCGGTGGGATGCCATTGCTGCCTTACCGGTTAGTGTGTGGCACGGTGACATGAACGACGCTTGGTGAGAGCTCTGGGGTGGAGTGTCCGGACAACCGTATAGTGCATTGGTTTGTCAAGAGCTCAAGGACAGAAGATGAAGAAAATTAGGATTCCGCTTCAATCCTGGTCATTTATTACCGAGTAAAATGCATTGGCGGTCATCGAACTTGTCTTGATAGCTCACCTTGATCATTGTATATGAGATATGGTGATTATACGGTTGCTGGGTCAGCGTATAGCTCCGTATTTGTATGGTTGACCAGTCAAACAGTCCGCATGCGCCTTATAAGCTCATGTTCTTTATCTATCTACGCGGGCCTACCTGTGAATGGAGAAAGAAATACTGTAAAAACCAAAATTATGCGTATGTGGGGAATCAAACCACGGACTCGTCGCTGCAACGCACCCTCGTCAGCCAAATGAAAATGAAATACTTCACGTCAGACACTCACGCTCACACTGTCAAAGCATGCTAATGCATGCACGTCGCCCTCTAAATCAAAGTCCTGCTCATGGCGCAACGCAAACGGCGAGCCCATCACCTGCGCACCCCGGCCGCGCCTGACATTACTGTTTAGACGTTTGATGGAGGCCTACGCGAACACTGAGCATGTATTCACCTGGCTCAACACCAACGGTCATACTCGGACCGCCTTGCTCATGTATATCGTCCATCACAATGATAATCTATAAAATAGCCTAAGCTAGATAGGGTAGTATGGTAGTATGGTACGGAGTATGTACTATCGTGAGCGACCGATCTTAGTGCCACTGCACACCGAAACCCCTTCCATCGCTAGCGCGCGCTTCCCGCCTGAAACGGTCACGGTCTCTCCAGAATGTCAATGCCGCATTCACCAGACTTAACTGCAGGTGCAATTGGTGTGTCCCTGACATGCGGGCCAAACGCCCGTTGGGCCCACATGTCAGTAACCCAAACGCATCTGGGGTTAAGTCACTGAAGCAGCGTCCGCATTCACGCCCGACAAACCTACTCCGGCGCCAGTTGTCCATCCGTCTGCCGCGGCTCATTGCCATTCGCTCACTATATTAACTTGAGCCCCATCTCCTAGCCATAGCCAAACACCCACACTTATTCTCCTCCGGTCCCTTCCTTCTGTCGGCACCACTTCAACCATGGCCTCCTAGCGCTCTGAAGCTCTCTTGGACGTATTGTCGCAGGAGAAGACGAGGGACATCGGCGGCTCCGCTCCAGGCATGCTCCAAAGCTCTCTTTGACATACTGTCACAGGAGCAAATGAAGGAGATCGCCGGCACCCCCCGGACCGCCCTCCACCGCCACGACCACGAAGCCTGCGCGCGTGCGCGAGCGCAGCCGGCAGTGAGGAAGAGTAGTACATGGTAGGTAGCCGCCGCTCTGGTCCCGGGAAGGCTACCGCTACTCCACTCAGTCGACGCCAAGCTTGGTGGGGTAAATATCGGTGGCCGATTAGCCGCTTGACGGTGATGTGGAGGCGGAAATCTTCATAACCTTGTGCTCCGGCCGGAGGAGGAGGTTATCGAGGCGGATGAGGAGGAGGCAAAGGCAATGGCCGGCTTTCTCGGGTTCATGGCCGGACATGGTGGTCGGGCGCCGGCTATCGTTTAAATTAGGTTTACAGTACGTTTAGTACGGTTTGTGTGAAATATGTAATGAATTTCGTCCAGTTTGTAGGAAAAGTTTTCGAAATGTAATGAATTTCATCCGGTTAATTTGAAATTTGCTTTGTTTGCACGAATTTCGTCTGGTTAGTTCATATAGTTGTCGAAAGGTATGTGGGCAGCATCGGATGGCATCCATCAGTGTCCTCGGACAGATGCTGGTGTAAATTTGTGGGCCAGCGCTGGAGATGCCCTAACTATCATGCTATAATCACTAACAATCCTCCATTATTTGGCAGGGAACAGTTATCCCTCGATCAAAATCAGATCCGCGGTGTTTCGCACTCCTCCCGCGTAAGAGTGTAAACTCTTGCTTACCTAAAAATGGAGCAAGTGGACGGCACTGTAGCACGTCATATCACTCGAACTAGCCCGCCTAACGAGTGGGAAAGCACCGCCCTCGTCATTTTGTTCTAGATTTCTATCGATTGATCGCGCGAAAATGTTACGCTTCGCAAGTTCTGAAGGAAAAGGTGGCACACTTACGACTCGTACGTGTCGGAACCCCGACAGTCCAGCTCGCACGCCGCTCACCAGAGGGGACACGCGTTGTCTTGCAATTTCACTGACATGTGGGACCGTAATTGAATAAACCGTCGATTCCTCAAAAAAAAACGTCGATAGCCGAAATCTAATCACTCGGCGGGCGTCGTCTGAGAAGAGAGAAATGGGGGAGGGAGAAGAGATCGCCCGCCCGCCGCGCATGGACTCCAAGAAATATATGGTGATAATGTGAGGTGGGCCATGCTGGAGTCCGAACCGCTTCCGGAGTACGCTCTCACCGCCCTGGCCCCTCAAGACGCCAGCTGCCCACTGCATGCACAGCAAGTAGTCCCCGCTTATGTGGAGGAGAGAGAGGCATTGAAAAAGTAAAGGAGTAACAGTGGAGACAATAGCTTTCATCAAAAATAAACAATGAATACTCGTTGCTTGTCCTCTATATCGGAAAGAATACTTTCATTCGCCGACATGTGGGACGTCGACCATCCTGGTCCACCTGCCATGCACAAAATTATCCTGGTCTACCCCAGGCCTATCGCATGCCCAACCTTTCCCACTGTAAGTTGTTCGGACGAAGGAACCATCATGACTTTGTTGAATTCCACTTCTTCAAGAAAACTTACTGTACCCGCAATACTGCTACCACACGCAAAGACTGGACGACACTGTACCACGTCATATCACTAAAACCCACTAGGCCAAACTAGCCCGCCTAGGTCATCTATTTTGGAATGGAGGGAGTACGTCTCTTCACTGCTATGATTTTGTGTTGCATGTTCTCTGTACTTTTGCTATGATTTTCCTACCCTATGAACCAAATGAGGCCTGAATGTATGTCGACTATTGTCAGATCGATTGCTAAGCCTACAATTTTAGGAGCTAGGGCTACTGGTCGATCGACGAGGGATAATTATAAGCATACCACGAGCTCATCAACCCCAATGTTTCTCTTCGGTGAGTGTTTTGCAAGTACTATAGCTCGCACAGTAGCTAGCCTACTAACACCAAGAATCATCAAACAAGCCCAGCTGATATGATAAACAGTTCAAACTTACATCTAAGAATGCCATATATTACATCAAAAGCTGGTGAGGATACATCTGTTTCCATAACTTGGAGAGGGTTTGCATGATTCATCGCATGATTCACTATCAAACAAAAGTAGCAAGATCCGCCCACACAAGACAGTGCACTAGCCCTAAGATGGTTTGATAACACGCATCGTTCTGGTAATTAAACACAGGGTAATGCAAACTACCCTGAAGGATTAGCGCAACAAACTATTTCTTGTCATCGATCTCTCGGGCAATGACCACAGCACGGACAACGGCATGGGAATCGATTTCTGGGGCGATGTCCACAGGACTGACCGCGACATCAGAATCGATCTCTGGGGCGATGTCCACAGGATGGACAGTGGCATCAGAATCGATCTCCGGGGCGATGCCAACATGACGGGCCTCGACATCGGAATCATCAAGGACAACCACCGGCACCTGCACAACCCTAACATATTAGCAAGCACACTGCAAATAATCAAAAAGCAAGCACATTGCAAATAATCAAAAACCACAACTATGGTAATAAGCCATTATTTTTTACCTTGTGCAGCTCACCGGGGGATCCTATCCCTCCGGGGGCCATCTCCTCGTCCTCGATGGGGGCCATCACCTTGGCAGGGGAATACTGCTTCTCAACGGCGACTATCTCCTCAAACTCGGTCTTGAGCCTCACATAGGTGGCAATCAGAGTTCCTGGGGTAGGCACGGTGGGGCCCTTGCTGTTCTTCCAACTTTCTTTGAGGAGTTCGTCCGCCAACGTCCTCAACTCTTTGGCCAGGGCTTGTTTCTTGGAGTTCTTCGTCTCCATGGATTGGCCCGCCAACATGGTCAACTCGTTGGTCGCTACTCGCTTCCTGGAGATCGCTGTCTCCAGTGGGTTGTCCGCCGGCAACTCTTTGCCTAGTGCTCCAGGATCCATCAATGAACTGACAAACAAAAATCAATCGAAAGGAAACCACAATCACAATGAAAATGGGAATAGAATAGGATGTGAGAATCGGTCGGTGCTTCACAAAAAGAAGATTATTGGAATGAAAATATAGCAGCATAACTGATTCGCCCACCTTTCCTACGTCGGTAGAGAAGAAAAATGGCAGAAGTGAGTAGCCTGGAGTGAGGTTTTCTTCAAGAAAGGGAAGAAAGGGCTTGAACGAGCGTTCCAATGAAATGATGGTTGCTTCGTCCAGTCCAACTTGGAGGCCACCTTACCACTGCTGGTAAAGGTGTGGGTTTTGTGATATGACGGGCCATGATGGCCACACCGGGGTGACAGGTGAGTCTCGACTGTAGCACCTCTATCACAGCCCTAGAGTTTGTTTCCAAGTAGTTGCATAATCATCCATGCATCATGTCTAAATTTATTGGAAACTTGAAATGGGGATGCTTAAACCCTAGCACCGAATGAATTCAACTAGGGTCAAAATAAAATCTTTTTCTTTGAACTCAAAATGCCCTCTAAAAATGTTCATCATTCCTGGTTTGAGGTGAAAGCATCTACCAAAAATGTTTTATATTTTTGCAGGACATATTGGGCTCTGAACTAAATCATACTCTATTTGCATTTGGGCATTTAAATGCTATTAAATATTTTAAATGCTCAAATAATCATAACCTAAAATGTTTACTGTAGGATATTTTCCCAACAGTGATCATGAGTAGTTTCATGATTTTTGAGAGAGTCTAAGTATTTTTAATAAAGCCAAACATCTGCAGAAAAATAGAAAACAAAAAATAAAAGAGAGAGAGAGAGAGAAGGACTACCTAACGCTCACCTGGCAGCCCACTTACCTCGCCTTCTACTGTAGCAGCCCAGCCCACCACCGCAGCCATCCCTATCGTCTTCCTCCTCGGACAGTAGGACGCAGGCGCGTGGCCGGAGCGCGCGGGCACACGCCCAGGCCACCTCCTGCCTCTCTGCCTGTCTCCCCGTCGCCCTGAGGATGCCACGCACCTCCCTGCCTCTCTCCCTCACTCTTCTTCGCTCCATCCCCTCCTCTGGCTCCCTCTCTCTCCCACCGAGCGGAGCTCGTCGCCGCCGCTTGCTGCTGCCGCCGCCACCGCCTCCCCCTCGCTTCTCCGATGTGCCCAAAAGCTTTGCCTCGACCCCCTCTTCCTCCTCACCGCGCCAAGCGACGCCGGGAGCCCTGTAGTGACGCCGACGCCGTTGTCTTCAACCTTCGGCTCCGAGATCGCCGGAGATGCTCCGACGCCGTCCGGCCTCCCCCGAGCATGCTGAGCTACTCATCGACCTCGCCGTGAGCTCCTCTGTCGAACCCCTCTCTTCCCCGCCTCTTTTGCGCCGCGTAGCCCTAGTTTCACCGGAGCCGATAGCTCCTCACCGCCGGCCATGCCGCCACCGCGGCTACGGCCGTGCAAGCTCGCCTCCAAGCACGTCAACGCACTCAGAGAGTCTCCAGGAACTCGAATCACTCGCCCGTTAGGCCTTTCCTGCACCGTAGCCGCAACCCCGTGCACACCCGAAATCCGTCCGCCGCCGCGAGCATGATTCCGGGAAGCTTGGGTCGTCCCAGCCCCTCTCGCCTGCCCTAGCAGATGCGCGCGAACGCCTGCTCGCCGTAGAGCCAAACCCCGCCGCAAACCGCCGCCTGTAGTGCGAGCCCGAGCAACTCCGGCGTGCCTCCGCCGTGTTCCATGGTTGCCGCCGGCAGATCTCCGGCGTGACGACATGGCGACTTCATTAGCCACTAACAACCCATTAATCAAGTTCAGTGACACTGACAGCTGGGCCCCTGCTGTCTAATTAAATGTAGATTAGTTTCTGTTTAGTTTTAATTAATCTCAGTGGGCCCACGCGTCAGCTTTGACCAAGCTGACGTGGCTGTTGACTGGGCCCACATGTCAGTGACACTAACCAGCCCCAGTCACTGACCACTGGGCCCCACTGGTCAGGTTTGACCTGGCGGCGCCTGTTGACCTGCTAAGGTCAGCATGACCTAATGCTGACGCAGTAACCATTTTCTGGAATTAGAATAAATCGGAAATGATTTATAAACTTTAGAAAATGATCTAAACTTCTAAAATTCATAGAAATTCAACCGTAACTCCAAATTAAATAATTTATATATGAAAAATGATCAGAAAAATCCAATCTATCCATCTGCACTGGTTTCATGCATGTTTAAACAACTTAACCTTGCTGCTTAGTGCAAAACATGATAAGGCACTATTTGAACTCATAATTTGAATTTGGGATTGAACCTTTGGCTCAATATGACCCAAATCCATCTGGTTGTAGTTGCATTAGGCCAACACACTCATATTGCCATGTCATGAGCATGCATCATATTGTGTGTTGCATTGATTGTATTTCTTCTCTGTTGCCGGTATATGTCCCCTCTCGGTAGACGATGTTCCGACGTTGTGATCGTTGACACTGATGAAGACTCAATGCTATCTTCAGAAGTGCCAGGCAAGCAAAACCCCCTTGTTCATTCCGATACAAACCCACTCACTCGCTCCTGCTCTCTTTTATTGCATTAGGACAACAACGATTCATCTGTTACTTGCTGCGGTAGCTGAACCCCTTTATCCTCTGCATGACCTGTCATTGCCACAGTATATAGAGGAAACCCACTAGTATGAGTAGGAGTTGTTTGAGCCCTGTTGTGCCTACTCATTCATGTCTGTTTGTCATGCCTGCTATTGCTTAGAGTTGAGTCAGGTCTGATTCATCGGGGATGAATCAGAGGTGTGTGAACATGTCCTACTGTGTGTGAGCTAAGTGTGTGAACACGATTTGGTAAAGGTAGCAGTGAGAGGCCATGTAGGAATACATGGTGGGTTGTCTCATTGAAGCCGTCCTTAGGAACCGAGTTCTGTGTTTGTGATCCATGATTCAGCTACTACCATGCATTGGGCCCTGAAATATGACCCCGCTCGACTTCTTATTCACCCTTGTCCTCTGTCCAGGAGTTGCAAGTAGTTTCTGGTGTTTGTAGTATGCTGGAGGCCGTGCGCAGCGCTGATCGGAGGGGTGGGCTGTGATGCGGTAGGCACGTGGCCGGGTATACCGGGCGCCCGTTTGGTGTCACGGAACCCTGTTCACATCGTTTGGGGCTGTGAGCGAAACCCCGGCCGGATCTCCTCATGGATGGAACCCGAATAGGCGATAATCCTGGACTAGAGACTTAGGTGTTTAGGTAGGTCGTGGTCTACACCCACGTCGGCTTTCGCTTGAAGTCTGCCGAGCACATGTCGTGTGCAGACGCTAAGTGGTGGAAACATGTATGAAGAAGTACACCCCTGCAGGGTTAACATCATCTATTCGAATAGCCGTGTCTGCGGTAGAGGACTTCTGGGTTGCCTATAACAGTTCATAGACAAGTGAAAGTGGATACCATAAAATACGCAAGATAAGCGTAAGTGCTATGGATGGCGTTCTCGTAAGGAGACGGGAGTGGATCCATAGTGGTGTATTGGTTGGTGAATATGTGGACTCGTGTGCGCCACCTCAAAAGAGTCGCTTGCAGTAGTAGTTCAGGATAGCCACCGAGTCAAAGCTGGCTTGCTGCAGTTAAACCCCACCATCCCCTTTGTTGATAATGATGCATATGTAGTTAGTTCTGATGTAAGTCTTGCTAGGTACATTTGTACTCACGTTTGCCTATTTTATGTTTTTGCAGAGAGACTTCGTTCTCGCTAGTAATTCCGCGTGGACTTCGACGTTTAGCTTGTTACCTCAGCTACGATCTTGTGCCCTCGGCAGGATTTGGTAGTTAGTCAGGCTTCTTAGCCTTTTTCATTTGTAGTTGTCTGTACTCAGACATGTTAAGCTTCCGCATGTGTTTGACTTGTATGCTCTGAATGTTGGGTTGTGAGACCCATGTTTGTAATATCTCGCTCCTCGGAGCCTATTGAATAAATACTTGAGTTGTAGAGTCATGTTGTGATGCCATGTTGTATTTGCACATATCGAGCATATTGTGTGTATGTTATTGAAATGCTTGGTATGTGTGGGATCTGACTATCTAGTTGTTTATCCTTGGTAGCCTCTCTTACCGGGAAATGTCTCCTAGTGCTTCCACGGAGCCATGGTAGCTTGCTACTGCTTCGGAACACTTAGGCTGGCCGGCATGTGTCCTTCTTCGTTCCTGTGTCTGTCCCCTCGGGGAAATGTCACACGATGAATACCGGAGTCCTGTTAGCCCGCTATAGCCCGGTTCACCGGAGTCCTGCTAGCCCAGTGCTACAGCCTGGATTCACTCACTGATGACCGACACGTTCGATGCTGGGTCATGGATGCCTGTCCCTGTAAGTTTGTGCCACTTTGGGTTTATGACTAGCCATGTCAGCCCAGGCTCCTTATCATATGGATGCTAGCGACACTATCGTATACGTGTGCCAAAAGGCGCAAACGGTCCCGGGCAAAGGTAAGGCGACACCCGTGGGAATACCGTGCGTGAGGCCGCAAAGTGATATGAGGTGTTACATGCTAGATCGATGTGGCATTGAGTCGGGGTCCTGACAGCTTTGGTATCAGAGCCTGACTGCCTGTAGGATTACCAAGCCAAAACTGGTCGAAGTTGTGTCTAGAAATGCTTTAGTTATGTAAGGGAATTGATTGTGGGATGGAACGAAAGGCTCTTTTTACTCCTTATACCTCATGGCCTTCTGATCTGAGTCATCCTCTTCTCTTCTACGGGGATTAAGAACTAGGCTATCTCCTCTTTCTATCAGGATCACGTGTTACTAATCTGTAGACTTGTAAGATTGTTGGATGTAAGCCTCAGTCCAGTTCCTACCACTTCTGTATGTTAACTGATGATCTCAAAACCTTGATATTGTGCTTCTGAGTGGCTATGCCACCATTTCTGTAGTATGTCTCCAAACTTTTGAGCATTTACAACCGTTATGCTGTCCGAGTCATTCCAGGTTTCTAAATAGTCTGATGCGTTTGCAAAATTCTTTCTTCCTGTTTCGATGTCTCCTTGGGCCAGATTAACCACACTATTCGGTGAGTTGAGGTACTCTGTTTCCTTGACATATATGTTGGAGTTCTTATTATGACCCTAGGTGTCTTAGGGGATCATCTAGTAATCTAGCCATGATTTGTGTCCCAGTGTGATGATTCTGGCCTTTATTCTCGAAAGCATCCCGTGATGCTACTTAGTAGTAGATATTCTATTCCTGGGTTCTTGAACCCGAGATTCACTCTACTTACTTCATGTTGATAGTGTTTGCTAGTTCCTTTAGGATATTAGTAACCTTGCGATAGTCCTCGAGGTCCGTGGTATTTCCTTCTTCCAAATACCATGAACCATTCAGATAGAAGTTATTTGAACCAAAAGATCACAATCAGAGTACTCTTGAGGAGTTCTCCATTCATAAATCGTGACTCTGCCAGCTCAACCTTTCTGCATGGGTTATCCGGAAGAAATATGTTGAACTTGGTTCGACATATTAATCTATGCATCCACAACTCAGAAAATCATATGTTCCTTTTAGTTGTTCCTCTTTAGTTATCTTCTGACCCTCGTCTATCAATTGATAGTCTAGAGTATGCGTGCATTCGTTCATCGATGCCTATTACTCTTGTGGTCCGTCAAGCCATTCTATTCTGGAATGACTAGGAGAAACAAACTCCAGAACCTCATCCATATCTAGGATTGGGTCAAAGCAGTTGTAATTCGCAGATCAAAATGCCAATCCAGCTTCTGGTCTATTCTACCTTGAAGTATTACCTTCCTTATGTCAGGATTGTCATGAGAATTGCACTATCTCTTATGAATCCTTGATGCAGTGATACTTCTTGCCATCATTGTTCATTTCTCGGTTCCCATGTTGTTGCAACCGGAATGCCGACAGGTGAACTATGATGTGTGAAATCAATACTGCTAGCAACTCTGTTGCTTGGTAGTTAAATGGACGATAACCACATTCTTAGCGTGTTGATTATTGAATCGTCATCCTAAGATTGATTGTGCTACCTAGTCCCTATTTCCGGTGCACTCTTCGGTCGTTGAGTTAGGATTTTCTTTCAATCCCTTGCTTAATTGATCACATCATCTTGCCTCGGAAACAAGATTGTTCTCGAGCTTAATAACATATTGGTGGTTCGTAATTTTCCAAATATCTTCTCGGAAGTATTACCAGGTTGTCACCTAACCGCTATGTTGGGTTCGTGATCAAGTTGGTTTTTCATAAACCACCCCCTTCTCCAAAAATCTGTGTTGGATACCCTGAGCTAGTTGGTAAACTGAACAACAACTTGGAGAGTTGGAAGATGAAAGTTTGTCCAACTTAGTTCATTTTCAAAGAGATATCCTTGTGTTTATGTGGTTGTTGAAGAAAGATGATATCTTCATCGATTGATCCTCGAGACCAGTTGTTGGAGCTATTGTCTTGCCAAAACTTTGATTTGAGTATGGGCTATCCTCAAATCAAATCAGAACCAACGATGTTCGTAATGTTGTCTTACTCGTGGATTTTCCTCGAGCATACACCATTATGTCTTTTGGGTCTGACCAATACTATCACCTTGTTCACATAGTTGTGGAATCCCATCTATATGGAAACCTAGATGAGTTGTTGTTGAGCCATCAGCAACATTTTTATCTCCTCCATGATTCGTGTTGAACATTCAGCTAGTATTGGAAACTTATATAAGCATTATCTTTGTGTCTTGTTCATGAAGAATATGCTTGGATGAAAGAAGTGACTTCCTCTGATTCACGTGCATTTGGTGCAAGTTGTCGCCGTGAGTTCGAGAAAGATTGTTTTTGTTTTCTTTGGAATCATCCCAAGTCAGTCATGCATGTGCGAAGTATTCTGTGGTCTGATAGACTGATCATCTTCATTCTATACGTATCCCTAGCACACCAAGCCACTGGTTGATTTGTTCAAGGAGAAGTTCCTTCTTAAGAGCAAGACTTATGCAAGGACTTCGATATCCTCGATGATAGTTCCCCTCCTGAACTCGGTAGTGTTTTATTATAAGACTACTGTGTGGTCATGTTTGTCTCGGACAACGTATTCACATGTTGTAGGAGAACCAGCTCATATTTTGGAGCTTGCTATCGTAGTTCATTCCCCGAGAATCACACAACGTCATCTCGTCGATTTGTGTTGTAAAATTTCATTTTTCTTTCTAGACTTGATAAATCTGGAATATTCTGACACCAACCAGATCTGAATCTCAGGCAGATGTGATGGTTGGAACATTTCCCAAGAACTATAATATTGGTCTTGCGATAACTGGTACAGTGGATGTCATGGCTAACACACCCCGCCGGAAGATCTATTATTGTAGTATCTTGATTGAAGAAATTGGCCACCTCCCCATAAGGACTTCGTAGGATTTACTCCCTAGCTATGCCTTATGATTTTTGGTGTTCCCGAAGTCCAACCTTCTACCTGATGTTCTAGTTACCAAACCATCTCAATGAATGGGATACGCTAGCACATCAAGGAGGACATTAGAAGCGGAGTGCTAAATGTCTCTCGGTCGATCATCCAGATTTCGTCCCCTTGGCCTCGCTAAGGTGAAATCCGAGAAAGTGTTATCCTCCTTTGCATCTGCATCGTCCATCGCTATTCATCATGGTAGTATGTTGTGTTTTCAGCACCCTTGACATGGATGTTGGTAAAACCTTGATGATTATGGAAATGCTCAAGTTCTTGAGAGCACGCACAAGCGCTAGGTGTTACCATCAGCACTAACTGGGATTGCTCTCAGTTTCCTCGGTTATGCTATAACTTTTCAAACAGTGGACTCACTCTCTAGTGTTGAGCTTCTCCTCAATTACTAAAATCATCCCTTGTGTGGTTTTCAACAAGGTAATCCACATCATCCATTCTAATCCGGGTATGCCATTCTACCGAACCCCTCCAAACGATCGCTCAAGAATTGCCTTAGGCTGGTATAAAGAGTTTCAATGATCTTTGAATCAAAGGTAATTCTTTTTGCCACTTAAGGGGGATATATTCTACGAGTCACCTCCTCTAAGATGTCTCGTTATGGTATCATGGCAATTCAACTCCTCGCTACATTGACAAACATTCAACACCCTCTTAAAGGTGGAATTGTAGTCTACCTGGTAAACCTCCGTCATTTGTTCCACTCTATTCCTCTAGAGGTGTGCTTCGTCTCTCAGCTCGAGAGTTGTTGCTATGTCTCATTCCGTGAGTTAATCCTGAGTTGTTCGACCTTCGAGAAGATCGATCCTTCTAGAGTTTTCTTTCTCCTCTTGTTGTCATGTCGGTTGGAGTTCTCGGAGCAAGACATCGAGTCAATGATGGTGATCGAATCAATGTTCTTATGAAGGGCAACCTGGATCGTGAGGATTGTGTTAGTTTGCGTTCCCCCTTCATCTTACCCTACGCTTGAATCTCGGGGCGAGATTCTTGTTTAGTGGGGGTGAGTTGTCACAGCCCTAGAGTTTGTTTGCAAGTAGTTGCATAATCATCCATGCATCATGTCTAAATTTATTGGAAACTTGAAATGGGGATGCTTAAACCCTAGCACCAAATGAATTCAACTAGGGTCAAAATAAAATCTTTTTCTTTGAACTCAAAATGCACTCTAAAAATGTTCATCATTCCTGGTTTGAGGTGAAAGCATCTACCAAAAATGGTTTATATTTTTGCAGGACATATTGGGCTCTGAACTAAATCATACTCTATTTGCATTTGGGCATTTAAATGCTATTAAATATTTGAAATGCTCAAATAATCATAACCTAAAATGTTTACTGTAGGATATTTTCCCAAAAGTGATCATGAGTAGTTTCATGATTTTTGAGAGAGTCTAAGTATTTTTAATAAAGCCAAACATCTGCAGAAAAATAGAAAACAGAAAAGAGAGAGAGAGAGAGAAGGACTACCTGACGCTCACCTGGCAGCCCACTTACCTGGCCTTCTACTATAGCAGCCCAGCCCACCACCGCAGCCATCCCTGTCGTCTTCCTCCTCGGACAGTAGGACGCAGGCGCGTGGCCGGAGCGCGCGGGCACATGCCTAGGCCACCTCCTGCCTCTCTGCCTGTCTCCCCGTCGCCCTGAGGATGCCACGCACCTTCCTGCCTCTCTCCCTCACTCTTCTTCGCTCCATCCCTCCTCTGGCTCCCTCTCTCTCCCACCGAGGGGAGCTCGTCGCCGCCGCTTGCTGCTACCACCGCCACCACCTCCCCCTCGCTTCTCCGACGTGCCCAAAAGCTTCACCTCGACCCCCTCTTCCTCCTCACCCCGCCAAGCGACGCCGGGAGCCCTGCAGTGACGCCGACGCCGTTGTCTTCAACCTTTGGCTCCGAGATCGCCGGAGATGCTCTGACGCCGTCCGACCTCCCCTGAGCATGCTGAGCTACGCATCGACCTCGCCGTGAGCTCCTCTGCCGAACCCCTCTCTTCCCCGCCTCTTTTGCGCCGCGTAGCCCTAGTTTCACCGGAGCTGATAGCTCCACGCCGCCGGCCATGCCGCCACCGCGGCTACGGCCGCGCAAGCTCGCCTCCGAGCACGTCAACGCACTCAGAGAGTCTCCAGGAACTCGAATCACTCGCCTGTTAGGCCTTCCCTGCACCATAGCCGCAACCCCGTGCACACCCGAAATCCGTCTGCCGCCGCGAGCATGATTCCGGCAAGCTTGGGCCGTCCCAGCCCCTCTCGCCTGCCCTAGCAGATGCACGTGAATGCCAGCTCGCCGTAGAGCCAAACCCTGCCGCAAACTGCCGCCTGTAGTGCGAGCCCGAGCAACTCCGGCGTGCCTCCGCCGTGTTCCGTGGTCGCCGCCGGCAGATCTCCGGTGTGACGACATGGCGACTTCATTAGCCACTAACAACCCATTAATCAAGTTCAGTGTCACTGACAGCTGGGTCCCCGCTGTCTAATTAAATGTAGATTAGTTTCTGTTTAGTTTTAATTAATCTCAGTGGGCCCACGCGTCAGCTTTGACCAAGCTGACGTGGCTGTTGACTGGGCCCACATGTCAGTGACACTAACCAGCCCCAGTCACTGACCACTAGGCCCCACTGGTCAGGTTTGACCTGGCGGCGCCCGTTGACCTGCTGAGGTCAGCATGACCTAATGCTGACGCAGTAAACATTTTCTGGAATTAAAATAAATCGGAAATGATTTATAAACTTCAGAAAATGATCTAAACTTCTAAAATTCATAGAAATTCAACCGTAACTCCAAATTAAATAATTTATATATGAAAAATGATCAGAAAAATCCAATCTATCCATCTGCACTGGTTTCATGCATGTTTAAACAACTTAACCTTGCTGGTTAGTGCAAAACATGATAAGGCACTATCTGTACTCATAATTTGAATTTGGGATTGAACCTTTGGCTCAATATGACCCAAATCCATCTGGTTGTAGTTGCATTAGGCCAACACACTCATATTGCCATGTCATGAGCATGCATCATATTGTGCATTGCATTGATTGTATTTCTTCTCTGTTGCCGGTATATGTCCCCTCTCAGTAGACGATGTTCCGACGTTGTGATCGTTGACACTGATGAAGACTCAATGCTATCTTCAGAAGTGCTAGGCAAGCAAAACCCCCTTGTTCATTCCGATACAAACCCACTCACTCGCTCCTACTCTCTTTTATTGCATTAGGACAACAATGATTCATCTGTTACTTGCTGCGGTAGCTGAACCCCTTTATCCTCTGCATGACCTGTCATTGCCACAGTAAATAGATGAAACCCACTAGTATGAGTAGGAGTTGTTTGAGCCCTGTTGTGCCTCCTCATTCATGTTTGTTTGTCATGACTGCTATTGCTTAGAGTTGAGTTAGGTCTGATTCATCGGGGATGAATCAGAGGTGTGTGAACATGTCCTATTGTGTGTGAGCTAAGTGTGTGAACACGATTTGGTAAAGGTAGCGGTGAGAGGCCATGTAGGAGTACATGGTGGGTTGTCTCATTAAAGCCGTCCTTAGGAACTGAGTTCTGTGTTTGTGATCCATGATTCGGCTACTACCATGCATTGGGCCCTGAAATATGACCCCGCTCAACTTCTTATTCACCCTTGTCCTCTATCTAGGAGTTGCAAGTAGTTTCTGGTGTTTGTAGTATGCTGGAGGCCATGCGCAGCGCTGACCGGAGGGGTGGGTGTGATGCGGTAGGCATGTGGCCGGGTATAGCGGGCGCCCGTTTGGTGTCACGGAACCCTGTTCACATCGTTTGGGGCTGTGAGCGAAACCCCGGCCGGATCTCCTCATGGATGGAACCCGAATAGGCGATAAACCTGGACTAGAGACTTAGGTGTTTAGGTAGGTCGTGGTCTACACCCACGTCGGCTTTCGCTTGAAGTCTGCCGAGCACATGTCCTGTGCAGATGCTAAGTGGTGGAAACATGTATGAAGAAGTACACCCCTGCAGGGTTAACATCATCTATTCGAATAGCCGTGTCCACGGTAAAGGACTTCTGGGTTGCCTATAACAGTTCATAGACAAGTGAAAGTGGATACCATAAAATACGCAAGATAAGCGTGAGTGCTATGGATGGCGTTCTCGTAAGGAGACGGGAGTGGATCCATAGTGGTGTATTGGTTGGTGAATATGTGGACTCGTGTGCGCCACCTCAAAAGAGTCGCTTGCAGTAGTAGTTCAGGATAGCCATCGAGTCAAAGCTGGCTTGCTGCAGTTAAACCCCACCATCCCCTTTGTTGATAATGATGAATATGTAGTTAGTTCTGATGTAAGTCTTGCTGGGTACATTTGTACTCACGTTTGCCTATTTTATGTTTTTGCAGAGAGACTTTGGTCTTGCTAGTAGTTCCGCGTGGACTTCGACGTTTAGCTTGTTACCTCAGCTACGATCTTGTGCCCTCGGCAGGATTTGGTAGTTAGTCAGGCTTCTCAGCCTTTTTCATTTGTAGTTGTCTGTACTCAGACATGTTAAGCTTCCGCATGTGTTTGACTTGTATGCTCTGAATGTTGGGTCGTGAGACCCATGTTTGTAATATCTCGTTCCTCGGAGCCTATTGAATAAATACTTGAGTTGTAGAGTCATGTTGTGATGCCATATTGTATTTGCACATATCGAGCATATTGTGTGTATGTTATTGAAATGCTTGGTATGTGTGGGATCTGACTATCTAGTTGTTTATCCTTTGTAGCCTCTCTTACCGGGAAACGTCTCCTAGTGCTTCCACGGAGCCATGGTAGCTTGCTACTGCTCCGGAACACTTAGGCTGGCCGGCATGTGTCCTTCTTCGTTCCTGTGTCTGTCCCCTCGGGGAAATGTCACGCGATGAATACCGGAGTCCTGTTAGCCTGCTACAGCCCAGTTCACCGGAGTCCTGCTAGCCCAGTGCTACAGCCTAGATTCACTCGCTGATGACCGACACGTTCGATGCTGGGTCATGGATGCCTGTCCCTGTAAGTTTGTGCCACTTTGGGTTTACGACTAGCCATGTCAGCCCGGGCTCCTTATCATATGGATGCTAGCGACACTATCATATACGTGTGCCAAAAGGCGCAAACGGTCCCGGGCAAAGGTAAGGCGACACCCGTGGGAATACCGTGCGTGAGGCCGCAAAGTGATATGAGGTGTTACATGCTAGATCGATGTGGCATTGAGTCGGGGTCCTGACAACCTCGCTATGATTTGGTGGATGGCACGTGGGCCCAGATGCTTTGAAATGTCCCGCATGTAGATAGAGCGGCTAGTCATATAGGAGTGCTCAATATTGTGCACCGCGACCAAGACGGAGAGGAAAACGAGAGAACTACGTAATTAATGCATGAGTTTAATTAGGGTAGTTTTGTAAAGTACGAGATACATTCCTCCAATAGCAAAATGCCTTGGTTCATGAGATTTGAGATTTGAGCCCTATAAACCGGAAGGGAGGGGGTACTGCACACGGTGTAGTCTAGTCACTTGTTTTTTTAGCCGAAGTCTAGTCACTTGTTGAAATCTCTAGAAAGGCAAATACTCCTTTCCGGTTTACAGGTCTATACTACTCCCTCCGTCTAGGTGTGTAAGTCATCTTATGAAAACCAAATAGTCCCAAAACACTTAGGCGCGGTGCATTAACTTCTACCTTGTTTCTTGTTTCTTGACATACGTATCAACCAATAAGAGATGAGAGGTGTGCATTCTTTTAATGACTTGCAATGGCTAGTTCATTGCATGGACCTATGTAGAATAAACATTGGTGAGCCTAGGAGGAAACGGTGCTAAGCGTGTGGACCTATGCAGAATGAGTATCAACCAATGGATAATGGAGTTTAATTGTTAACAATAGAAATTTTGTCTCATGCAAGAGCCTGGCTAGTACTCCAAGGAACAGCACCACGCGAGCGTTCGCAACTGCCACGTTCAGTTTGCGCTTGGCTCTTCGCCTCTTCGAGAAGACGAACAATGATGTTACTCCTACTTCTACAGTATCGAATCCACTGCTGCATGTCCGTCCACCTCATGCGGGTGGGATAGCGTGTAGCGAAAGCTTCTACTTACTGCTCCTGCCTTTGCGTCCATGACAGGTGGGCCCAACAGGTGGTTGGCCCACCTGTCATGCAGCAAAAGGCAGCTGCAGTTAAGGCACCGGAGCTCAGTCCGTGAGGGAGAGGGCGTCGTAGTAATCAAATTTCTCGGCCTTGTACGAGTTGACGTGACACATCAAAGCACTGCACTCGATAAAAGTCTTTTACACATTTCAAATGGGCTACTTCATATGTAGGAGTAGACATATTCTGCTTCGTATGTACTCCCTCCGTTCCAAAATATAAGTCTTTTTAGAGATTTCACTATGAACTACATACGAAACAAAATGAGTGAATCTACACTCTAAAATATGTCTATATACATCCGTATGTAGTTTGTAGTGGAATCTCTAAAAAGACTTACATTTAGGAATAGAGGGAATAGTCAGTTGTTGCAATCTCTAAAAAGACTTATATTTGGAAACGGAGGGAGTACAACACATGCATGCATGCCGTGACTTTCCTTTTGATACTTGCATGTGTTGATTTGATGCACCTTGCCAAATTTTGACTATAAATTTAACTAAGCAAATTTTCATGCATGTCACAAAAAATCACGGGGCTGTTTGGATTGTGACTATGTTTGTCTTGTGTTGCCACATTATTTTTCCCACACTTGCCACACTTGCCTAACCTGAGTTGCTCAAATTGTTAGACACACTTTGGCTTGCCTAAGGGAATCTTGCCACAGTTTTTGTGTCTATGACATGTGGGGTTCACTGCTAATAAAAAATTCTTGTCTTAGGTGTGGCTAATAAAAAAGACTTATATTTAGGAACGGAGGGAGTAGAAAATATAAATAATAATGCATGTTGGAGCAACCCACGTTTCCGCTAATTTTAGCCGTGGGCTTGTTCACAATTTTTATGAGGGGGTGGTTGTTCATTTAATGGAGGGACTTGTAGTACCAGAGTTGAACGATACAAAGTGCGATGTGGCACACCGTAACACCAGTTGGAACAAGCGGGTAGCTATCTCAAAAAACAATCAACAACTAAAAAAAACCGTGACCTGGCATGTAGTAGTACACAATTTTAAGCGATTGTTTTGATGGAGTGAAAAAGGAAAACTACCCCACTACTTATATATAGGCCGGAGCCTCCGCGCTTGCTTGCTAGGGCTTCTCTATTCACACTCTCTCATCCTCTCCATATCTAAACAAGATAGGGGTAGTAACACTGTCTTTCTCCCTTCAAAAAACACTGGCTTTCTATCCTCACCGCTGGTTACTGATCCGGACGTATCCCCCTCCACAAGTGAAGCGGAGGAGGGGCAGCGTTTAGGCCGTCGTCGGCAGCGAGGGAGGAGACCCACTGCCGGCCGCACCGTTATCTCCGGCCGAGCGTCGGCGCGGGAGGTCCTCCGATCCCTTCGTCGTTGCCTGTGGGCGGATCCGGCCTCCCGCCGTCCACCTATCCACATCCCGACGACCTTTAGGTATATCTTCGTTCGAAACCGCCTTAGCTCTACTTCCCTAGCTCGCTACGTCGCTGCATGTGCATCATTTTCTACCTCTCAGCCCCTCTCAATCGGATGGTCCAACGTCACCTATTTTTTTCTATTGTTAGAGGTAAAGCTACTTCATGGAGTCGAATCTTGTACTCCCTCCGTCCGAAAATACTTGTCATTGAAATAAAGTGGGGGTGGGGGAATTTAGTATGTACATGGGACTTGGTACAAACAGGAAGGAAAGGGGATGAAAGTAGTACAGACTGGTCATCCAACCGGTCTCTTGGTCGAAAAGGGGCATATAGGGGTAACGCTGTACACAGTGGTATGACCAGGACTAGATATGCTATCCACACATAGGAGTAGGTGGCTAGAGTGAACAAAAATGGGACCAACCCAGATATGTTTCTTGGATGTTTGTTTCTCGGGGCAACAAACTATGAATCACCACTTTATGCCCCTGTTTACGTACATGGTGCTATACTGCTGGTGCACCCACTGTCCCATGCCCTTATACCAAATATTTAGGCTCCGGTCGGAATAAAGGGGCAGAAAACATAGGTCTTGATGAAAATAGAGGAATAGGAAAGGAATGTAGGTATAAAACTATGGAACAACGAACCAGAGGAAACTCTCAAGAGAATGTGTTCGAATGGACTATGAAATGTAAAGATTTGTTTTTTTAGAGTAGCATGCTTGGTAGTATGAGATGCTATTTGTTTATTCACCTGCAGTGACTACTCTTGTCCTCACCTCACGTACCACACATAGGTTGATTTTTTATTCTGGCAAACACAGCACAACAACCTGTCTAACGCATGGCAGCGAGCGCCTGACTCGGGCTTCCGCCCAAAAAATGAGCAGCGCGTGGATGTTTCTAATCCGATGGAATCAGTACTACCAGACCAGCTTTCCTGTGAAACACTATTCACCTTTCCCGTGTTCCGAATGGTTAGAAGGGAAAGAATACCGTAGGAATTGTGTTCCTATGAAAATCCTGCACCAAACCTGTGAACCGAACGCAGCCTTAGCTATTCTTAATATAATGTCCCTAGTAAAAATAAAGCCATGCCACTGTTTTTGCCTGTAATTGTTTGAGTCTCTGACAAGTTTAGCCAAATGTTTTTGCCTGTAATTGTTTGAGACTGTGACTGTTTCCTCTATGCCTTTTTGTGCAAACAGGGATATCCAATTCACCTGGTTGTTGTTGTGACCTTTTGGTGCACTGCACAAAACTCTTATTAAAAGAAGTGACTTTTGTGCTATTTAACTGGAATGTCAGATGGAACAGTTGGTTCATTTTGGTGGAACTGCACAAAGGGAGATTTGTGTTCCAATCCTCATCATCCATATTGGCGCCATAACCTTCCTTTAGGTAAGAATGATATTTAATGCATGTGTTCATCTCTATTTTCCGACTGCCATGAGAAAATAATGCTGTTTTTACTAGTACACTTGTACTCCCTCACTGACAAAACCAATTCTGAATTAGAAGGCCAATCATGTACTTGGTTTCACCAATTGGTGAGGACAAAGAGAAACAGAGCATGAAGAGGAGGAGGAAGAAGAATGAACAGTGCCAAGGCGATCTTGCTGAAGCCAGAGGCCTCAGTCAAGGCTATTCAAGGGCTCCGGCAACGACTACCTTACATGTGAGACGATCCTCCAGGGAGCCCTTCCACTTCTGCTATCTCACTTAATTAGTTAGGAGTACTTAAGTACCACTAATTTATTACTGCCTATTTTTCCTGTCGGAGTTAAACCAATCTTTAGTAGGACCCTATGCTGAATCATGTACGTGTGAATGTTTGTCTATGGAGGTGAATCATGTGGTGGAGCAGGGAGGGAATATTATTAGTGTCATGACATAATAGTGCTATTGTTTTGCATGTCAATTTATTGCCATTGGTTCAATGAGGCAATGTTTTACGTATTGTCCATCATGAATTTGATGCTATTGTTTGAGTAATATGCTAATGTCTTCCTATCCTTTCTCACTAAGCTAATGAAGGTTTCACCTTGTTCCTACTTGTGCAAACAGGGATCATGTTGTGCCAATCATACATTTTAGTGGAACTACACAAGACAATACAATGAACTGTATCCCAGCCAGTGCTTTAACTCTGCTGGAAGTTCTTGATAATCTTTCGATATAATCTCAGCACTGGTAAACAAGAGTGATTTCAACCATACATTTGAAGTGCACAAAAATATATACTATTGTGTGATTCCAGTGAGTGCTTTATCATCTCTTATGGGACTACATGAATAAGCTTTTTTTCCCAGGTTGGTACGGGCGTAAGGCCTTCATCCATATTAGTTTGCTGTCATCTCTATTTATATCGTGCTACTGTCATGAGAAACTCCTTTATCTTTGCACTTTTAAGTTTTGCAACCTATGATAAATGGCAATGCTTTGAGTGTTTAGTTGAGCTAATTGGCACTGATTAAATAAACTAATACCTCTCTTTAAGCAAGACTACTATGTTGCTAACTTTACACATTAAGATAATGAGGGTGCTTATATTTGTTAGTGTATGTTTCATCAACTAGTCCTAGTATTACAGTAATCTCACTCTCTCAATATATGTGCCAACAGGGATGCTCGATTTTGGTGGAACTGCACAAAAAACTTTGGGTGCTTCATTGCCTCGACAGCTTCCGTCCTTTCCTGTCAGTCGCTAATCTCCGCTTGCTTTCTTCCTTTGCTGTCAGTCGCTTGGCTTATCTCGGTTTCCAGTCAAAGGAAATAGTAATTGATATGCTACCTCACACAGGTTGGTACTAGTCTTTATCCTGATTATTGTGCCTGTCATATGTATTGGTAATTTGGTATTGTGCTACTGTTTGCCAATTTCATAAAGGAGTAATTTGGAGCCTGAACTCACAGGCAAATCATTACATCAGGTGATTTCAGTAGAACTGCGCAAAATGATCAGATGGACAGGTACTTATGCTGCTGCTATGTACTCCAAAGTTCACTCAGACAAGCATCGATGTTGACAAGAAGTGCCTATATTCATTCGAGTATCAACCGGCGTCAACCAATTGTCAAACTCCAAGTATTAGGAGAGTGAACGCCAAAAATATTGCTTGGTGCATAGCCCAGAAAAATGCAGTCCAGTCTTTGGTCCCAACTTGTGCCTTTTGGTTATCGGCACATATGGTAGTGAACTATATGGCATGGAGTCTAAAGATTCTAGACAAGTTGGTTGACGCGTATATTCATCTGGCACTTAATCAGTCTGCACGCCAAGGATGCTCCATTTCAGTTGAACTACACAAAAAATTTGGGTGGTTCATTTTCTCAACCGCCTCCTTTCTCGCCTGCAATGTAGAATTTTGGCGAGATACATGACCAAGATGAGCCAGTAAACTAGTTGGGTGAAAGTAGTGGCCAAGTTGCTCAAACCTCCCTCGGCACGAGGCCACTATTTGAGGATAAACCTACAAGCAAAGTTCAGATTGTCTGTGCTGCCTCTTATGTACTCGAAAGTTTACTCGTACAAGAACTAATTTTAGCAAGAAGTACCTCTGATTGAACACCATTTACCAGTCTGTACCCTAGGTAATTAAAGTTCGTCCATGGATCATATTGGATGTGATCTCAATCATTTGGATGCATAAACATACTGAACATGTGTATATCTGAATCTTTTTGTGAATTATGTATGAATATTGTCGTGTGATCTATCAATCATTTGGATGCATAGATATGCTGAGCTTGTGTATATATGAATTTTTTGAGTTGTTAGTGAATGTTGACTATGAATATGGACGTGTCCTGTGAACCTGAGTTTGATATGAATTGCAACAGAACCAGTTATAACCCTTCTCCTCCTCTCAATATGTGACTCGACTTTCGTGTTTCCCATCTTCGAGTCGTTCCCGTCCCGGGCCTCGCCGCCGTCCACCGCCTCGTTGTGTTCGGTTCAGCATGGTCAACAAGCAAGAGTCATCGGAAGAGGACTATACGTGGAGAGCCTGACGGCTGGGACCCACGAGGTCCATGGTCGCACGCAAGGAAAGTTCCTCCGTATTAAGCTGAATTTTTTTTTCCTCCATCAGACAGCTGGGACCCACCGGTTGTATCTTCGCACGGAAGGAAGTGCCTCGTTGTTTTGCGAAAAACATTACTCATCCCGTTGATAGCTGGGACCTGTCAGATTTGGTGACTGACTTGTGGGCCTGCTAAGCAGACGTGTACGCACGGCTTTGTCAACTTAATCAACAAATGATTCTAGCAGCTGGACCGTTGGATGTTAATCCAACAGCCGTGCTCCTTCTTCAACCTCTGTTCTTGCTCCTATCTCCCGTGGGCGGAACCGCGGCTGTGCTGCCGCGCACCCGAACCAGTGAAGTTTCCCACTCCTCTCCATCTGCGACTCCACTGCCCCGTCTTCCCCATCTTAGGGTCGTTCCAATCTGGGTACGCTCGGCACGGTGTGGTCAACATGGTCAAAAACCGAGAGTCATCGGAAGATGACTGTACATGAGAGGCTGGTAGTGGGGATGCACCACGCCCATGGACGCATGCATGCAATGGAACACGGCGAGGTCAACATGGTCAAGGAACGACTTCCATTGGAAGTATACTGTACATGGAGAGTCTGAGCTGGGTCCACGGTCGCAAGAAGTAAGTGCCTCCTTATTATGCAGAAAATAATGATTCCTCCAACTGACAGCAGGGACCCATTGGACGGGCCACCATATTTTGCGAAAAAAATGTTTGCCCCCTGTCTGCTGGGACCCACCTGACGGGCCACCGTATTTCGTGAAAAAAACGTCCCCCCGCTGTCAGCTCGGACCCACCAGAAGTGCCTCCTTATTACGCACAAAAAAATGAATACTCCCCCTGCTAGCTGGGACCCACCTTGGTGGGAGGCTGACTTGTGGGCCTACTAAGTTGACGGGGACGAAGGGCTTTGTCAACTTAGTCAATATGAACGATTCTAGATCCAGTGACCGTACGATGTCCATCCAACGACCGTAGTGCTTCTTCAACCTCTGGTCTTCTTGCTCCAGCCGCCCAAACCAGCGCCGGTCATGCCTCATGCTCCTGCCTCCCATGGCTGGTTGTGCTGCCGCGGAGGACTCACCGCCCCCTACTATTCCCAGCGTTGTCCAGGCCCTGCGGCAACGACAGCCTCACACCGCAGCTGAACCTGTGAACCCTCGTACTCCTCTACGCTCGGGCTTCCACTGCCGCGTCTTCCCCGGCTCCGCGTCGTCCCCTTCCTAGGCCTCACCGTCGTCCACCACCGTGGTGCTCTCCGCACGGCGTGGTCAACGTGGTCAAGGAACGACTTCCATCGGAAGAGTACTGTACGTGGAGAGGCTGACAGCTGGGTCCACGGCCACAACCCAGGTTTTTGTGATTTGCCAAGTAAGTCACTTTGTCAGGCCTGTTGGGCTGCAAATCTTTCAAGACGGGCAGAGCTTTCATTCGGCTGGCCGAGAAAATGGCCCATCAGTAATGAGAAATGGGATGTACATTTTTAAAACACATCAAACCGGCAATTAGTTTCAAATATCTTTTTTTTCATTTCGAGATTTTAAATTACATTAATTTTTATGCGTGGAGAATTTGTTGGATTTTATATTGATATACATTTATTTTTAAAATCATTTTGAATGTGAGTCGAAATTTCGGGATTAAAAATAGTTCGGACCGCACCGAAATATGCAAAATTTCGTATAATTTTTTAACCGTGGCCACAGTATGGGCTGTAATGCTAACAAAAAGAATATGGGCTCCAAAAAAACCTTAAGAATTAGCAAATGGGCTGTAAATTATTAGAAATAATGGCAGATGGGCTGTATGCTATTTTCCACAGATTTGAGGCTTTCCTAAAAAAAGGTTGACGCACAAGCAGTGACTGTTGGATTGCCATCCAACGGCCATCGTGCTTCTTCAATCTCTGCTCTTCCTACTCCAGCCGCTCAAACAAGCGCCGGCAGTACTGCCTGCTCCCTCCTCCCTGCGGCCGGCTCTACTACCGTGCAGGCCGCACCACCCCACCATATTCCCATCGCTGGCCTGGCCATCCCTTTACTCACCCACACCTGCTATTATTCTCCGGCAACGGCAGATGAACCAGTAAACCCTCGTACAGTTGTACTCCCCTCCGCGTGGGAAACAACTGCCGAGTCTTCCCTGCCTCCGTGTCGTTCCTTTCCTAGGCCTCGCCGTCGTCCACCGCCCTGGTGCTCTCAGCGCGGCCTAGTCAACATGGTCAACGACTGACATGCATCTGAAGTGGACTGTACGTGGAGAGGCCGACAGCTGGGTCCACGGCTGCACGCAAGGAAATGCCTCCTTATTACGCGCAAAATAATGATTCCTCCACCTGACATTAGGGACCCACCGAAAGGGCCTCTGTATTTCGCGAAAAAAACGTTACCGCCACTGACAGCTCAGACCCACTAGCTATATCTTCGCACGCAAGGAAGTGCCTCCTTATTACGCACAAAAAATGAATACTCTGCCTGTTAGCTGGGACCCAGTATAGTGGCAGGCTGACTTGTGGGCCTACTAAGTTGACGGGGACGGAGGGCTTTGTCAACTTAGTCAATAATATGCACGATTCTAGCTCCAGTGATCGTACGATGTCCATCCAACGGCCGTAGTGCTTCTTCAACCTCTGGTGTTCTTGCTCCAGCCGCCCAAACCAGCGCCGGTCGTGCCTCGTGCTCCTGCCTCCCGTGGCCGGCTGTGATGCGCCGGAGGCCTCACTGCCCCAACTACTCCCACTGCTGGCCAGGCCATCCCTCTACTCACCCACACCCCCTGTTATTCTGCGGCGACGGCAGCCTCACCCTCGTACTCCTCTTCGCGTGGGCATCCATTGCTGCGTCTTCCCCGGCTCTTTGACATACTGTCACAGGAGCAAACGAAGGAGATCGCCGGCACCCCCCGGACCGCCCTCCACCGCCACAACCACGAAGCCTGCGCGCGTGCGCGAGCGCAGCCGGCAGTGAGGAAGAGTAGTACATGGTAGGTAGCCGCCGCTCTGGTCCCGGGAAGGCCACCGCTACTCCACTCAGTCGACGCCAAGCTTGGTGGGGTAAACATCGGTGGCCGATTAGCCGCTTGACGGTGACGTGGAGGCGGAAATCTTCATAACCTTGTGCTCCGGCCGGAGGAGGAGGTTATCGAGGCGGATGAGGAGGAGGCAAAGGCAATGGCCGGCTTTCTCGGGTTCATGGCCGGACATGGTGGTCGGGCGCCGGCTATCGTTTAAATTAGGTTTACAGTAGGTTTAGTACGGTTTGTGTGAAATATGTAATGAATTTCGTCCAGTTTGTAGGAAAAGTTTTCGAAATGTAATGAATTTCATCCGGTTAATTTGAAATTTGCTTTGTTTGCACGAATTTCGTCCGGTTAGTTCATATAGTTGTCGAAAGGTATGTGGGCAGCATCGGATGGCATCCATCAGTGTCCTCGGACAGATGCTGGTGTAAATTTGTGGGCCAGCGCTGGAGATGCCCTAACTATCATGCTATAATCACTAACAATCCTCCATTATTTGGCAGGGAACAGTTATCCCTCGATCAAAATCAGATCCGCGGTGTTTCGCACTCCTCCCGCGTAAGAGTGTAAACTCTTGCTTACCTAAAAATGGAGCAAGTGGATGGCACTGTAGCACGTCATATCACTCGAACTAGCCCGCCTAACGAGTGGGAAAGCACCGCCCTCGTCATTTTGTTCTGGATTTCTATCGATTGATCGCGCGAAAATGTTACGCTTCGCAAGTTCTGAAGGAAAAGGTGGCACACTTACGACTCGTACGTGTCGCAACCCCGACAGTCCAGCTCGCACGCCGCTCACCAGAGGGGACACGCGTTGTCTTGCAATTTCACTAACATGTGGGACCGTAATTGAATAAACCGTCGATTCCTCAAAAAAAAAACCGTCGATAGCCGAAATCTAATCACTCGGCGGGCGTCGTCTGAGAAGAGAGAAATGGGGGAGGGAGAAGAGATCGCCCGCCCGCCGCGCACGGACGCCAAGAAATATATGGTGATAATGTGAGGTGGGCCATGCTGGAGTCCGAACCGCTTCCGGAGTCCGCTCTCACCGCCCTGGCCCCTCAAGACGCCAGCTGCCCACTGCATGCACAGCAAGTAGTCGCCGCTTATGTGGAGGAGAGAGAGGCATTGACAAAGTAAAGGAGTAACAGTGGAGACAATAGCTTTCATCAAAAATAAACAATGAATACTCGTTGCTTGTCCTCTATATCGGAAAGAATACTTTCATTCACCGACATGTGGGACGTCGACCATCCTCGTCCACCTGCCATGCACAAAATTATCCTGGTCTACCCCAGCCCTATCGCATGCCCAACCTTTCCCACTGTAAGTTGTTCGGGCGAAGGAACCATCATGACTTCGTTGAATTCCACTTCTTCAAGAAAACTTACTGTACCCGCAATACTGCTACCACACGCAAAGACTGGACGACACTGTACCACGTCATATCACTAAAACCCACTAGGCCAAACTAGCCCGCCTAGGTCATCTATTTTGGAACGGAGGGAGTACGTCTCTTCACTGCTATGATTTTGTGTTGCATGTTCTCTGTACTTTTGCTATGATTTTCCTACCCTATGAACCAAATGAGGCCTGAATGTATGTCAACTATTGTCAGATCGATTGCTAAGCCTACAATTTTAGGAGCTAGGGCTACTGGTCGATCGACGAGGGATAATTATAAGCATACCACGAGCTCATCAACCCCAATGTTTCTCTTCGGTGAGTGTTTTGCAAGTACTATAGCTCGCACAGTAGCTAGCCTACTAACACCATGAATCATCAAACAAGCCCAGCTGATATGATAAACCGTTCAAACTTACATCTAAGAATGCCATATATTACATCAAAAGCTGGTGAGGATACATCTGTTACCATAACTTGGAGAGGGTTTGCATGATTCATCGCATGATTCACTATCAAAGAAAAGTAGCAAGATCCGCCCACACAAGACAGTGCACTAGCCCTAAGATGGTTTGATAACACACATCGTTCTGGTAATTAAACACAGGGTAATGCAAACTACCCTGAAGGATTAGCGCAACAAACTATTTCTTGTCATCGATCTCTCGGGCAATGACCACAGCACGGACAACGGCATGGGAATCGATTTCTGGGGCGATGTCCACAGGACTGACCGCGACATCAGAATCGATCTCTGGGGCGATGTCCACAGGATGGACAGTGGCATCAGAATCGATCTCCGGGGCGATGCCAACATGACGGGCCTCGACATCGAAATCATCAAGGACAACCACCGGCACCTGCACAACCCTAACATATTAGCAAGCACACTGCAAATAATCAAAAAGCAAGCACATTGCAAATAATCAAAAACCACAACTATGGTAATAAGCCATTATTTTTTACCTTGTGTAGCTCACCGGGGGATCCTATCCCTCCGGGGGCCATCTCCTCGTCCTCGATGGGGGCCATCACCTTGGCAGGGGAATACTGCTTCTCAACGGCGACTATCTCCTCAAACTTGGTCTTGAGCCTCACATAGGTCGCAATCAGAGTTCCTGGGGTAGGCACGGTGGGGCCCTTGCTGTTCTTCCAACTTTCTTTGAGGAGTTCGTCCGCCAACGTCCTCAACTCTTTGGCCAGGGCTTGTTTCTTGGAGTTCTTCGTCTCCATGGATTGGCCCGCCAACATGGTCAACTCGTTGGTCGCTACTCGCTTCCTGGAGATCGCTGTCTCCAGTGGGTTGTCCGCCGGCAACTCTTTGCCTAGTGCTCCAGGATCCATCAATGAACTGACAAACAAAAATCAATCGAAAGGAAACCACAATCACAATGAAAATGGGAATAGAATAGGATGTGAGAATCGATCGGTGCTTCACAAAAAGAAGATTATTGGAATGAAAATATAGCAGCATAACTGATTCGCCCACCTTTCCTACGTCGGTAGAGAAGAAAAATGGCAGAAGTGAGTAGCCTGGAGTGAGGTTTTCTTCAAGAAAGGGAAGAAAGGGCTTGAACGAGCGTTCCAATGAAATGATGGTTGCTTCGTCCAGTCCAACTTGGAGGCCACCTTACCACTGCTGGTAAAGGTGTGGGTTTTGTGATATGACGGGTCATGATGGCCACACCGGGGTGACAGGTGAGTCTCGACTGTAGCACCTCTATCACAGCCCTAGAGTTTGTTTGCAAGTAGTTGCATAATCATCCATGCATCATGTCTAAATTTATTGGAAACTTGAAATGGGGATGCTTAAACCCTAGCACCGAATGAATTCAACTAGGGTCAAAATAAAATCTTTTTCTTTGAACTCAAAATGCCCTCTAAAAATGTTCATCATTCCTGGTTTGAGGTGAAAGCATCTACCAAAAATGGTTTATATTTTTGCAGGACATATTGGGCTCTGAACTAAATCATACTCTATTTGCATTTGGGCATTTAAATGCTATTAAATATTTTAAATGCTCAAATACTCATAACCTAAAATGTTTACTGTAGGATATTTTCCCAACAGTGATCATGAGTAGTTTCATGATTTTTGAGAGAGTCTAAGTATTTTTAATAAAGCCAAACATCTGCAGAAAAATAGAAAACAAAAAATAAAAGAGAGAGAGAGAGAAGGACTACCTAACGCTCACCTGGCAGCCCACTTACCTGGCCTTCTACTGTAGCAGCCCAGCCCACCACCGCAGCCATCCCTATCGTCTTCCTCCTCGGACAGTAGGACGCAGGTGCGTGGCCGGAGCGCGCGGGCACACGCCCAGGCCACCTCCTGCCTCTCTTCCTGTCTCCCCGTCGCCCTGAGGATGCCACGCACCTCCCTGCCTCTCTCCCTCACTCTTCTTCGCTCCATCCCCTCCTCTGGCTCCCTCTCTCTCCCACCGAGCGGAGCTCATCGCCGCCGCTTGCTGCTGCCGCCGCCACCGCCTCCCCCTCGCTTCTCCGACGTGCCCAAAAGCTTTGCCTCGACCCCCTCTTCCTCCTCACCGCGCCAAGCGACGCCGGGAGCCCTGTAGTGACGCCGACGCTGTTGTCTTCAACCTTCGGCTCCGAGATCGCCGGAGATGCTCCGACGCCGTCCGGCCTCCCCCGAGCATGCTGAGCTACTCATCGACCTCACCGTGAGCTCCTCTGCCGAACCCCTCTCTTCCCCGCCTCTTTTGCGCCGCGTAGCCCTAGTTTCACCGGAGCCGATAGCTCCTCACCGCCGGCCATGCCGCCACCGCGGCTACGGCCGTGCAAGCTCGCCTCCAAGCACGTCAACGCACTCAGAGAGTCTCTAGGAACTCGAATCACTCGCCCGTTAGGCCTTTCCTGCACCGTAGCCGCAACCCCGTGCACACCCGAAATCCGTCCGCCGCCGCGAGCATGATTCCGGCAAGCTTGGGTCATCCCAGCCCCTCTCGCCTGCCCTAGCAGATGCGCGCGAACGCCAGCTCGCCGTAGAGCCAAACCCCGCCGCAAACCGCCGCCTGTAGTGCGAGCCCGAGCAACTCCGGCGTGCCTCCGCCGTGTTCCATGGTTGCCGCCGGCAGATCTCCGGCGTGACGACATGGCGACTTCATTAGCCACTAACAACCCATTAATCAAGTTCAGTGACACTGACAGCTGGGCCCCTGCTGTCTAATTAAATGTAGATTAGTTTCTGTTTAGTTTTAATTAATCTCAGTGGGCCCACGCGTCAGCTTTGACCAAGCTGACGTGGCTGTTGACTGGGCCCACATGTCAGTGACACTAACCAGCCCCAGTAACTGACCACTGGGCCCCACTGGTCAGGTTTGACCTGGCGGCGCCTATTGACCTGCTAAGGTCAGCATGACCTAATGCTGATGCAGTAACCATTTTCTGGAATTAGAATAAATCGGAAATGATTTATAAACTTTAGAAAATGATCTAAACTTCTAAAATTCATAGAAATTCAACCGTAACTCCAAATTAAATAATTTATATATGAAAAATGATCAGAAAAATCCAATCTATCCATCTGCACCGGTTTCATGCATGTTTAAACAACTTAACCTTGCTGCTTAGTGCAAAACATGATAAGGCACTATTTGAACTCATAATTTGAATTTGGGATTGAACCTTTGGCTCAATATGACCCAAATCCATCTGGTTGTAGTTGCATTAGGCCAACACACTCATATTGCCATGTCATGAGCATGCATCATATTGTGTGTTGCATTGATTGTATTTCTTCTCTATTGCCGGTATATGTCCCCTCTCGGTAGACGATGTTCCGACGTTGTGATCGTTGACACTGATGAAGACTCAATGCTATCTTCAGAAGTGCCAGGCAAGCAAAACCCCCTTGTTCATTCCGATACAAACCCACTCACTCGCTCCTGCTCTCTTTTATTGCATTAGGACAACAACGATTCATCTGTTACTTGCTGCGGTAGCTGAACCCCTTTATCCTCTGCATGACCTGTCATTGCCATAGTATATAGAGGAAACCCACTAGTATGGGTAGGAGTTGTTTGAGCCCTGTTGTGCCTACTCATTCATGTTTGTTTGTCATGCCTGCTATTGCTTAGAGTTGAGTCAGGTCTGATTCATTGGGGATGAATCAGAGGTGTGTGAACATGTCCTACTGTGTGTGAGCTAAGTGTGTGAACACGATTTGGTAAAGGTAGCAGTGAGAGGCCATGTAGGAATACATGGTGGGTTGTCTCATTGAAGCCGTCCTTAGGAACCGAGTTCTGTGTTTGTGATCCATGATTCAGCTACTACCATGCATTGGGCCCTGAAATATGACCCCGCTCGACTTCTTATTCACCCTTGTCCTCTGTCCAGGAGTTGCAAGTAGTTTCTGGTGTTTGTAGTATGCTGGAGGCCGTGCGCAGCGCTGACCGGAGGGGTGGGCTGTGATGCGGTAGGCACGTGGTCGGGTATACCGGGCGCCCGTTTGGTGTCACGGAACCCTGTTCACATCGTTTGGGGCTGTGAGCGAAACCCCAGCCGGATCTCCTCATGGATGGAACCCGAATAGGCGATAATCCTGGACTAGAGACTTAGGTGTTTAGGTAGGTCGTGGTCTACACCCACGTCGGCTTTCGCTTGAAGTCTGCCGAGCACATGTCGTGTGCAGACGCTAAGTGGTGGAAACATGTATGAAGAAGTACACCCCTGCAGGGTTAACATCATCTATTCGAATAGCCGTGTCTGCGGTAAAGGACTTCTGGGTTGCCTATAACAGTTCATAGACAAGTGAAAGTGGATACCATAAAATACGCAAGATAAGCGTAAGTGCTATGGATGGCGTTCTCGTAAGGAGACGGGAGTGGATCCATAGTGGTGTATTGGTTGGTGAATATGTGGACTCGTGTGCGCCACCTCAAAAGAGTCGCTTGCAGTAGTAGTTCAGGATAGCCACCGAGTCAAAGCTGGCTTGCTGCAGTTAAACCCCACCATCCCCTTTGTTGATAATGATGCATATGTAGTTAGTTCTGATGTAAGTCTTGCTGGGTACATTTGTACTCACGTTTGCCTATTTTATGTTTTTGCAGAGAGACTTCGTTCTCGCTAGTAATTCCGCGTGGACTTCGACGTTTAGCTTGTTACCTCAGCTACGATCTTGTGCCCTCGGCAGGATTTGGTAGTTAGTCAGGCTTCTTAGCCTTTTTCATTTGTAGTTGTCTGTACTCAGACATGTTAAGCTTCCGCATGTGTTTGACTTGTATGCTCTGAATGTTGGGTTGTGAGACCCATGTTTGTAATATCTCGCTCCTCGGAGCCTCTTGAATAAATACTTGAGTTGTAGAGTGATGTTGTGATGCCATGTTGTATTTGCACATATCGAGCATATTGTGTGTATGTTATTGAAATGCTTGGTATGTGTGGGATCTGACTATCTAGTTGTTTATCCTTGGTAGCCTCTCTTACCGGGAAATGTCTCCTAGTGCTTCCACGGAGCCATGGTAGCTTGCTACTGCTTCGGAACACTTAGGCTGGCCGGCATGTGTCCTTCTTCGTTCCTGTGTCTGTCCCCTCGGGGAAATGTCACACGATGAATACTGGCGTCCTGTTAGCCCGCTATAGCCCGGTTCACCGGAGTCCTGCTAGCCCAGTGCTACAGCCTGGATTCACTCACTGATGACCGACACGTTCGATGCTGGGTCATGGATGCCTGTCCCTGTAAGTTTGTGCCACTTTGGGTTTATGACTAGCCATGTCAGCCCAGGCTCCTTATCATATGGATGCTAGCGACACTATCATATACGTGTGCCAAAAGGCGCAAACGGTCCCGGGCAAAGGTAAGGCAACACCCGTGGGAATACCGTACGTGAGGCCGCAAAGTGATATGAGGTGTTACATGCTAGATCGATGTGGCATTGAGTCGGGGTCCTGACAGCTTTGGTATCAGAGCCTGACTGCCTGTAGGATTACCAAGCCAAAACTGGTCGAAGTTGTGTCTAGAAATGCTTTAGTTATGTAAGGGAATTGATTGTGGGATGGAATGAAAGGCTCTTTTTACTCCTTATACCTCATGGCCTTCTGATCTGAGTCATCCTCTTCTCTTCTACGGGGATTAAGAACTAGGCTATCTCCTCTTTCTATCAGGATCACGTGTTACTAATCTGTAGACTTGTAAGATTGTTGGATGTAAGCCTCAGTCCAGTTCCTACCACTTCTGTATGTTAACTGATGATCTCAAAACCTTGATATTGTGCTTCTGAGTGGCTATGCCACCATTTCTGTAGTATGTCTCCAAACTTTTGAGCATTTACAACCGTTATGCTGTCCGAGTCATTCCAGGTTTCTAAATAGTCTGATGCGTTTGCAAAATTCTTTCTTCCTGTTTCGATGTCTCCTTGGGCCAGATTAACCACACTAATCGGTGAGTTGAGGTACTCTATTTCCTTGACATATATGTTGGAGTTCTTATTATGACCCTAGGTGTCTTAGGGGATCATCTAGTAATCTAGCCATGATTTGTGTCCCAGTGTGATGATTCTGGCCTTTATTCTCGAAAGCATCCCGTGATGCTACTTAGTAGTAGATATTCTATTCCTGGGTTCTTGAACCCGAGATTCACTCTACTTACTTCATGTTGATAGTGTTTGCTAGTTCCTTTAGGATATTAGTAACCTTGCGATAGTCCTCGAGGTCCGTGGTATTTCCTTCTTCCAAATACCATGAACCATTCAGATAGAAGTTATTTGAACCAAAAGATCACAATCAGAGTACTCTTGAGGAGTTCTCCATTCATAAATCGTGACTCTGCCAGCTCAACCTTTCTGCATGGGTTATCCGGAAGAAATATGTTGAACTTGGTTCGACATATTAATCTATGCATCCACAACTCAGAAAATCATATGTTCCTTTTAGTTGTTCCTCTTTAGTTATCTTCTGACCCTCGTCTATCAATTGATAGTCTAGAGTATGCGTGCATTCGTTCATCGATGCCTATTACTCTTGTGGTCTGTCAAGCCATTCTATTCTGGAATGACTAGGAGAAACAAACTCCAGAACCTCATCCATATCTAGGATTGGGTCAAAGCAGTTGTAATTCGCAGATCAAAATGCCAATCCAGCTTCTGGTCTGTTCTACCTTGAAGTATTACCTTCCTTATGTCAGGATTGTCATGAGAATTGCACTATCTCTTATGAATCCTTGATGCAGTGATACTTCTTGCCATCATTGTTCATTTCTCGGTTCCCATGTTGTTGCAACCGGAATGCCGACAGGTGAACTATGATGTGTGAAATCAATACTGCTAGCAACTCTGTTGCTTGGTAGTTAAATGGACGATAACCACATTCTTAGCGTGTTGATTATTGAATCGTCATCCTAAGATTGATTGTGCTACCTAGTCCCTATTTCCGGTGCACTCTTGGGTCGTTGACTTAGGATTTTCTTTCAATCCCTTGCTTAATTGATCACATCATCTTGCCTCGGAAACAAGATTGTTCTCGAGCTTAATAACATATTGGTGGTTCGTAATTTTCCAAATATCTTCTCGGAAGTATTACCAGGTTGTCACCTAACCGCTATGTTGGGTTCGTGATCAAGTTGGTTTTTCATAAACCACCCCCTTCTCCAAAAATCTGTGTTGGATACCCTGAGCTAGTTGGTAAACTGAACAACAACTTGGAGAGTTGGAAGATGAAAGTTTGTCCAACTTAGTTCATTTTCAAAGAGATATCCTTGTGTTTATGTGGTTGTTGAAGAAAGATGATATCTTCATCGATTGATCCTCGAGACCAGTTGTTGGAGCTATTGTCTTGCCAAAACTTTGATTTGAGTATGGGCTATCCTCAAATCAAATCAGAACCAACGATGTTCGTAATGTTGTCTTACTCGTGGATTTTCCTCGAGCATACACCATTATGTCTTTTGGGTCTGACCAATACTATCACCTTGTTCACATAGTTGTGGAATCCCATCTATATGGAAACCTAGATGAGTTATTGTTGAGCCATCAGCAACATTTTTATCTCCTCCATGATTCGTGTTGAACATTCAGCTAGTATTGGAAACTTATATAAGCATTATCTTTGTGTCTCGTTCATGAAGAATATGCTTGGATGAAAGAAGTGACTTCCTCTGATTCACGTGCATTTGGTGCAAGTTGTCGCCGTGAGTTCGAGAAAGATTGTTTTTGTTTTCTTTGGAATCATCCCAAGTCAGTCATGCATGTGCGAAGTATTCTGTGGTCTGATAGACTGATCATCTTCATTCTATACGTATCCCTAGCACACCAAGCCACTGGTTGATTTGTTCAAGGAGAAGTTCCTTCTTAAGAGCAAGACTTATGCAAGGACTTCGATATCCTCGATGATAGTTCCCCTCCTGAACTCGGTAGTGTTTTATTATAAGACTACTGTGTGGTCATGTTTGTCTCGGACAACGTATTCACATGTTGTAGCAGAACCAGCTCATATTTTGGAGCTTGCTATCGTAGTTCATTCCCCGAGAATCACACACCGTCATCTCGTCGATTTGTGTTGTAAAATTTCATTTTTCTTTCTAGACTTGATAAATCTGGAATATTCTGACACCAACCAGATCTGAATCTCAGGCAGATGTGATGGTTGGAACATTTCCCAAGAACTATAATATTGGTCTCACGATAACTGGTACAGTGGATGTCATGGCTAACACACCCCGTCGGAAGATCTATTATTGTAGTATCTTGATTGAAGAAATTGGCCACCTCCCCATAAGGACTTCGTAGGATTTACTCCCTAGCTATGCCTTATGATTTTTGGTGTTCCCGAAGTCCAACCTTCTACCTGATGTTCTAGTTACCAAACCATCTCAATGAATGGGATACGCTAGCACATCAAGGAGGACATTAGAAGCGGAGTGCTAAATGTCTCTCGGTCGATCATCCAGATTTCGTCCCCTTGGCCTCGCTAAGGTGAAATCCGAGAAAGTGTTATCCTCCTTTGCATCTGCATCGTCCATCGCTATTCATCATGGTAGTATGTTGTGTTTTCAGCACCCTTGACATGGATGTTGGTAAAACCTTGATGATTATGGAAATGCTCAAGTTCTTGAGAGCACGCACAAGCGCTAGGTGTTACCATCAGCACTAACTGGGATTGCTCTCAGTTTCCTCGGTTATGCTATAACTTTTCAAACAGTGGACTCACTCTCTAGTGTTGAGCTTCTCCTCAATTACTAAAATCATCCCTTGTGTGGTTTTCAACAAGGTAATCCACATCATCCATTCTAATCCGGGTATGCCTTTCTACCGAACCCCTCCAAACGATCGCTCAAGAATTGCCTTAGGCTGGTATAAAGAGTTTCAATGATCTTTGAATCAAAGGTAATTCTTTTTGCCACTTAAGGGGGATATATTCTACGAGTCACCTCCTCTAAGATGTCTCGTTATGGTATCATGGAAATTCAACTCCTCGCTACATTGACAAACATTCAACACCCTCTTAAAGGTGGAATTGTAGTCTACCTGGTAAACCTCCGTCATCTGTTCCACTCCATTCCTCTAGAGGTGTGCTTCGTCTCTCAGCTCGAGAGTTGTTGCTATGTCTCATTCCGTGAGTTAATCCTGAGTTGTTCGACCTTCGAGAAGATCGATCCTTCTAGAGTTTTCTTTCTCCTCTTGTTGTCATGTCGGTTGGAGTTCTCGGAGCAAGACATCGAGTCAATGATGGTGATCGAATCAATGTTCTTATGAAGGGCAACCTGGATCGTGAGGATTGTGTTAGTTTGCGTTCCCCCTTCATCTTACCCTACGCTTGAATCTCGGGGCGAGATTCTTGTTTAGTGGGGGTGAGTTGTCACAGCCCTAGAGTTTGTTTGCAAGTAGTTGCATAATCATCCATGCATCATGTCTAAATTTATTGGAAACTTGAAATGGGGATGCTTAAACCCTAGCACCAAATGAATTCAACTAGGGTCAAAATAAAATCTTTTTTTTTTGAACTCAAAATGCACTCTAAAAATGTTCATCATTCCTGGTTTGAGGTGAAAGCATCTACCAAAAATGGTTTATATTTTTGCAGGACATATTGGGCTCTGAACTAAATCATACTCTATTTGCATTTGGGCATTTAAATGCTATTAAATATTTGAAATGCTCAAATAATCATAACCTAAAATGTTTACTGTAGGATATTTTCCCAACAGTGATCATGAGTAGTTTCATGATTTTTGAGAGAGTCTAAGTATTTTTAATAAAGCCAAACATCTGCAGAAAAATAGAAAACAGAAAAGAGAGAGAGAGAGAGAAGGACTACCTGACGCTCACCTGGCAGCCCACTTACCTGGCCTTCTACTATAGCAGCCCAGCCCACCACCGCAGCCATCCCTGTCGTCTTCCTCCTCGGACAGTAGGACGCAGGCGCGTGGCCGGAGCGCGCGGGCACATGCCCAGGCCACCTCCTGCCTCTCTGCCTGTCTCCCCGTCGCCCTGAGGATGCCACGCACCTTCCTGCCTCTCTCCCTCACTCTTCTTCGCTCCATCCCTCCTCTGGCTCCCTCTCTCTCCCACCGAGTGGAGCTCGTCGCCGCCGCTTGCTGCTACCGCCGCCACCGCCTCCCCCTCGCTTCTCCAACGTGCCCAAAAGCTTCACCTCGACCCCCTCTTCCTCCTCACCGCGCCAAGCGACGCCGGGAGCCCTGCAGTGACGCCGACGCCGTTGTCTTCAACCTTTGGCTCCGAGATCGCCGGAGATGCTCTGACGCCGTCCGGCCTCCCCTGAGCATGCTGAGCTACGCATCGACCTCGCCGTGAGCTCCTCTGCCGAACCCCTCTCTTCCCCGCCTCTTTTGCGCCGCGTAGCCCTAGTTTCACCGGAGCCGATAGCTCCACGCCGCCGGCCATGCCGCCACCGCGGCTACGGCCGCGCAAGCTCGCCTCCGAGCACGTCAACGCACTCAGAGAGTCTCCAGGAACTCGAATCACTCGCCTGTTAGGCCTTCCCTGCACCATAGCCGCAACCCCGTGCACACCCTAAATCCGTTTGCCGCCGCGAGCATGATTCCGGCAAGCTTGGGCCGTCCCAGCCCCTCTCGCCTGCCCTAGCAGATGCGCGTGAATGCCAGCTCGCCTTAGAGCCAAACCCTGCCGCAAACTGCCGCCTGTAGTGCGAGCTCGAGCAACTCCGGCGTGCCTCCGCCGTGTTCCGTGGTCGCCGCCGGCAGATCTCCGGCGTGACGACGTGGCGACTTCATTAGCCACTAACAACCCATTAATCAAGTTCAGTGTCACTGACAGCTGGGCCCCCGCTGTCTAATTAAATGTAGATTAGTTTCTGTTTAGTTTTAATTAATCTCAGTGGGCCCACGCGCCAGCTTTGACCAAGCTGACGTGGCTGTTGACTGGGCCCACATGTCAGTGACACTAACCAGCCCCAGTCACTAACCACTAGGCCCCACTGGTCAGGTTTGACCTGGCGGCGCCCGTTGACCTGCTGAGGTCAGCATGACCTAATGCTGACGTAGTAAACATTTTCTGGAATTAAAATAAATCGCAAATGATTTATAAACTTCAGAAAATGATCTAAACTTCTAAAATTCATAGAAATTCAACCGTAACTCCAAATTAAATAATTTATATATGAAAAATGATCAGAAAAATCCAATCTATCCATCTGCACTGGTTTCATGCATGTTTAAACAACTTAACCTTGCTGGTTAGTGCAAAACATGATAAGGCACTATTTGTACTCATAATTTGAATTTGGGATTGAACCTTTGGCTCAATATGACCCAAATCCATCTGGTTGTAGTTGCATTAGGCCAACACACTCATATTGCCATGTCATGAGCATGCATCATATTGTGCATTGCATTGATTGTATTTCTTCTCTGTTGCCGGTATATGTCCCCTCTCAGTAGACGATGTTCCGACGTTGTGATCGTTGACACTGATGAAGACTCAATGCTATCTTCAGAAGTGCTAGGCAAGCAAAACCCCCTTGTTCATTCCGATACAAACCCACTCACTCGCTCCTGCTCTCTTTTATTGCATTAGGACAACAATGATTCATCTGTTACTTGCTGCGGTAGCTGAACCCCTTTATCCTCTGCATGACCTGTCATTGCCACAGTAAATAGATGAAACCCACTAGTATGAGTAGGAGTTGTTTGAGCCCTATTGTGCCTCCTCATTCATGTTTGTTTGTCATGACTGCTATTGCTTAGAGTTGAGTTAGGTCTGATTCATCGGGGATGAATCAGAGGTGTGTGAACATGTCCTATTGTGTGTGAGCTAAGTGTGTGAACACGATTTGGTAAAGGTAGCGGTGAGAGGCCATGTAGGAGTACATGGTGGGTTGTCTCATTAAAGCCGTCCTTAGGAACTGAGTTCTATGTTTGTGATCCATGATTCAGCTACTACCATGCATTGGGCCCTGAAATATGACCCCGCTCAACTTCTTATTCACCCTTGTCCTCTATCTAGGAGTTGCAAGTAGTTTCTGGTGTTTGTAGTATGCTGGAGGCCGTGCGCAGCGCTGACCGGAGGGGTGGGCTGTGATGCGGTAGGCATGTGGCCGGGTATAGCGGGCGCCCGTTTGGTGTCACGGAACCCTGTTCACATCGTTTGGGGCTGTGAGCGAAACCCCGGCCGGATCTCCTCATGGATGGAACCCGAATAGGCGATAAACCTGGACTAGAGACTTAGGTGTTTAGGTAGGTCGTGGTCTACACCCACGTCGGCTTTCGCTTGAAGTCTGCCGAGCACATGTCCTGTGCAGATGCTAAGTGGTGGAAACATGTATGAAGAAGTACACCCCTGCAGGGTTAACATCATCTATTCGAATAGCCGTGTCCACGGTAAAGGACTTCTGGGTTGCCTATAACAGTTCATAGACAAGTGAAAGTGGATACCATAAAATACGCAAGATAAGCGTGAGTGCTATGGATGGCGTTCTCGTAAGGAGACGGGAGTGGATCCATAGTGGTGTATTGGTTGGTGAATATGTGGACTCGTGTGCGCCACCTCAAAAGAGTCGCTTGCAGTAGTAGTTCAGGATAGCCACCGAGTCAAAGCTGGCTTGCTGCAGTTAAACCCCACCATCCCCTTTGTTGATAATGATGAATATGTAGTTAGTTCTGATGTAAGTCTTGCTGGGTACATTTGTACTCACGTTTGCCTATTTTATGTTTTTGCAGAGAGACTTTGGTCTTGCTAGTAGTTCCGCGTGGACTTCGACGTTTAGCTTGTTACCTCAGCTACGATCTTGTGCCCTCGGCAGGATTTGGTAGTTAGTCAGGCTTCTCAGCCTTTTTCATTTGTAGTTGTCTGTACTCAGACATGTTAAGCTTCCGCATGTGTTTGACTTGTATGCTCTGAATGTTGGGTCGTGAGACCCATGTTTGTAATATCTCGTTCCTCGGAGCCTATTGAATAAATACTTGAGTTGTAGAGTCATGTTGTGATGCCATATTGTATTTGCACATATCGAGCATATTGTGTGTATGTTATTGAAATGCTTGGTATGTGTGGGATCTGACTATCTAGTTGTTTATCCTTTGTAGCCTCTCTTACCGGGAAACGTCTCCTAGTGCTTCCACGGAGCCATGGTAGCTTGCTACTGCTCCGGAACACTTAGGCTGGCCGGCATGTGTCCTTCTTCGTTCATGTGTCTGTCCCCTCGGGGAAATGTCACGCGATGAATACCGGAGTCCTGTTAGCCCGCTACAACCCGGTTCACTGGAGTCCTGCTAGCCCAGTGCTACAGCCTGGATTCACTCGCTGATGACCGACACGTTCGATGCTGGGTCATGGATGCCTGTCCCTGTAAGTTTGTGCCACTTTGGGTTTACGACTAGCCATGTCAGCCCGGGCTCCTTATCATATGGATGCTAGCGACACTATCATATACGTGTGCCAAAAGGCGCAAACGGTCCCGGGCAAAGGTAAGGCGACACCCGTGGGAATACCGTGCATGAGGCCGCAAAGTGATATGAGGTGTTACATGCTAGATCGATGTGGCATTGAGTCGAGGTCCTGACAACCTCGCTGTGATTTGGTGGATGGCACGTGGGCCCGGATGCTTTGAAATGTCCCGCATGTAGATAGAGCGGCTAGTCATATAGGAGTGCTCAATATTGTGCACCGCGACCAAGACGGAGAGGAAAACGAGAGAACTACGTAATTAATGCATGAGTTTAATTAGGGTAGTTTTGTAAAGTACGAGATACATTCCTCCAATAGCAAAATGCCTTGGTTCATGAGATTTGAGATTTGAGCCCTATAAACCGGAAGGGAGGGGGTACTGCACACGGTGTAGTCTAGTCACTTGTTTTTTTAGCCGAAGTCTAGTCACTTGTTGAAATCTCTAGAAAGGCAAATACTCCTTTCCGGTTTACAGGTCTATACTACTCCCTCCGTCTAGGTGTGTAAGTCATCTTACGAAAACCAAATAGTCCCAAAACACTTAGGCGCGGTGCATTAACTTCTACCTTGTTTCTTGTTTCTTGACATACGTATCAACCAATAAGAGATGAGAGGTGTGCATTCTTTTAATGACTTGCAATGGCTAGTTCATTGCATGGACCTATGCAGAATAAACATTGGTGAGCCTAGGAGGAAATGGTGCTAAGTGTGTGGACCTATGCAGAATGAGTATCAACCAATGGATAATGGAGTTTAATTGTTAACAATAGAAATTTTGTCTCATGCACGAGCCTGGCTAGTACTCCAAGGAACAGCACCACGCGAGCGTTCGCAACTGCCACGTTCAGTTTGTGCTTGGCTCTTCGCCTCTTCGAGAAGACGAACAATGATGTTACTCCTACTTCTACAGTATCGAATCCACTGCTGCATGTCCGTCCACCTCGTGCGGGTGGGATAGCGTGTAGCGAAAGCTTCTACTTACTGCTCCTGCCTTTGCGTCCATGACAGGTGGGCCCAACAGGTGGTTGGCCCACCTGTCATGCAGCAAAAGGCAGCTGCAGTTAAGGCACCGGAGCTCAGTCCGTGAGGGAGAGGGCGTCGTAGTAATCAAATTTCTCGGCCTTGTACGAGTTGACGTGACACATCAAAGCACTGCACTCGATAAAAGTCTTTTACACATTTCAAATGGGCTACTTCATATGTAGGAGTAGACATATTCTGCTTCGTATGTACTCCCTCCGTTCCAAAATATAAGTCTTTTTAGAGATTTCACTATGAACTACATATGAAACAAAATGAGTGAATCTACACTCTAAAATATGTCTATATACATCCGTATGTAGTTTGTAGTGGAATCCCTAAAAAGACTTACATTTAGGAATAGAGGGAATAGTCAGTTGTTGCAATCTCTAAAAAGACTTATATTTGGAAACGGAGGGAGTACAACACATGCATGCATGCCGTGACTTTCCTTTTGATACTTGCATGTGTTGATTTGATGCACCTTGCCAAATTTTGACTATAAATTTAACTAAGCAAATTTTCATGCATGTCACAAAAAATCACGGGGCTGTTTGGATTGTGACTATGTTTGTCTTATGTTGCCACATTATTTTTCCCACACTTGCCACACTTGCCTAACCTGAGTTGCTCAAATTGTTAGACACACTTTGGCTTGCCTAAGGGAATCTTGCCACAGTTTTTGTGTCTATGACATGTGGGGTTCACTGCTAATAAAAAATTCTTGTCTTAGGTGTGGCTAATAAAAAAGACTTATATTTAGGAACGGAGGGAATAGAAAATATAAATAATAATGCATGTTGGAGCAACCCACGTTTCCGCTAATTTTAGCCGTGGGCTTGTTCACAACTTTTATGAGGGGGTGGTTGTTCATTTAATGGAGGGACTTGTAGTACCAGAGTTGAACGATACAAAGTGCGACGTGGCACACCGTAACACCAGTTGGAACAAGCGGGTAGCTATCTCAAAAAACAATCAACAACTAAAAAAAACCGTGACCTGGCATGTAGTAGTACACAATTTTAAGCGATTGTTTTGATGGAGTGAAAAAGGAAAACTACCCCACTACTTATATATAGGCCGGAGCCTCCGCGCTTGCTTGCTAGGGCTTCTCTATTCACACTCTCTCATCCTCTCCATATCTAAACAAGATAGGGGTAGTAACACTGTCTTTCTCCCTTCAAAAAACACTGGCTTTCTATCCTCACCGCTGGTTACTGATCCGGACGTATCCCCCTCCACCAGTGAAGCAGAGGAGGGGCAGCGTTTAGGCCGTCGTCGGCAGCGAGGGAGGAGACCCACTGCCGGCCGCACCGTTATCTCCGGCCGAGCGTCGGCGCGGGAGGTCCTCCGATCCCTTCGTCGTTGCCTGTGGGCGGATCCGGCCTCCCGCCGTCCACCTATCCACATCCCGACGACCTTTAGGTATATCTTCGTTCGAAACCGCCTTAGCTCTACTTCCCTAGCTCGCTACGTCGCTGCATGTGCATCATTTTCTACCTCTCAGCCCCTCTCAATCGGATGGTCCAACGTCACCTATTTTTTTCTATTGTTAGAGGTAAAGCTACTTCATGGAGTCGAATCTTGTACTCCCTCCGTCCGAAAATACTTGTCATTGAAATAAAATGGGGGTGGGGAAATTTAGTATGTACATGGGACTTGGTACAAACAGGAAGGAAAGGGGATGAAAGTAGTACAGACTGGTCATCCAACCGGTCTCTTGGTCGAAAAGGGGCATATAGGGGTAACGCTGTACACAGTGGTATGACCAGGACTAGATTTGCTATCCACACATAGGAGTAGGTGGCTAGAGTGAACAAAAATGGGACCAACCCAGATATGTTTCTTGGATGTTTGTTTCTCGGGGCAACAAACTATGAATCACCACTTTATGCCCCTGTTTACGTACATGGTGCTATACTGCTGGTGCACCCACTGTCCCATGCCCTTATACCAAATATTTAGGCTCCGGTCGGAATAAAGGGGCAGAAAACATAGGTCTTGATGAAAATAGAGGAATAGGAAAGGAATGTAGGTATAAAACTATGGAACAACGAACCAGAGGAAACTCTCAAGAGAATGTGTTCGAATGGACTATGAAATGTAAAGATTTGTTTTTTTAGAGTAGCATGCTTGGCAGTATGAGATGCTATTTGTTTATTCACCTGCAGTGACTACTCTTGTCCTCACCTCACGTACCACACATAGGTTGATTTTTTATTCCGGCAAACACAACACAACAACCTGTCTAACGCATGGCAGCGAGCGCCTGACTCGGGCTTCCGCCCAAAAAATGAGCAGCGCGTGGATGTTTCTAATCCGATGGAATTAGTACTACCAGACTAGCTTTCCTGTGAAACACTATTCACCTTTCCCGTGTTCCGAATGGTTAGAAGGGAAAGAATACCGTAGTAATTGTGTTCCTATGAAAATCCTGCACCAAACCTGTGAACCGAACGCAGCCTTAGCTATTCTTAATATAATGTCCCTAGTAAAAATAAAGCCATGCCACTGTTTTTGCCTGTAATTGTTTGAGTCTCTGACAAGTTTAGCCAAATGTTTTTGCCTGTAATTGTTTGAGACTGTGACTGTTTCCTCTATGCCTTTTTGTGCAAACAGGGATATCCAATTCACCTGGTTGTTGTTGTGACCTTCTGGTGCACTGCACAAAACTCTTATTAAAAGAAGTGACTTTTGTGCTATTTAACTGGAATGTCAGATGGAACAGTTGGTTCATTTTGGTGGAACTGCACAAAGGGAGATTTATGTTCCAATCCTCATCATCCATATTGGCGCCATAACCTTCCTTTAGGTAAGAATGATATTTAATGCATGTGTTCATCTCTATTTTCCGACTGCCATGAGAAAATAATGCTGTTTTTACTAGTACACTTGTACTCCCTCACTGACAAAACCAATTCTGAATTAGAAGGCCAATCATGTACTTGGTTTCACCAACTGGTGAGGAGAAAGAGAAACAGAGCATGAAGAGGAGGAGGAAGAAGAATGAACAGTGCCAAGGCGATCTTGCTGAAGCCAGAGGCCTCAGTCAAGGCTATTCAAGGGCTCCGGCAACGACTACCTTACATGTGAGACAATCCTCCAGGGAGCCCTTCCACTTCTGCTATCTCACTTAATTAGTTAGGAGTACTTAAGTACCACTAATTTATTACTGCCTATTTTTCCTGTCGGAGTTAAACAAATCTTTAGTAGGACCCTATGCTGAATCATGTACGTGTGAATGTTTGTCTATGGAGGTGAATCATGTGGTGGAGCAGGGAGGGAATATTATTAGTGTCATGACATAATAGTGCTATTGTTTTGCATGTCAATTTATTGCCATTGGTTCAATGAGGCAATGTTTTACGTATTGTCCATCATGAATTTGATGCTATTGTTTGAGTAATATGCTAATGTCTTCCTATCCTTTCTCACTAAGCTAATGAAGGTTTCACCTTGTTCCTACTTGTGCAAACAGGGATCATGTTGTGCCAATCATACATTTTAGTGGAACTACACAAGACAATACAATGAACTGTATCCCAGCCAGTGCTTTAACTCTGTTGGAAGTTCTTGATAATCTTTCGATATAATCTCAGCACTGGTAAACAAGAGTGATTTCAACCATACATTTGAAGTGCACAAAAATATATACTATTGTGTGATTCCAGTGAGTGCTTTATCATCTCTTATGGGACTACATGAATAAGCTTTTTTTCCCAGGTTGGTACGGGCGTAAGGCCTTCATCCATATTAGTTTGCTGTCATCTCTATTTATATCGTGCTACTGTCATGAGAAACTCCTTTATCTTTGCACATTTAAGTTTTGCAACCTATGATAAATGGCAATGCTTTGAGTGTTTAGTTGAGCTAATTGGCACTGATTAAATAAACTAATACCTCTCTTTAAGCAAGACTACTATGTTGCTAACTTTACCCATTAAGATAATGAGGGTGCTTATATTTGTTAGTGTATGTTTCATCAACTAGTCCTAGTATTACAGTAATCTCACTCTCTCAATATATGTGCCAACAGGGATGCTCGATTTTGGTGGAACTGCACAAAAAACTTTGGGTGCTTCATTGCCTCGACAGCTTCCGTCCTTTCCTGTCAGTCGCTAATCTCCGCTTGCTTTCTTCCTTTGCTGTCAGTCGCTTGGCTTATCTCAGTTTCCAGTCAAAGGAAATAGTAATTGATATGCTACCTCACACAGGTTGGTACTGGTCTTTATCCTGATTATTGTGCCTGTCATATGTATTGGTAATTTGGTATTGTGCTACTGTTTGCCAATTTCATAAAGGAGTAATTTGGAGCCTGAACTCACAGGCAAATCATTACATCAGGTGATTTCAGTAGAACTGCGCAAAATGATCAGATGGACAGGTACTTATGCTGCAGCTACGTACTCCAAAGTTCACTCAGACAAGCATCGATGTTGACAAGAAGTGCCTATATTCATTCGAGTATCAACCGGCGTCAACCAATTGTCAAACTCCAAGTATTAGGAGAGTGAACGCCAAAAATATTGCTTGGTGCATAGCCCAGAAAAATGCAGTCCAGTCTTTGGTCCCAACTTGTGCCTTTTGGTTATCGGCACATATGGTAGTGAACTATATGGCATGGAGTCTAAAGATTCCAGACAAGTTGGTTGACGCGTATATTCATCTGGCACTTAATCAGTCTGCACGCCAAGGATGCTCCATTTCAGTTGAACTACACAAAAAATTTGGGTGGTTCATTTTCTCAACCGCCTCCTTTCTCGCCTGCAATGTAGAATTTTGGCGAGATACATGACCAAGATGAGCCAGTAAACTAGTTGGGTGAAAGTAGTGGCCAAGTTGCTCAAACCTCCCTCGGCACGAGGCCACTATTTGAGGATAAACCTACAAGCAAAGTTCAGATTGTCTGTGCTGCCTCTTATGTACTCGAAAGTTTACTCGTACAAGAACTAATTTTAGCAAGAAGTACCTCTGATTGAACACCATTTACCAGTCTGTACCCTAGGTAATTAAAGTTCGTCCATGGATCATATTGGATGTGATCTCAATCATTTGGATGCATAAACATACTGAACATGTGTATATCTGAATCTTTTTGTGAATTATGTATGAATATTGTCGTGTGATCTATCAATCATTTGGATGCATAGATATGCTGAGCTTGTGTATATATGAATTTTTTGAGTTGTTAGTGAATGTTGACTATGAATATGGACGTGTCCTGTGAACCTGAGTTTGATATGAATTGCAACAGAACCAGTTATAACCCTTCTCCTCCTCTCAATATGTGACTCGACTTCCGTGTTTCCCATCTTCAAGTCGTTCTCGTCCCGGGCCTCGCCGCCGTCCACCGCCTCGTTGTGTTCGGTTCAGCATGGTCAACAAGCAAGAGTCATCGGAAGAGGACTATACGTGGAGAGCCTGACGGCTGGGACCCACGAGGTCCATGGTCGCACGCAAGGAAAGTTCCTCCGTATTAAGCTGAAAAAATGTTTCCTCCATCAGACAGCTGGGACCCACCGGCTGTATCTTCGCACGGAAGGAAGTGCCTCCTTGTTTTGCGAAAAACATTATTCATCCCGTTGATAGCTGGGACCTGTCAGATTTGGTGACTGACTTGTGGGCCTGCTAAGCAGACGTGTACGCACGGCTTTGTCAACTTAATCAACAAATGATTCTAGCAGCTGGACCGTTGGATGTTAATCCAACAGCCGTGCTCCTTCTTCAACCTCTGTTCTTGCTCCTATCTCCCGTGGGCGGAACCGCGGCTGTGCTGCCGCGCACCCGAACCAGTGAAGTTTCCCACTCCTCTCCATCTGCGACTCCACTGCCCCGTCTTCCCCATCTTAGGGTCGTACCAGTCTGGGTACGCTCGGCACGGTGTGGTCAACATGGTCAAAAACCGAGAGTCATCGGAAGATGACTGTACATGAGAGGCTGATAGTGGGGATGCACCACGCCCATGGACGCATGCATGCAATGGAACACGGCGAGGTCAACATGGTCAAGGAACGACTTCCATTCGAAGTATACTGTACGTGGAGAGTCTGAGCTGGGTCCACGGTCGCAAGAAGTAAGTGCCTCCTTATTACGCAGAAAATAATGATTCCTCCAACTGACAGCAGGGACCCATTGGACGGGCCACCATATTTTGCGAAAAAAATGTTTGCCCCCTGTCTACTGGGACCCACCTGACGGGCCACCGTATTTCGTGAAAAAAACGTCCCCCCGCTGTCAGCTCGGACCCACCAGAAGTGCCTCCTTATTACGCACAAAAAAATGAATACTCCCCCTGCTAGCTGGGACCCACCTTGGTGGGAGGCTGACTTGTGGGCCTACTAAGTTGACGGGGACGAAGGGCTTTGTCAACTTAGTCAATATGAACGATTCTAGATCCAGTGACCGTACGATGTCCATCCAACGACCGTAGTGCTTCTTCAACCTCTGGTCTTCTTGCTCCAGCCGCCCAAACCAGCGCCGGTCATGCCTCATGCTCCTGCCTCCCATGGCTGGCTGTGCTGCCGCGGAGGACTCACAGCCCCCTACTATTCCCACCGTTGTCCAGGCCCTGCGGTGACGACAGCCTCACACCGCAGCTGAACCTGTGAACCCTCGTACTCCTCTACGCTCGGGCTTCCACTGCCGCGTCTTCCCCGGCTCCGCGTCGTCCCCTTCCTAGGCCTCACCGTCGTCCACCACCGTGGTGCTCTCCGCACGGCTTGGTCAACCTGGTCAAGGAACGACTTCCATCGGAAGAGTACTGTACGTGGAGAGGCTGACAGCTGGGTCCACGGCCACAACCCAGGTTTTTGTGATTTGCCAAGTAAGTCACTTTGGCAGGCCTGTTGGGCTGCAAATCTTTCAAGACGGGCAGAGCTTTCATTCGGCTGGCCGAGAAAATGGCCCATCAGTAATGAGAAATGGGATGTACATTTTTAAAACACATCAAACCGGCAATTAGTTTCAAATATCTTTTTTTTCATTTCGAGATTTTAAATTACATTAATTTTTATGCGTGGAGAATTTGTTGGATTTTATATTGATATACATTTATTTTTAAAATCATTTTGAATGTGAGTCAAAATTTCGGGATTAAAAATAGTTCGGACCGCACCGAAATATGCAAAATTTCGTATAATTTTTTAACCGTGGCCACAGTATGGGCTGTAATGCTAACAAAAAGAATATGGGCTCCAAAAAAACCTTACGAATTAGCAAATGGGCTGTAAATTATTAGAAATAATGGCAGATGGGTTGTATGCTGTTTTCCACAGATTTGAGGCTTTCCTAAAAAAAGGTTGACGCACAAGCAGTGACTGTTGGATTGCCATCCAACGGCCATCGTGCTTCTTAAATCTCTGCTCTTCCTACTCCAGCCGCTCAAACAAGCGCCGGCAGGACTGCCTGCTCCCTCCTCCCTGCGGCCGGCTCTACTACCGCGCAGGCCGCACGACCCCACCATATTCCCATCGCTGGCCTAGCCATCCCTTTACTCACCCACACCTGCTATTATTCTCCGGCAACGGCAGATGAACCAGTAAACCCTCGTACAGTTGTACTCCCCTCCGCGTGGGAAACAACTGCCGAGTCTTCCCTGCCTCCGTGTCGTTCCTTTCCTAGGCCTCGCCATCGTCCACCGCCCTGGTGCTCTCAGCGCGGCCTAGTCAACATGGTCAACGACTGACATGCATCTGAAGTGGACTGTACGTGGAGAGGCCGACAGCTGGGTCCACGGTTGCACGCAAGGAAATGCCTCCTTATTACGCGCAAAATAATGATTCCTCCACCTGACATTAGGGACCCACCAAAAGGGCCTCTGTATTTCGCGAAAAAAACGTTACCGCCACTGACAGCTCGGACCCACTAGCTATATCTTCGCACGCAAGGAAGTGCCTCCTTATTACGCACAAAAAATGAATACTCCGCCTGTTAGCTGGGACCCAGTATAGTGGCAGGCTGACTTGTGGGCCTACTAAGTTGACGGGGACGGAGGGCTTTGTCAACTTAGTCAATAATATGCACGATTCTAGCTCCAGTGATCGTACGATGTCCATCCAACGGCCGTAGTGCTTCTTCAACCTCTGGTGTTCTTGCTCTAGCCGCCCAAACAAGCGCCAGTCGTGCCTCGTGCTCCTGCCTCCCGTGGCCGGCTGTGATGCGGCGGAGGCCTCACCGCCCCAACTACTCCCACTGCTGGCCAGGCCATCCCTCTACTCACCCACACCCCCTGTTATTCTGCGGCGACGGCAGCCTCACCCTCGTACTCCTCTTCGCGTGGGCATCCATTGCTGCGTCTTCCCCGGCTCTGTGTCGTCCCCTTCCTAGGCCTCACCGTCGTCTACCGCTGTGGTGCTCTCAGCGTAGTGTGGTCAATGTGGTCAACGACTAACTTCTATCGGAAGAGTACTGTGCGTGGAGAGGCTGACAGCTGGGTCCATGGCGGCCGCAAGGAAGTGCCTCCTTATTACGCGCAAAATAATTATTCCTCCACCTAACAGCAGGGACCCACCAGACGGGCCACCAGTATTTCATGAAAAAAACATTTCCCCCCTGACTGCTGGGACCCACCAGCTACATCTTCGCACGCAAGGAAGTGCGTCCGGGCAAAAAAAAAATGATTCGCCCCCCTGACTGCTGGGACCCACCAGCTACATCTTCGCAGGCAACGAAGTGCCTGACAGTCGGGACCCACCCGGTCGAAGCGTACGTAGCATTGTCATTCTGGTCGTGAAAGTGTACGTACATACTGGTCGATGTAGAGGCACGCACGTGTCGTAGTAGAGGCGCACACGTGTCGATGTAGAGGCGCACACGTAGCATGTACACGTACGTACAACGGCGAGGGTGCAAGAAAGAAAATACGGCCACGTATGTACATACCGGCAGGGTCTCGAACGCCTACTCGCGCATACGTACATGGCTGGGTCGGAACAGAGAAACAACATCGTCGTCGTGTTCATGGGGAGCCAACGGAATGCGTCGTGTTCATGGGGAGGCAACAGAATGCATCGTGTTCATCGGGAGGCAACGGAATGCGTGGGAGCCAACCGGCTTGGACGGAACAGGCGATGGAAACGAGACCTGGCGTACTGCACAACGGAGGAAACGGACCTCCTACGTTCGGAACGGGGTCCTATTGATCGAGAGGGGTGTGACGTACCGCAAAACGGAGGAAACGAACCTCCTACGGTCGAAACGGGGGTCCTGTTGATCGGGAGGGGTGTGGCGTACCGCAAAATGGAGGAAACGGACCTCCTACGGTCAAAAGGGGTCCTGTTCATCGGGAGGGGTGTGGCGTACCGCAAAACGGGACTCCACGGGATACTGTTCATCTCCACCGTCGACCTCCTTCGGCCTCCACGGGTTACCGTCGACCTCCTCCAGCCTCCACGGGCTCCTGTTCATCCAGCCTCCACCGCGCGCTACTCCACCGGCTACCGTTCAACCACCCCTCCACCGTCTACTGTTCATACAACCCTCCACCATCTACTGTTCATCTAGCCCTCCACACCACGGGGTCCTGTTCAACCACCCCTCCACGGCCACCCCTCCACCGTCTACCATTCATCCATCCCTCCACACCACGGGGTCCTGTTCATCCAGAGGCAACGCCACCGCTCACTGTTCATCCACCCCCCACAATGCTCAATGTTCATCCAATCGATCGGCTTCAGTTAGCAGCAGTAGCGAAGGAATCGCTCCATCGGGTTCAGTTAATAGCCATCGATCGATCGCTCGGGTTCAGTAACGCGTAGCCTGCAGTGCAATCGCTTGGGTTCAATTAGAGCCCAACGCCTCGCTCGGGTTCAGTTAGAGCCAACGCCACGCACATGTACGAGAGAAATGCGCATCGCTCTACCCCCGACCTCCCACCGTGACCGGTAACTCCCCAAAATTTTCCTCCCCCTCGCTTCTACCACGGTTTTTTCCGTCATGGATGGCTCAAAGAATGTCATGCAGCTGCGTCTCCGGCCCGCCCAGGACGAAAAGCCCATTTTCTCTCATGATTTTTTGTCATAGAAGTAGGAGCCCACCACATCTATGATGATACCGGGTTTTGTCACAATTATCGTCATAGAAGTGTCATATGTATGACAGAAATTTTTTCCGTTCGGCCCAAAATGTCACGGATGTGTCTTTTTTTGGTAGTGAAGCACCATGTTCAAGTAGGGGATTATAGCGGGGTGCGGGAGAGTGGACCTCTTAAAAGAGATGAGGATGGTGATGAAGATGGTGATGTTGATGAAGACGATCATCGCGGCGATGGTTCCCCCGATGGCACTCCGGCACCACCGAGAGAGAGAGGGGGTGAGAGTCTTCCCCTTGTGCTTCCTCCTCCATGGTGTCTCCCGTAGATGGGAAGAGGTTCTCCCTCTATTCCTTGGTCTCCATGGTGATGATGGCCCCCTCCGGGATCCTCTATTCCTTGGTCTCTATTCCTTGCACAACGGATGAATTTTCCGGCAGCGTGGAGAGCCCTATATATTGATGACTAGTTGCCTCAAATTCACTTGTGAGCAATTCATATATCATGATCTACCATTTTGTTTTCTTCTAGACCAAGATTGATTAATGTTATTCTTCACTGGTGTTTCAGTTTCATTAGTCCTCACATGAACATTTTGATTTCTAATTTCTCTGCACATAAATATGTAAGACATATTTGTACCTTTTCCTTGTAGGTAAGCAGAACAGGGCAAGGCCCACATTTACTTTCTAACGTAATGAGTGTGCTATTACCTGTTGATACTTGACATTAGTGATCATCCTGACGCAAGCTTGTGTGTCGATTACTTTCTGCCTTTTTTATAACCATTATTATTTTTTATTTTTTATTGTGTTTTTTTGCTTCCTTTTTCTGTCAAACTCTCATGTGGTACTGTTTGTCAAGCATTAATATTGTTTTCACGTAAAATTCATTATTTTTTGCTCATTTAATTAGATGTTCAAAAATATGATAAATGTGGGGCCTTGGTGCTAGATGAGACACTGACTTGTACTACAGGATGGTGAACATACTATGGTTGCACCCGGCGCATGAGGTAGTTAGGAGATAGATTGTTTTCCTTTCTCTCCAAGTTCTATCTCTTCCTTGAATATCTCTCTCTCTCTTTTGTAATCTCAACAATGTATGTGCTATGGTAGGGAGGTGCGTCCCAACTCTATGTAACACGAACCCGTCAGCCTCAACAGGTTAAGACGTTTCCAGCTATCGCACATGGTAGTCAGAGTCATCCTTTTCCCATCTAAGATCCATACCAACTCCATCTAGCCCTAGCCATGTCTTCATCGTCTGGCGCCTCACAAACTAGCCTCAATGGCCAGGTTACTGAGAAGCTGATGCGCACAAACTATGTGCTATGGCGCACGCAAGTCATTCCCCAGCTGCGTGGCGCCGGTGTCTTCGACACTCAGCCGGAGCCGGCGAGACTCCTCGTCACCACCAAGGACGACAAGGAGACGTCATCGCCCAACCCTCTCCACCCAATCAGGGTCAGGGAGGATCAGCAGGTTCTCCGATACCTGCTGAACAATCTGACGCACAAGGTGCTGCTCACGGTGACCACGGTCACCACCGCGGGCGCGCTCTAGACGACACTCGCCGGCATGTTTTCCTCGCAGTCCGCCAGACGCATCAACAACATCCAAACCTCCCTCATCAACGCGCAGAAGGGCAACCTCTCCGTCGCCTCCTACTTTGCCGCCATGCATGGCTACACCAACGAGCTAAAAGCTGCAGGCAAGGCGATCCCTGACGACGAACTTTCCTCCTACATCATCCACGGGCTCGACGCCGACTATCATCCCCCAGTCTCTGCCCTAGATGCCCGTGTGACTCAGGTAACCCTTGATGAGCTCTTTGCCATGCTATCCAATTGCGATCAGCGCATGGCTCAGTTCCAAGGATCTGGCGGCAGCAACTTCAAATCGTCCGCCAACGTGGCCACTCGCGGGCGGGGCGGCGGCTCCCGATCGCGTGGCTCCTCTCGCAACAAGGGCAGGTCCAGCGGTGACAGAAACCGCCCGGACGCTCCCCGGTGCCATATCTGTGGCAAGCCTGGCACACAACGAAGGACTGCCGGTATAGGTAGGAGGAGGAGGACTACAAATTCCCTGCGGCGGCCGATGGCCCTATGGCGTCGACACAAATTGGTACGTCGATAGCGGAGCCGCCAACCACATCACCAACAAGCTCGAGAAAGTCACTATGAAGGAAAAATACCGCGGCAAGGATCAAATCCACATTGCTAGCGGAGAAGGTATGAGTATACATCACTTTGGTCACTCAATATTTCGTACCCCTCATCGCAACATTCATCTTAGAATTTTTTTGCATGTTCCTAGTGCCAATAAAAATCTTCTTTCTGTCCATCGAATTGCCCTTGACAATCATGTCTTTTTGGAATTTCACCCTTATTATTTTTTGATGAAGGATCAGGCAACGAGGACAATTCTCTATCGAGGTAGATGCGTTGGCAGCCTCAATACGTTGATTCCGGAGTTTCGAAGACAAAATAAACAAGCTTGTGGTGCTATCAAGCTGTCATCCACACGTTGGCATGATTGTTTAGGACATGCTTATTTTTCTTTAGTTGAAAAGTTACTTAGGAAAAATAAAGTCCTGTTTGTTGGTGAGCGTCATAATGAAACAATTTGTGATTCATGTCACAGAGCTAAGAGTCATCAGTTGCCTTACCCAATTTCTACCAGTATTTCTACCAAACCATTACAGTTGATTTTTTCTGATGTTTGGGGCCCTGCTCCGAAGGGGAGCCTTGGCGCAGTGGTAAAGCTGCTGCCTTGTGACCATGAGGTCATGGGTTCAAGTCCTGGAAACAGCCTCTTACAGAAATGTAGGGAAAGGCTGCGTACTATAGACCCAAAGTGGTCGGACCCTTCCCTGGACCCTGCGCAAGCGGGAGCTACATGCACCAGGTTGCCCTATTTGGGGCCCTGCTCCCACTTCTGTTGGTATACACAACTATTATGTCAGTTTTATCGATGACTATAGCAAATTCTCTTGGATATATCTCTTAAAGAAATGATCTGATGTGTTTCAAGTTTCCAAAAACTTTCAAGCTCTAGTTGAACAAAAGTTCGACAGTAAAATCATTCTATCCAATCCAACTGGGGAGGGGAGTATGAAAAGTTGAACTCCTTCTTCCAGACACTTGGTATCTCACACCATGTGTCATGCCCTCATGCTCACCAACAAAATGGGTCAGCTGAACGCAAGCATCGACACATCGTTGAAGTTGTCCTTGCTCTTTTAACCGGTGCTTTCATGCCACTTAAATTTTGGGATGACGCGTTTCTCACTGCCGTCCATATCATAAACATGCTACCTAGTCGTGTCATTAATCATGAAACTCCTGTAGAAAGGCTCCTTCGCACAAAACCAGACTATAAGTCTCTTCGTGTCTTTGGGTGTGCCTGTTGGCCAAACCTACATCCCTACAATAATCACAAACTCATGTTTCGATCAAAACAGTGCATGTTCCTTGGCTATAGTGCTCAGCATAAGGGGGTCAAGTGCCTGGATGGCTCCACTGGACGTGTTTACATATCCCGTGATGTAGTCTTTGATGAAACTAAGTTCCCTTTCGCTGATCTTCACCCTAATGCCGGCGCACTTCTTCGGGAAGAAATTCTTCTCTTGCCACCTCATCTCACTGGCTTTGATCGAGGGGGACAAAATATTGATGATCAATTGTTGGGTAACTCATCTAATGGCATGCATGAGTCCCGTGTCGATGCAACAGGTGAAAACGGTGAAGAAAACAACGAAGAAAATGAAGCAAACGGTGCAAAATTTGGGCTATATCCCATGTATGCCATGGCAGGAGACAGATCCGCCTCGGGATCGGTAGCAGCGCAGGCAATCGGATCCGCCTCGGGATCGCTAATGGCGCAGGAGGGAGAATCCTCCTCGGGATGAGCCACCGCAGAGGGGGCAGGCGCAGGTGCAGGCGCACAAGCTCCCGCGCCAGATTCACGCCGTGACGACCCCGCGTCTGACACGCGGCCTCCTCCGACTGGCGCATGATATGGTACCCAACCAGTCATGTACAAGCGGCGGGACTTGGCATGCGCCAGGGAGGACGCGGGCCCAGCGGGTCCCCCCATGAGTAGTCAGCCGACCGGCGCGCACGCAGAGGCACAGGGCTCGGGATTCTCTGCGCCAACCGTAGACGCCACGCTTCAGCCGTTGGCCATAGAAGATCCGGCCAACCCTGCAGGCACTGGCGCTGCTGCCGCGATAGGATCTACGTTGGGATTAGTTGCAGCTACAGCTGATGATCCTGCGCAGCACCCTGGATCCTCTGTGGCTACGGATTCTGCTGCTCCACCATCACGGCATACATGGCTGCAACAAGGGGTAACTCAACCCATAAATTATAAACATATGACTAAATATGGTTTGGTCTGTTCCGCAGGAGAACCAGATGAACCCAAAACCTTTGCTACAACACTCTGTGATGACAAGTGGAAGAAGGCAATGAATGAGGAGTACATGGCACTAAAGAAAAACAAAACATGGCACCTGGTTCCACCATAGCAAGGTAAAAATTTAATTGATTGCAAGTGGGTTTTCAGAATTAAGAGGAGATCTGATGGAACCATTGACCGCGATAAGGCTAGGCTCGTTGCAAAAGGCTTCAAACAGTGATATGGCATAGACTATGAGGATACCTTTAGTCCTATGGTAATAGCTGCCACTATTCGTCTCGTTTTGTCTATTGCTGTTTCCAGAGGATGGAGTGTCAGGCGGCTTGATGTACAGAACGCATTTCTCCGTGGTGTTCATGAAGAGAATGTGTACATGAAACAACCTCCTGGGTTTGAAAGTAAGAATGCTCCTTCTGATGTGTGCAAGCTTGATAAAGCCCTATATGGATTAAAACAAGCTCCAAGGGCATGGTATTCTCGTCTCTGTCACAAGATGCAAAAACTTGGATTTGTTCCCTCTAAATCAGACACATCATTATTTATTTATAACAGATCCAATACATGCATATTTGTTCTCATTTATGTTGATGACATTATTGTGACCAGCTCATCTGATGAAGCAATCAGAGGTCTCTTAAGAGACTTGAGTGCAGGGTTTGCGTTAAAGGATCTTGGATACTTGCACTTCTTCCTTGGGATTGAGGTAAAGAAGCATCATAATGGACTTCATCTCTCTCAAGCAAAATATGTAGCTGGCTTGGTTAAAAGGGCAGGATTGCAAGGTTGTAAACCCTCACTCACTCCATTATCCAGCTCAGAAAAATTGTCTCTTGCAGAAGGTAAAATTTTGAGTCAGGAAGATAACACAAAATATAGAAGCCTTGTAGGAGCTCTTCAGTATCTAACTCTTACCAGACCTGATTTATCTTTCGTTGTCAACAAAGTCTGCCAGTTTTTGCATGCACCTACTGATGTTCACTTGACATCTGCCAAGCGTATAGTCAGATATGTTAAACATACTCTCAATATAGGTCTAAATTTTAGTAAGTCATCTTCTACCCTTGTCAGCGCCTTTTCTGATTCAGACTGGGCAGGGTGCCTGAATGATAGGCGCTTAGTAGGTGGTTTCGCAGTATTTTTTGGGCCTAACTTAATATCATGGTCTGCACGCAAACAGGCTACTGTATCCAGGTCAAGTACTAAGGCAGAGTACAAAGCATTAGCAAATGCTACAGCTGAAATCATATTGGTTCAGTCTATGTTGAAAGAGCTTGGGGTAAAGAGTAAACAAGCTCCATGTCTGTGGTGTGACAATCTTGGAGCCACTTATCTTTTTGCTAATCCTGTGTTCCATGCCAGAACAAAGCACATAGAGATAGACTTTCATTTTATCAGAGAGAGTTGCTCAAAAGCAACTGGGCATTCGGTTTGTGTATTCAAAGGATCATATTGCAGATGGATTTACAAAGCCTTTGCCCACAAGGAGTTTTGAGGAATTCAAGCATAATCTCAACTTAATGAAGATGTGATTACGGGAGGGTGTTGAACATACTATGGTTGCACCCAGTGCATGAGGTAGTTAGGATAGATAGATAGATAGAGATAGAATATTTTCCTTTCTCTCCAAGTTCTATCTCTTCCTTGAATATCTCTCTCTCTTCTGTAATCTCAACAATGTATGCGCTATGGTTGGGAGGTGCGCCCCAACTCTATATAACACAAACCCGTCAGCCTCAACAGGTTAAGACGTTTCCAGCTATCGCACACAGGAAGGAAAAGTAAGCGCCCGTTATCATTCACTTGCACTATATATCCTAAATCTGTATAGTTAGTTTCACTTCTGTTTATATGCTGGTTAGTTGCACTATATGATATAGCTAGCTATGTAGTTTTGTTTATAAAGTCGGTGCAAATAACCTACTACAAGCTTCATTTCTAGCTTTATTTTGATGTAAGTTGATGCTTTTAGTCTATCGTGCTTCCCATTATCAGGCTTGATAAGCCCGAGCCAGTTATGTATAAAGACGCAATTTAAGTATCTCCTTGCACTGCTATGCCTAGACCATAATGTTACCAGGATCGATAAAATATGCCATCTTAGTATAATGTTTTTAAAGTTTACTTCTTGGTTTGCTTTGGCTACTTGCACCAGTTGCACAAGCAGCCTCTGTTTTTATTCCACATAAATCCAATTACAATATATTTTGACCTTCTATCTTTGTACAACTGCAATATCTCAAATCGAAAGACACAAATTATTTTGAATGGTAACTAATTGGATACAAGCACGAGTGAGCCAACGGATCATTGACTCCCTAGCTGTCTTTCCCGGTTTCACTAACTGCCAAAGCAAGAATACTATTTTTGCTGGGGTTTGTTCTAGAAACGAAGACAACATATCTCGATGCGAAATGCTTCAACCGTTAGGTTTTAATGTTAGCCATTATTAGGTTTACGAAAAAGTATTTTACTATTAACATGCTTCTATTCTACATGTTCTTTTTGTCATAGGATGCATGTGACATCATTAGTATTAAGTATGAGGTAGGGGTTTTAAGACTTTAGGTAGATCTCAAGGTCTCGTTGAGTTTTATGGATGGTAGTACCAGCAGAGGGGAGGGTCTGATTGTTGGAAGCTACCAGTGAGAGAGAGCAAACATTTATTAGAGATGCCTGTGTGCTGATATTAATATGACCATGTTTATGTCGATGGTTGGCGTTTTTCCCATAAATTTGTCTGTTTGCAATTTATCTTTTGCCAAGGCAAAAGAAATGGCGTGTGTGTGGGAGAACTAATATATTTTAGAGCGATGGCTTAATTGCAGGCAGGAAAAAAGATTTGAAATGTATAGAAAAATGAAGGACAACAATATCGAAACCTGGTCTACAGGAACCAAACACACCTACGATGAAGAGTTGTTTAGACGATGAAATCATGGTCAATATTGATGGAACATGCGGTGATGGCTCTACCTAATATCACCACCTTCATGTCTTTCCTACTTGCAGCAGATACAAGACTCAGCCAGGGGTTAAGAGACCAGCTCTATCTATATGACGCATCTCTGCTAAAATAGTTTCCTTTATAAAGGCAATGTAAGCTATCATCAAGTGATCTCATAACTTTCTTTTGAGCTATCATGCTACCATGTAATGAAATATACTCCGTATAATGTTGTGTACCTAAGTATCTATTAAATTGGCTCTAAATCACTCTCACTTTCATGGCTCGCTCTTGCTTTTTGCGCCATGGATGCAACGAGTCATCTAGTGAAAGTAAAGGATAGGCCCTTCGTAGAGGGAAGCAGAGGTTATCATGCGCTTTTTAATTTTGGACGTGCAAACCATTAATGCAAAGGAACGTCACGTTGTATTGCCCTTTGTTATAACAACCTTTATTATGCAGTCCGTCGCTTTTATTTCTTTACCATCACAAGTTCGTACAATGCTTATTTTCCCTTACAACAAACGATCATACATATTTAGGAGCAATTTTTATTGCGTTTGCACCGATGACAACTTACTTGAAGGATATTATTCAATCCATAGGTAGATATGGTGGACACTCATGGCAAGAAACTGGGTTTAAGGGTTTTGGATGCACAAGTAGTATCTCTACTTACTACAAAATTTTGGCTAGCAAAAGATCCTAAGAAAGCACCACATGTTGGAGGATCCATAGCAATATAACTTCTATACAAATATACCCAAACATAACTCATTACTTGTCTTCCTTGTCCAACTTCAACTAATTTTCTCAAGTTTGAAAATAAATAATGGGGCTCATGTAACAGCCCCAAAATTGGGTTATCAATTTTTGTGCTATTATTCCTTCCTGGCAATCATTCTTCATATCTTTCTCTTGAGTTGTTGGATGACTCTGATAATTCTTGTCATTTTCAACCTTTCAAAACCTTGCCTCTGGCCTTGATGATGGGCAAGACCTCATTTGGATCCATCTCCAACCCTCTCAGAACCCTAATTCCAAAATTTGGAAGTTGGATATGTCCTTTGTGATTACAAAGAGGCCATCATCTTCCTTGATCTGTTGATCCTTCCAATTGTCCCTAGTGAATTATCTAAGTTTCTGTTCAGATTGCTTGTCTGTGAAGGAAGTACCTTCATAGGTGATCAAAATGAGCTGAAACTTTCTAGCAGTCTCTAATGATCATATTATCACCCTACTCCAAGTTTCATCTCATTCCATTGATCTATGTGAGCCCAAGATCAATTCTTTATTTTTGTCCAAATTTTCAGTTTGTGAAGCAAGTATATTTTGTCTTGCTCCATTATGGCTGAAAATTTTCCTAAGCCTTCTCCTATTCATATAACCTATCTCCACAAGATTTTGGCTCATTTAATTTATCCATTTTCCCTCAGGATTTTTCTGAAGTTTCTGGGCAGAGAGGATAGCTGTGAAGGAAGTACGTTTTTGGCAAGTTCATTTGGTATGAAATTTCTACAGCATCATTATCTGTCCAAATAATTAAGCTTTGCCAAGTTTTAGCCCAATCCAACACTCCTAGTGAGTGTTTCTTCATCATTTGGTTTCTAGACCAGAGTTGGCTATTGCACAACAACTATGTTAAATACCTGTCCAAACCAGCTCAAAATTTGCAGGACTCTAGTACTTACTACCCTAAACCTCCCTGACATTAAGGTTCTCTCTTAACCTCACTAAGTTAATCACAAAAGTGCGGTCAAGTTTGCTACAACAAACTTGCGAAGCTTGTTTCTCTCTTCTCCCTGTGCTACTGCTCGTCTCATTACCATAGTTCTGGGGTCGCACTAACTGCCACACGTGTGGCAGGAAGGGAGACGCACCACACGTCTCTAATGTTAACAGATTGCCACGTCATCGCATGCATGCATGTAGGAATCTTTTTGGATTTTCAGTTTTTAAAATGTTTTATCTCTTAAACGAAAAATCCGATTGAAAATCCGTTTTCACCATTAAATCCCTCGCGATGAGATCTTCGAAACTAGATCCCATGTTGATATGTTTTGATGAAAATTTTTTTGGATTAAAAGTTGACATGTCTATTGCATATGAATTGCCATGATGTTTACACTGAAGTTGCCATGATATGTTTCAGCTATTTTCTTCTACATTTAAAAGTAAAATTTGACATTTATAAAACGGGGAATTAAGAAACTAGACTTGCCATGAACCATAAACTAAAATTGCCATGATACATGCATGTAAAATTGCCCTGGTTCATACAAAAATAATTTTCATGGTCAAAGTACTGGAGTTGCCATCATAAAAATATTAAAATTGCCATGATCTACAAACTAAAATTGCCACATGGCAACTTTAGTTTAAGCCCTATGGCAACTATAGTGTAAACATCATGGCAACTTCTGGCAAAAAAAATCATCAAAACATATCAACATGGGGTCTAGTTTTGAAGATCTCGTCGAGACGGATTTAATGGTGAAAACGGATTTTTAGTTCGCTTTTTTATTTAGGAGATACAACATTTTTAAGCCGAAAACAAAAAAAAATCTGCTGATGTCATCTATTCATACGTGGCAAAATGAGTGGTGGTGGAGGCGTGTGGGCGATGTGCAAACGCCCACATGTGTGGGCGTTAACATTTCCGTAGTTCTGACCCATCTTGGAAGGACTTCACGCTAGACATGAGCTGGCATCTTGAAGGAGTCCAGAGCGCGCCTTGTCGATGGTGATCACGAGTGATGCCAGCCAAATTGGTGGTCTAGCCAGTGTTGGCATCGGCAGGACTGCTCCGGCCGGACCTGGTTCGTTCGAGCGTGTCCAACAGCATCCCCTTGATGTCCTCTTCCCCCTCTGGATTTCTCTCTGGCGATCCGTTCTCGTGGCTGAACAGTACATGCCCGTGTGCGCCGCCATCTTCCTCCTATGTCTTCTTCTATCCTGTGCCCCGTGGCGTTGTGCTGCTCCGTGAACCTCGTCCGTTCCCCCTCGTCGTGTTCTTGCGCCTTCCCGTGAACGCTGGGCATGGTAGAGCCGTGGCCGGACTCGCTCGGCGGAGCTCGGCTCGGGTGCCCTCGCCCCGGCTATAAATAGCCCGCCCTCGACCCTCTAGAGATCACCAGCAACCTCTCGTCTCTCCTCTACGCCTCCCCAAGCTCCCCATTCCCTCCAAGAGCCGCTCCCCGACCACCACCGCCACCATGGCCGCCACCGTGGCCGCCGCCTCTGTCCATCTCGAATCCGGCGACCTCGTGCTTTCCCCCTTGGCTCCTCCACCACCAGCGCATCCCCTAGGGTCCGGCGAGCCTCCCAGTGCTCGTTCTTCCTCCTCTCCACCACCGTAGCCCGTTGTTCACCAGCGACCGGAGCCCCTCTCTGCCGCGGGCCTTGCTGCTCCCTCTCTAGTGCTCGTCAGCGACAGAAACCACCTCCATCTGATGCACCTCCCCTTCCTAATCTTCTGGGTAGGTCGCACCCCTCGAGTGGTGGCCGGACGTGCCGACGATCGCCGTTGAGGAGGGCCGCTCCCTCGGCCAGGCGCACATTGAGCGGGAGGAAGGAGAAGACTAGCCAGGCGGGCTCCTCCCCGCGCGACCCCACCTGTCAGTGACTAGGAGATGCCACGTCAGCGTAAGTGGAGACGCATCCCCCGAAGTACGTTTTCATTTCTCTGAAGCCATATTCTCTGTAGTACGTTTTCTGACAACTGAAAACATATTACCTGAAATACGCTTTCTATTCTCTGGAAACGTATTTTCTCAAATGCGCTTTCTGTTTTCAGCCCCGCCCGCCGGAGTGGTTATTTTGTGAACGTTCACTGATTTTTGCCTTTTCTGCCTAAAAAGTGAATGACCATAACTTTGCGCTCGTACTCCGGTTGAGGTGATCCCAGCGCCCACGTTCTCTGTTCGTCGATCTCTTTCTGATGGGACTATTTTCTTGATGTTTGCACATTCTAAAAATATCCATTTCCCCCTGCCCTAATCCAGCCCCTCTGAGAGAGAACCATTCTCCGGCAAATTTTTCCGCGAGGTGATTGATGAAGCCATGTACCTAGGGTAGGGTCATGGACCTGTCCAAGGTACCCTCCCCAAGGACACCTCTAGAAGAAACTGTCTTTCAGTCGACCTGGAAGGATTCCACTCGACGGACTCGAAGACACTCGACCATAAAGACTCACTCAACCACCAGGAGATCCAGGGTCACTCTGCATCCAAACGGTCTGTTATTAAGTAGTCTTTATGGCCATGCTATCACTTTATGTAAGACGTTACCAGTAACGCTATGCCTTTATGTACATTGAACCCTCCGCTACGTGGGCTGGCTGGGGTCCTGGCGCACTCTATATAAGCCACCCCCCTCCACAGGCAGAAGGGTTCGCACCCTTGTAACTCACACACATATAATCTAGTCGACCGCCTCTGGGCACCGAGACGTAGGGCTGTTACTTCCTCCGAGAAGGGCCTGACCTCATAAAACTCTTGCGTGTACAACTACTCCATAGCTAGGATCTTGCCTCTCCTTTAGTACCCCCTACACTACTGTCAGACTTAGAACCATGACAGTTGGCGCCCACCATGGGGCAGGTGTCTTAGCGACTTATTGGAGAAGTTGCAATTTTTTCCGATCTCCATCATCATGGTTTCAGGCGGAGTTTTGGTTGAGGGCCGCGAGATCCGTCTCGGCATGCTCATGTTCGTCATCGACGACTCTGCCTGGCTTCAGGAGGCTCCGCTCTACGTCGGCGCGCTCCCAGTCCACGAAGCGACGCACTTTCACGCGTGCGTCCGTGGCGTCCTCCTGCGGCAACCGTCGACCCAGTATCGACAGGTTTTTTTTGTCATCCTCCCTCCCAGCTTCTCGCCGGCGCAAGCGCTCTGGTCGGTCGAGGCTTTAGCGGTGGGTGAGGCACGCGGTGGCTCGCCAGTCGACCATCACCCAAGTCGCGGCAATTGAGCCCGACGAATCTCTCTACGGCATGTTCGACCTATCGACTGGCTCTGCAGAGACTGCATCCGAGTGCGACAGAAGTGATCCAGCGGTGGAGGTCCTGATGGTCAATGGACCACACGGTCCCCCCGGATTTCCCGGTGCCGAGGGAGGCGAGGCGGAGGCGATCCATCGCACGCCCATGAGGAATACCTCCCCGAGCCCCTCAATTTGCTGCAGAGGGAAGAACTTCGCCACCGGAACATGGATGCACTTCACACTCCTATCATTGGAGAAACCCTTGAGGCTCGCGCCTTAGAGGACGCGCGCTTGGCCAACCTGGCTGAGCGCAGTCGACTAGAGAACCTTCAGCGAGCACTCAATGAGCGTGCGCGGCAACGGGTCCCGGACTCCGGTCGACATCAGCTCTTTCCACCTCTGACTCATGTATATCAAACTCTGATTCAGAATTTAGCAGTTGCAACCCATATAGCAGAATCAATTCAGCCTTCCCAGTCAGAGGCTGGTAGAGGCTTGATGCAGATCAGAGATTTGCTCCGGGAAGCAGGAGATCAAAATTCAGTTGTATCACAATCGCGGAACATGATTCACAGCAAATCCGTGGCTGCGAATACGGTCCAGTCGGCTCATAGCCCCAGATCGCCCCCAAGGCGTGAAGGGCGTGGAGACTGGCACGATCAGTACAGGAACCGTGAGCAGTATGATCGCCGATTCGATCACGATGATCGATGTCGAGTGCCCACCCCTCCCCCTAGGGGTGGATACCTCGATAGCAGGATGATAGATGCCAGCACAGTGGCGGGCGAAGAATTCCAGTCGACAACAGGGAACCAGGCTTTGATGCGAGATCCATCATCATTCAGGGTCTGGTCGACTGGAACAGAGCTCATAGAGAGGGTCACGACAGAGATGTACCCACCAGCAGCCGAGTGCATGTCTCCGGACCAGAGTGTTTCAGCAGAGCCATCAGAGCCGTAGTGATCCCTCCCAACTTCAGGTTGGCGACTGGAGTCAGTAAGTTCAACGGTGAGTCTAAGCCCGATACTTGGCTTGAGTACTACCGAGTGGCTGTCCGGATCGGCGGCGGAAATGACGAGGTGGCCATGAAACATCTGCCTCTTATGTTGGAGGGATCAGCCAGGGCATGGCTGAATCAGTTGACACCCAGCAGCATTTACACGTGGGAAGACCTCTCCCGAGTGTTTGTCAGAATGTTCGAAGGAACATGCAAGCGACCAACAGGACTGACAGAGCTGCAATCTTGTGTGCAGAAGTCGAATGAGACTTTGAGAGATTACATCCAGAGATGTATCACATTGCATCACACAGTAGAGAATGTATCTGATCACCAAGCAGTCTGCGCCTTCAAGGAAGGCGTTAAGGAGAGCTAAGCCTGAAATTCGGTCGAACCGGAGACATGTCTCTGAGTCGAATGATGGAGATAGCCACCAAATATGCCAATGGCGAGGAAGAGGATCGGCTCCGGAGTGGCAAGCACAAGTCAGTCGCCCAGGAAACCGGAGGAGGGAACTCCAGTCGGAAGCAAAAGCGGAAAGCCGAGCCAGCTGCTCCTAGAGAAACCTTGGCCGTGACTCAAGGAAAGTTCAAAGGAAAGCCCAAAAGGCCTTGGAACCCCAAGAAAGTGAAGGATAAAGAAGGAAATGATGTGATGGATTTGCCGTGTCACATCGACATGAAGAAAGATGAAGAGGGTAATTTCATTTACCCAAAGCATACCACTCGACAGTGTCGACTTCTGATACAGTAGTTCCAGGGGAAACAGTCCAAAGATAAGGAAAAGGAGTCAGACAAAGTTGAGGACAAGGGGGATAGTGACGAGAAATACCCTCAGGTCAATTCCACTCTGGTGATTTTTGCTGATGTTGAGAGAAAAAGTCGACTGAAAGTTATAAACTGAGAGGTGAATATGGTTGCTCCGGCGACACCCAATTATCTGAAGTGGTCTCATACGGCCATCACATTCGACCAGTATGATCACCCGACGCACATAGCCACCCCTGGGAGGCAAGCTCTGGTGGTCGACCCAGTCGTCGAGGGCACTCGACTGACTAAAGTGTTGATGGATGGCGGCGGTAGTTTGAATATACTGTACGCTGAGATGCTGAAAGGGATGGGCATTCCGATGTCCACACTCAGCACAAGCAACATGAGTTTCTATGGAGCCATTCCTGGCAAGAAGGCCGCATCACTCGGCCAGATTGCTCTCGATGTGGTTTTTGGTGATTCCAAGAACTTCCGCAAAGAAAAGTTGACATTTGAGATTGTAGATTTCCAGAGTGCCTACCACGCTATTTTGGGCAGGCCAGCTTATGCGCGTTTAATGGCTCGACCTTGTTACGTGTACCTCAAATTGAAGATGCCTGGCCCTAAAGGCGTGATCACTGTTACTGGTAATCGCAAGAAGGCAGAAGAGTGCTTCCAGAAAGGCTCAAAGATCGCCGATGCTCAAATGATGGCAGAAGAGTGGCAGGAACACCAAAGAAATGCAGACCCGGGTGATTTGTTGCGAGCCAAGAAGCCCGCTACGAAATCAGCTTTTCAGTCGTCCGGTGAGACAAAACCAGTTCACATCCACCCGACCGACCCCAACGCTGCTCCGACTAATATCTCCACAACACTCGACCCCAAATAGGAAGAAGCGGTCATCCAGTTCCTTCGTGAGAACTGGGACATCTTTGCATGGAAACCTTCTGACATGCCAGGTGTACCGAGGGGGCTGGCTAAGCACCGTTTCCGAGTCGATTCAAAGGCAAAACCTGTCAAGGAACATCTGCGACGGTCCGCCGTCCAGAAAAGGAAGGCTATTGGCGAAGAGGTGGCTCGGCACTTAGCAGCAGAATTTATCCGAGAGATTTACCACTCCGAGTGGCTCGCCAAAGTTGTCATGGTCCCTAAGAAGGACAAGTCACTTCGCATGTGCATTGACTTTAAACATATCAATCGAGCCTGCCCGAAAGATCATTTTCCTCTTCTCCGCATCGACCAAATAGTCGACTCGACTGTAGGATGTGAGCGACTGTCTTTCTTAGACGCCTATTCCGGGTACCATCAGATCCGTCTGTATGGACCCGATGAGATCAAAACAACTTTCATCACCCCATTCGGGTGCTTCTGCTATGTCACCATGCCATTCGGCCTCAAGAATGTGGAGCCATGTTCATGAGGATGATTCAGAAGTGTTTGCTCACTCAAATCAGTCAGAATGTGGAAGCATACATGGATGACATTGTGGTCAAGTCACGGAAAGGTTCCGACCTACTGACTAATCTCGCTGAAACATTTGCCAACCTCAGGAGGTATGATATCAAGCTTAATCCATCCAAGTGCACATTCGGAGTTCCTGGCGGAAAGTTACTTGGTTTTCTCGTTTCCGAACGAGGAATCGAGGCAAACCCAGAGAAAGTGGGCACTATACTCCGAATGAAACGACCTATGTGTGTGCACGATGTTCAGAAGCTTACTGGTTGCTTGGCCGCTTTAAGTCGATTCATCTCTCATCTCGGTGAGAAGGCATTACCTCTTTACCGACTGATGAAGAAGTCAGACAAGTTCGAGTGGACTCCTGAAGCTGATGCAGCATTTGCAGAGTTAAAAACCCCGCTTTCCACCCAGCCGGTGCTTGCTGCCCCGATCAGCAAAGAGCCTTTGCTGCTTTACATTGCAGCCACAGGACAAGTTGTCAGTACAGTACTTACGGTCGAGCGGGAAGAAGAAGGGAAAACCTTCAAAGTTCAGCGCCTAGTATATTATATTTCTGAAGTCCTGACCCCATCAAAGCAAAGATACCCTCATTATCAGAAGCTTGTATATGGGATTTATATGACCACGAAGAAAGTTGCTCACTATTTCTCTAACCATACCATCACAGTCATCAGCGACGCCCCATTATCAGAGATACTACACAACAGAGATGCAACTGGTCGAGTGGCAAAATGGGAGATTGAACTCCTTCCCTTGGATATCAGATTTGAGGCAAAGAAAGCTATCAAGTCCCAAGCAATAGCAGATTTCCTCGCCGAGTGGACTGAACAACGATTGCCGACTCAAGTTCACTCAGAGCACTGGACCATGTTCTTCGATGGCTCTAAAATGCTGAATGGTTCTGGTGCTGGGGTAGTGTTGGTTTCCCCCCGAGGAGATAAGCTCAGATATGTACTCCAGATTCACTTTGACTCCTCCAACAACGAAGCAGAATACGAAGCACTTTTGTATGGGTCGCCTATGGCCATTTCACTCGTCGTCCGTCGCCTCATGGTCTACGGTGACTCGGATTTGGTGGTTAACCAAGTGATGAAGGAGTGGGACGTCAGAAGCCCAGCTATGACTGGTTACTGCAATGCAGTAACACAGCTGGAGAAGAAATTCGAGGGGTTAGAGCTTCATCACGTACCCTGACTGAAAAATCAAGCAGCTGATGACTTGGCGAAGATAGGTTCCAAAAGAGAATCCATTCCCATTGGCGTGTTTTTGGAACATGTCCACGTGCCGTCGGTTCAAGAGGATCCTTTCACCGAAGAAGCCCCGCAGCCAAAAAGTGCCACGGATCCGACTGAAGTTGAGGTCCCAGCTGTGGTCGACTTAATCATGGAAGTTCTGGTTATCACTCCCGACTGGACAATGCCTTACATCGTGTATATCCTAAGGAAAGAGCTCCCAGAGAATGAAGAAGAGGCTCGGCAGATCGTCTGTCGATCCAAGGCCTTTACTATCATGAAGGGACAGTTGTACAGAGAAAGTGCGACCGGAGTCAGCCAGAAATGCATAACGCTGGAAGAGGGTCGAATGATTCTCAACGACATCCACTCGGGGACCTGTGGCCATCATGCTTCCTCTCGGACCATCGTGGATAAAGCATACCGAGCGGGTTTTTACTAGCCCAAAGCAAATGAAATGGCGAAAGAGATAGTCGACAAGTGTGAAGGATGTCAGTTCTACTCCAATATGTCACACAAGCGCGCCTCAGCCTTGAAGACCATTCCAATTGTCTGGCCTTTCGCTGTTTGGGGGTTAGATATGGTTGGACCACTGAGAACTGGCAGGAGCGGCTTCACCCATGTACTGGTGGCAGTCGACAAGTTCACCAAGTGGATCGAAGCCAAGCCCATTAAAAATCTTGATGCTGGCACTGCCATCAGCTTCATCAGAGAATTGATATTTATATATGGAGTTCCGCATAGCATCACCACTGATAATGGGTCAAACTTCGATTCCGATCAATTCAAAGCCTTCTGCGCTTCTCAAGGCACACGAGTAGACTACGCTTCAGTCGCCCACCCCCAGTCGAATGGACAAGCAGAAAGAGCAAACGGCCTAATTCTCAAAGGACTAAAACCTCGGTTGATGCGTGACCTCAAGCACGCAGCAGGCGCGTGGGTCGACGAACTTCCATCAGTTCTTTGGGGATTGAGCACTACTCCAAATCGGTCGACTGGGAGAACTCCGTTCTTTTTGGTCTATGGAGCTGAAGTGGTTCTGCCAAGTGACCTGCTTCACAATGCATCGCGTGTCGAGCTCTACACTGAAGTCGAAGCAGAAGAAGCCCGGTAGGACGCAGTCGACCTTCTGGAAGAAGAAAGAGAGATGGCCATGATCCGATCGACCATCTATCAGCAAGACTTGCGCCGATTCTACACCAGAAATGTGAAGAGCCGACCCTTCCAAGAAGGAGACTTGGTCCTCCGAGTGGACCAACAAAAGCCACACAAACTCGCCCCTACTTGGGAAGGCCCCTTCATTGTTACCAAAGTTCTCCACAAGGGAGCATACCGTCATTACAACGTCGATCGCCAGATTGACGAGCCACGAGCTTGGAATGCGGATTTGCTCTGCCCCTTTATACTTAAGTATTCACTCGGATGAGTTGTAATAAAAGTACTTCTGTAGTTTATTTATTAAAGACAAGAGTTTTATAATTTTGTTGTTACTTTTGTCCACATAAAGCAGTCCCCTAGTGGGTGGCTTAGCTGCGAATCCGTTTCACCTAAGTTTGTTAAAAAATCCTTACCGAGTGGTGAGCCAGTCTCCCACTCGGAGGCTTAGCTGCGAATCCGTTTCACCTAAGTTTAAACAAAATCCTACCGAGTGGTAAGCCAGCCTTCCACTCAGAGGCTTAGCTGCGAATCCATTTCGCCTAAGTTTAAACAAAATCCTACCGAGTGGTAAGCCAGCCTTCCACTCGGAGGCTTAGCTGCAGTCCAAGTACTCGCCTAAGTTTAAACAAAATCCTACCGAGTGGTAAGTCAGCCTTCCACTCGGAGGCTTAGCTACGAATCCGTTTCGCCTAAGTTTAAACAAAATCCTACCGAGTGGTAAGCCAGCTTTCCACTCGGAGGCTTAGCTGCAGTCCAAGTACTCGCCTAAGTTTAAACAAAATCCTGCCGAGTGGTGAGCCATCCTTCCACTTGGGGGCTTAGCTGCAGCCTAGTGTTCGCCTAAGTACAATTACAACGTGCGCTCCGCAAGAAGGACGAAGCGCAGTTCGACTGCTACCTTCTCCTTCCGAGCTTCGTTACAAATACAACGTGCGCTTTGCAAGGAGGACGAAGCACAGGTCGACTGCTACCTTCTCCTTCCGAGCTACGCCACAAATACAACGTGCGACCCGCAAGGAGGACAAAGCGCAGGTCGACTGCTACCTTCTCCTTCAGAGGTACACCACAAAAATCCTACCGAGTGGAGAGCAAACCTCCCACTCAGAGGCTTAACTGCAGCCCAATGCTCGCCTAAGTTTTTGAAAGTCCCACCGAGTGGAGAGCAAACCTCCCACTCGGGGGCTTAGCTGCAGCCCAGTGCTCGCCTAAGTGTTTGAAAATCCTATCGAGTGGAGAGCAAACGTCCCACTCGGGGGCTTAGCTGCAGCCCAGTGCCCGCCTAAGTTTTTGAAAATCTGACTGAGTGGAGAGCAAACCTCCCACTCGGGGGCTTAGCTGCAGCCCAGTGCTTGCCTAAGTTTTTGAAAATCCTACCGAGTGGAGAGCAAACCTCCCACTCGGGGGCTTAGCTGCAGCCCAGTGCTCGCCTAAGTTTTTGAAAATCCTACCGAGTGGAGATCAAACCTCCCACTCAGGGGCTTAGCTGCAGCCCAGCGCTCGCCTAAGTTTTTGAAAATCCTACCGAGTGGAGAGCAAACCTCCCACTCGGGGGCTTAGCTGCATCCCAGCGCTCGCCTAAGTTTTTGAAAATCCTATCGAGTGGAGAGAAAACCTCCCACTCGGGGGCTTAGCTGCAGCCCAGTGCTCGCCTAAGCATGACGAGGTACAAGTCGATTGCAATTTGTGCTTCGTCCCTACCTGCAAAAGTGAATCACAAACACTAGTATATATTCCGAGCGAAGGACAATGATCGTTCGAAGGCGAATGCAAACATATTCAAGGCAAACCCAAGTTCAGATAGCGTCCTACAGATCCAGAAGTGCTCAGGCACCAAGCCTGTTATAGTTTATCGGTTACAAAAACCACTCGACATTCCGAGGCAAATTTAAGGCATCAAGCATAGAAGTTTTTTACTCCTCCTGCGGAGGACTGGAAGGCGGAACGAACTCGTCCAGGTCGATTCCATCCGCGATCCTAGTGGCAGCAGCAATGAAGGTCTCCATGTAAGATCGGAGGTCATGCTTCTTGGTATTGGCCACCTTGAGAGATGCCAGCTTGTCCTCTCGCGCGTCCTTGCAGTGAACACGGACCAGAGACAGAGCAACGTCGGCACCACGCCTGGCAGAAGACTTCTTCCATTCTTGCACTCGACTTGGAACTTCGTTCAGTCGAGTCATCATAGACTCGAGGTCGTTCTAAAGTGTTTCTCCTGGACAGAGTGCTGTGTCGATGCGCGATGTTGCAACCTTCAGTCTCGCGAGATAGTCGACCACAGCAGCAATGCGAGACTCGAGATGGAGCACGTTCATTGCGTCTTCATCCTTCACAGGAGAGTTGCTGGGATCCAAGCCAGTCTCCACTCGACTAGTCTCCTCTTCAAAGTTTTGGCAGAATTCTGTGGATACGATCCAAGGATGAGCTAACAGTCCTACAATAAGTCAATGATTGCAAGTCAGTCGGATATAAGGGGTTACCTTCGAGCATGAGGAATAACTTCTTGGCGAGCCCTCCCAGATAAGCCTCTAAGTCGTTCTTCTTTCCCACCAGTTCGCTAGCCTTGTCACTCAGCGCTATCTTGTCATTCTTCAGTCGGCTGACCTCCTTGTTGGCCGCGTCAAGAGCTGCTTTCAGATTGGTATTCTCCTCTTCAAGTTTGCTGATTGAAGCCAGCTTTTCTTCTACGAGTTTCGTCTTGGCCGAAGCCACTTTCTGCGCCTCAGCGAGGTCAAGGTCCTTCTTCTTCAGAACATCCTTCAGTTTATCTACAAAATGACAGTGAGATCGGACTTAGGAATGGACAGAAAATAAGGGCAGTCGTCAAGGTTCTCACCAAACATACCTTTTGCCTCCTCCTTCGCCTTCGTGAAGTTCTCCTGGACAAGCTTTAGATCAAGTTCGAGCTGGATATGTTTGTTCTCCAACTCAGTATAACGAGCCACAAGCTCGCAAGATTTCTGCGAAAGATCAGTCGACAGACATCAAAGACAGGTCACTTCCGAGTGACTAAGAGAAAAATCGTAGCATTTCTAAGACTACAGCCGAATCAAAATATTCAACCGTAGTCTCGGGGACTACACCTAGTGGGTGCACTCAGCGTGCCCCCACTGGTTCTACCGGCTCGGATCAATCAGTCGACCAAAAGAGACAAAAAGGTTATGATCATAAATCATAGCTAACTGCCAACAATTAGACACAGTTTCAAAAAAAAGAGCGAAGTATTCTTCAGACCATAGCCGACTACCAGCAGTCGACCACGGTCTCGGGGACTACACCCAGTGGGTGCACTCAGCGTGCCCCCACTGGTTCCATGATTCCATTCGACCAGATCGAGTGAAGAAAGTAAAAGAGGAAAAAGTTCAAAACATAAAGACTATAGTCGACTGCCAGCAGTCCACCGTAGTCTCGGGGACTACACCCAGTGGGTGCACTCAGCGTGCCCCCACTAATCCAGACATTTCAATCGACACACCCAGTGGGTGTATGACAAATACTAAGATTTCCAGAAAGAAAAATTGTCGGGTATCATATCCTAACAGAACAGGCGGTGGTCAACTAACCTGGACATTGCTTTGAAGAGCTGAACTTGCGTCATAAGCTGCTTGGCTGGCGTCTCGGATCGCCTTCACCTACTCCATCATGACCCCCGCCTGGCGTATGGCTTCCTTGGCAGCACCTGCTTGGTCCTCTGGGACGTGGTGTGTGGAGAAGAGGGAAGGTGGATCAGCACTCGACGACGGAGGGCGGGCACTCGTCAGTGGCACCGCAAAAGACACGGTAGCCTGAGCAACATTGCCTCCCTCCGGAACCAATGTCTCAGGTGCTGACGCAACCTGAGCAGTCTTGCCAGAAGACGCTTTCCTGTTCCTCCTCTGCCTCAGTGGCTCCTCATCGTCATCGTCAGGGAGATCAATGATAATGCTAGGTGGAGCTACAGAAAAGGTTCAAAGTTTAAAATGAAGATCCGATCGACCGAAAGTGAAACTGCACAGATCATACCAGGATTGGAAGTGGCAACATCCTCCATTTCTTGGTCTTCATGCCTGGCTGAGGTCTCAGAAGTAGCAGCACTGCGATTTCAGAAATCAGTCGGTCAGTAATCGGGTCGACCAAGAATATATCCATGTTGAAGGAGAAAACATGAGTTATGCCATTACCCAGAAACAGTCGGAATCTCCATCCTCATCTTTGGTAGGGCCTTCGCCAGTTTTGACGGTGCCGCTCGGGGTTGCTTCGACGCTTTCTCAATCGGCGCCGGAGAAGTCGTCCAAGGGCGTTTGGTCGACTGCCTAGCAGGCACGGCTCCCTTGCCACACTCGTCTGCAGGATCATGGGCGAGCTTGGACCGTCTTTTAGTATGAGGAGGCTCGACTACCTCCTCCTCTTCCTCGTCAGAGCCAGCATATTCTTCACCCTCGTCGCCGTCCGACTCCCACTCCTCCTGGCTTTCACCTCCGCTTCCTTCTTCTTCTTGGGCCCGTTCTTGCGCCCCGTTGGGCATCGAGTACATCTCGGTAGTGATCTGGAAGACAACAAACAAGACAAAAGTCAGTCGACCGAATTGCAGCAAAGCGGAATGAAGAAAATAGAGTCACAGTCAGAGAAATGTGGTCAGACCTTGTCTGGTTCGTAGGACTGGTCGAGTGGCGAGATCCTCCTGGCTCCACGAGGATTATCTTTGTTCCCTGTGATGGAGGCCATCCACCTCTCCAGAGTGGCATCATCGACCTCCTCCGGGTGCACCTGAGTGGTGTCTTCGGTACCAGAGTACAAACACATCGGATGGCCCCGATATTGAAGTGGCTGAATGCGCCGTCGAAGGAAAACCTCTAGAAGATCCATACCCGTCACTCCATCGCGAATGAGCTGGACCACGCGCTCCACCAACATCCTAACGCGAGCCTTCTCCTCCGGAAGCACCTTCAGAGAAGATGGCTTGTTCACTCGGTCCATGGAGAACGGGGGGAGGCCAGTCGACTGCCCTGGCGTCGACTGGTCTTGGCAGTAGAACCAGGTCGACTGCCACCCTCGAACTGACTCGGGAAGGGTCGTGGCTGGAAAGGCACTCTTACTCCTCATCTGAACCCCAAGACCCCCACACATCTGGATTACTTGGGTTTTCTCATCATTCGGGCTAGCCTTTTTCACCGTCTGAGAGCGACAGGTGAAAATGTGTTTGAAAAGGCCCCAGTACGGCCGACAACCCAAGAAGTTTTCGCACAAAGACACGAAAGCAGCGAGATAGGCAATGGAGTTGGGTGTAAAGTGATGGAGTTGTGCCCCAAAGAAATTCAGAAACCCCCAAAAGAAAAGATTCGGCGGCAGAGAAAAATCGCAATCTACATGGGTGGCTAAGAGGACGCACTCAGCCTCCTGGGCTGGGGCTGCCACTCCTTCCGCGGAAGCCTTGCTAACCCATGGGGGATCAGTCCTTCGTTGGCTAGGTCGTCGAGGTCCTTCTGGGTGATGGTCGGGCGGATCCAGTCTCCCTGGATCCAGCCTTGCGGCAGGCCGGACCGTGACGAGGATCCGCCCCGACTAGTCGCTCTCCCCTTCGCCTTCGCCGTCGCCTTCTTCGCCCGCTCCAAAGCCGCCGTCTTTTCCTTCACCATCATCACCGGCGAGGCGCGCAAGGAGCAGCAGGGCAGAGGTGGAAGCAAGCGCAGCGGGCGAGTTCAAGGAAGAGGGAGAGGGGAATGAGGGCGCACTGTTTGAAAAAACCCTGTCCGGCGCCTTATATGAAGTCTCTTCCGAGTGCCTGACTGGTAGGACCAGACGATCCTGTCAAATCCTGCAACAGGCGCGCGCACAATACGTGGCGAAAAAGATGGCGCAGAGATCGAGGCGTCTTTGCCATATCCCATCCGAGTGCCGCGGCCTCCTCCGCTTTGCGCGCTTCCCGAAATTCGGATCCCGTCAAATCCGCGAATAGCAAAGCAACTTGTCAGACAACAGATTTCCTCCGATCCATCGCCCGAAAACCTCCAAGTTCGTAAAGTTCACTCGGGAGATGCAGAGAATGGATCAAGGCGACTGAAAGAGAAGTTGACGCCATCCCTAAAAAGTCATTGGTCCAGAGTAAGACACTCTCGCAGCATGAAAAGCAGGTCGGAAGAATTCTGAACTCCTTCCTCACTCAAACCTCGATCCATTCGGGGGCTAATGATGAAGCCATGTACCTAGGGTAGGGTCATGGACCTGTCCAAGGTACCCTCCCCAAGGACACCTCTAGAAGAAACTGTCTTTCAGTCGACCTGGAAGGATTCCACTCGACGGACTCGAAGACACTCGACCACCAGGAGATCAAGGGTCACTCTGCATCCAAACGGTCTGTTATTAAGTAGTATTTATGGCCAAGATATCACTTTATGTAAGACGTTACCAGTAACGCCAGGCCTTTATGTACATTGAACCCTCCGCTACGTGGGCTGGCTGGGGTCCTGGCGCACTCTATATAAGCCACCCCCCTCCACAGGCAGAAGGGTTCGCACCCCTGTAACTCACACGCATATAATCCAATCGACCGCCTCCGGGCACCAAGACGTAGGGCTGTTACTTCCTCCGAGAAGGGCCTGAACTCGTAAAACTCTTGCGTGTAGAACTACTCCATAGCTAGGATCTTGCCTCTCCTTTAGTACCCCCCTACACTACTGTCAGACTTAGAACCACGACAGTGATCGCATTCATTCCCAGAGTATTCCTCGACCCCGAGGCAAGCCAACTTCTTATCATGAGCCCCGAACTTGCATGTTAACTTTGCTTGCACTTTGTTTGTGTGCGTAGTTGCAGTAGTTTCTTGTCTGTTTCGTTTGCAGTTATTTCGGTTATGGTATATGTTGTATTGCTTGCCATGTCATGCTTGCGCTTTCATGATATCTTTTGCCATGCTAGCTAGGATATTGTTGTTGATAATATCATGCCTCTATTTTGGTTGTGTTTCATGCCTGTAGTATCGATGCTATGATGATTCTATTACATTGTTGATATGCTAGTGCTTTGTTTTGCCATACGCCATAGTTGTTCACTTGAGAAGCTTGGTAGCATTGTTAATGCATTTGCATGTTGCATGATAATTGTTGCATTCATGATAAATATGCTCATAATGTTGATGATGATGGAGAAGATAATAATATGACTTAATAACAAACCTCCTCCGTCATTGATGGGATCGATTCATAGTGCCACCAAATCGAGCTTGTCTAGTGTAGCCACACTTGCCTTTATGGGAGTGCATTAATGCGATCTATTGACATGCCTCTGGCCGGTACCTCCAAAGAAGGAAGGTTACGGGCATGCGCTACCCTGATCAGGTAGGCGGACATAAGCCTTGTCTGCCCGTGTTTGTTTGGTTTTGAGCTCATGTCCCCATTTGGGACCGTTTATGTTTTTCCATGACGGTGGTCATTGGGTGTCATTGGTTGACATCGGGGCCACCCAGGACCTAGCCCAGATGGGAGTTGGTCGGAGTGGCCGGCAGAGTGTCATGGGCAATAGATCGGTTTTGTCGGAACACCGTTAGTCCACACGTATGGGAGTGCGAGGCCACAGGTTCCATGGTGTGGGTACAGTGTGCTAACCTCTGCAGAGTGTGTGTTAAATCTATCGATAGCCGCGTCCTCAGTCATGGCCACAGTTTGTAGTAGGTCACACTATCAGGTCTTGGTCAAAATGGAGGATAAACCCGAAATAACTAATGTGATAACTAATGTGCGATAAAGAATGTGGTGTCTTGGACTATGAGATAGTCGTGAGAAGTCACGGTGAAGTTCTGATATGATCACGAGACGACGTCTCGGTGAGTCATGAGTTGAGTTGTTTCTGATATGTTCACGAGACGAGGTCTCGGTGAGTCATGAGTTGAGTTGTTTCGGATATGAGCACGAGATGAGATCTCGGTGAGTCATGAGTTTGCTCCGAGGAGCCGTGGCAGAGTAAGAAATAGTTGCATAAAGTTAATACGATATGTCTTCACGAGAGGTAACTGGTAGTTCATTTTCAGCATTGTTCATGCATGTATCCATGTATTGTAGATACATCTATGCCATGCCATGATTGAGATGCTATGCTATGCCATGTTTTATTATTGCCATGTTAGAAGCATGTTTTGATATGTCATGTTATTGCCATGCTAGTAGATGTTATGATGTTGTTTATGCTTAGTTTGACTTATGTCTATAGTTAGTATCATGCCATGCTTAGTAATTGTTATGAGATAGTTTATTGCATACGCTTGGTACTTGCTTTGTCATGCTTAGCAAGCCTCGACGACGACGAACTTATCGTACCTGAGGATCCCGTCGAACAGGAGCGTTTCAAACGCAGGCTTATGGTGCGGCAAACAGCCTCAAGAAAAAGCAGCAGCAGCTTAGAGCTGATCAAGATCTGCTAGCCGACAGATGGACCGAAGTCCTCGCGGCCGAAGAGCATGAACTCGAACACCCCTCCAAAAGCTACCCCAAACGTAAGCTGCTCCCCCGATTAGAGGTGGAGGCATATGATCCCGCTTCACCAGGATACAATACGGCTGATCGACCACCCCGTGGTCGCGATAGAGAGGCCTCAAGGCCCTTCACTAGACCCGTACCCCGGCATCACTCGAAAAGCACAAGGCCACAGGGGAACACTCCGGACCTGCGAGACATATTGGAGGATAAGGCAAGACAATCAAGATCGATCTATGGATCACGTGGGCGCCCCACGATACGTGACGATCACCATCACCCCGGACACAGTAAGTCCGGCCGGGCCGAACACAACAAACAAAGCTCTTTTGAGCTCCGTCGCGATATCGCCCAGTACAGAGGCGCCGCACAGATGAGGTAATGGATCATCAAATCCCAGAAGGGTTTAAACCCGTCAATATTGAATCTTATGATGGCACAACAGACCCCGCGGTCTGGATCGAGGACTATCTCCTCCACATCCACATGGCCCGCGAAGATGATCTCCACGCCATCAAATATCTCCCACTCAAACTTAAAGGACCAGCCCGGCACTGGCTTAACAGCTTGCCAGCAGAGTCAATCGGGAGTTGGGAGGACCTGGAAGCCGCATTCCTCGATAACTTCCAAGGCACGTACGTGCGACCACCAGATGCAGATGACCTAAGCCACATAATTCAGCAGCCAGACGAATCGGCCAGACAATTCTGGACACGGTTCTTAACCAAGAAAAACCAAATCGTCGACTGTCCAGATGCCGAGGCCCTCGCGGCCTTCAAGCATAACATCCGCGACGAGTGGCTTGCCCGGCACCTGGGACAGGAAAAGCCGAAATCCATGGCAGCCCTTACATCACTCATGACCCGCTTCTGTGTGGGTGTGGACAGCTGGCTAGCACGCAGCAACAACCTCAACAAAAATTCTGGCAGTCCGGATATCAAGGACCGTAGTGGCAGGTCGCGTCGCTACAAAAACAAACGCCGCATTAACAGCGATAATAGTGAGGATACGGCAGTCAATGCCGGATTCAGAGGCTCTAAACCCGGTCAACGGAAAAAGCCATTCAAAAGAACAACTCAGGGTCCGTCCAATTTGGACCGAATTCTCGATCGCTTGTGCGAGATACATGGCACCCCTGAAAGCCAGCTAACCACACCAATAGGGACTGTTGGGTGTTCAAGCAGGCAGGCAAGTTAATTGCCGAAAACAGCGACAAGGGGCTACATAGCGACGACGAGGAAGAGACCCGACCGCCGAACAATAGAGGACAGAAGAATTTCCCCCCACAGGTGCGGACGGTGAACATGATATATGCCACGCACATACCCAAAAGGGAGCGGAAGCATGCACTCAGGGATGTATACGCGATGGAGCCAGTTGCCTCGAAGTTCAATCCATGGTCCTCTTGCCCGATCACCTTTGACCGAAGGGACCACCCCACCAGCATTCGCCATGGTGGGTTCGCCGCATTGGTTCTAGACCCAATCGTCAATGGATTTCATCTCACCAGAGTCCTGATGGACGGCGGTAGCAGCCTAAACTTGCTTTATCAGGACACGGTGCGCAAAATGGGCATAGACCCTTCAAGGATTAAACCTACCAAGACAACCTTTAAAGGCGTCATACCAGGTGTAGAAGCCAATTGTACAGGCTTAGTTACACTGGAAGTGGTCTTCGGATCCCCGGATAACTTCCGAAGTGAGGAGTTAATCTTTGACATAGTCCCGTTCCGCAGCGGCTACCATGCCTTGCTCGGACGTACCGCATTCGCAAAGTTCAATGCGGTGCCGCACTACGCATACCTCAAGCTCAAGATGCTAGGCCCTAGAGGAGTCATCACGGTCAACGAAAACACTAAACGCTCCCTCCGAATGGAGGAACATACAGCGTCTCTCGCGGCAGAAGTACAAAGCAGCCTTTTAAGGCAATTCTTGAGTCCGGCTGCTAAGTGGCCGGACACAGCTAAGCGTGCCCGGAGTAACCTACAACACGACCACCTGGCACGTTCCGAGCACGCGTAGCAGCGCGGCCCCAACCCCAGCCCCTGTAAAACATTAAGACAGACCCTTCGCGTACTCCATTACGCTTCGAAGATACCATGGCATGGGGCAAGGGGCTCGACCACGATAAGCCCAAACTGCGGCTCAACCGCACCAGGGGCTCTTAAGTGCGTTGTTTCTTTTTCTTTTCCTTTTATTTTTTACCCATAGGACTCCGTTCAGCAGAGGCCCTGTCCGACAGCAGACATGCCGAACCCACGATACAACAGCCAGGGAAGGAGAAAGGCTACAACGAAAATCCAGCTGGTCTCCATTATGAGCATTAAATCTGTTTTATGCATTATTCCGTAGCCTACCCCTGGAGGGGGACATGTTAAACAGTCCCATCCCTTGCTTACCGCACCACTTGTATCGTCCTGCACTTACAGCAGTTTTTATTTGAATAAAGCAATGCAGCACATTTTTGCTTCTAATTGCATTTCTTTCTTACACATATGTTCATCTATAACATGTTGCATCCGTACGTTTTGGTACGGCTAAATACACCAGGGGCTTATGTTTCCTGCGTTATGGTGTGATAAGTCCGAACACTTTCACAAGTGCGGCACCCCGAACTTATAGCATTATATGCATCGGCTCCGAATCATGTTCTTGGGTCAATAGTTGGGTTTGCCCGGCTCCCATGTTTTGGTACCTTACGTTCCGTTTTATCGGCTAAGGTAGCACTGGGAGAACCACTACGATTGCGCCCCAGGTGAGCTGGGTTAACGCCTCAGTGGAGAAAGCTAAAACTGACCGTCATCATGAGTGAGAGCTGGTCGTTGTTCGAGAGGTTCTTTGCGAGTCCCTAAAGACTTATGCCGCTTCGAGCGAGGAGCCGGATTCTGTCCGGTCAAGGCGTGGATAGCGCCCCAAATTCGGCCTTCCGAAAACTAGGGGCTTCACCGAAATTTAAAATTATAGAATTCTATGGCTAAGTGAGAGTGTTCAAGCATTATAAGTCCGGTTGCCTTGTTCGTTGTGTTGAGCGCCTCCCTAGATGGACCCAAAAATGGGAACAAGAGCGCTCGAGTTTATCCCGAACACCCCAGCACTCGTGGCATGGGGGCTGAAGCCGAGGACTTGCCATCACTCAGATTTGATAAACAGCCGCACAGAAGGTAATATTTTAAATTAACAAGCGTTGCTTAGCGCATATGAACCAAGTTTTCAGCGCACAGGATAACAAAATGCGAGTCTACTCAAATATTACATCTTTGGAGCACTCACCCGCAATAGTGCGGGCGCCATTCAGCACACTCCTATAATACATCTCGGGCGTGCGATGCTCCTTGCCCTCTGGTGGGGGGTACGTCACAAGCTTTTGGGCATCCATCTTGCCCCAGTGCACCTTTGCGCGGGAAAGGGCCCGACGCGCACCCTCGATACAGGCAGAGTGCTTGATAACTTCAACCCACGGGCACGCGTCCACCAGCCGCCACACCATGCCGAAGTAGCTCCCAGGCATAGCCTCCTTAGGCCACAGCCGAACTATGAGGCCCTTCATGGCCTGTTCGGCCGCCTTGTGGAGCTCGACCAGCTGCTTCAGCTGGTCGCTAAGGGGCACCGGATGTCCGGCCTCAGCATACTAAGACCAGAAGACCTTCTCCGTTGAGCTCCTCTCCTCGGCCCGGTAGAATGCGGCAGCATCGGACACACTGCGAGGAAGATCTGCGAACGCTCCTGGAGAGCTCCGAATTCGGGTAAGCGACAGGTAATTAACACTCACATGCTTACTTTGCATGAAAAATGCCTTACCCGCTGCTATTTTCTTCACCGCCTCTATATCCTAGAGGGCCTTGCAGGCTTCGGCCTTAGCGGCTTTGGCACTCCCAAGAGTGGTTGCAAGCTCAGACTCTCGAGTCTTCGAGTCACGCTCCAGGCTCTCATGTTTTCTCACGAGATCCTGGAGCTCTTGCTGTACCTCCGCCACCCGCGCCTCCTGTTTCTCTCGCTCGGTGCGTTCCGCAGCCGCATTGCGTTCGGCCGCAGCCACTGCCTCCTTCAGGGTCACCACCTCGTTAGTGGCCCCTGCAATACCCCAGTTATCCTTGTCATTTTTCTTGCAACCAAATCCTTTTCTGTAAGGTACAATTTTCATAAGGTATTACTAACCTTCTTTTTCCTCGAGCTGCTTCTTGGCATGGCCGAGCTCGTTCTCGGACTGCTTGAGGCTTTCCTTCAAAGTATTGACCTCCGCAGTCAGTGCGGCAGAGGTCAGCAGCACAGCCTGTAATCCCATATTGACATATTTTCATGACTCTTGTGTTTATCTTTCTAAAGATCCTCAGTCCGGATTTTCTTTCCAAACACTGAACCGAGCATCGGGGGCTACTGTCTATGCGGTACCATTTTACATATATTGAAATTCTTACCTCAAAGCCTGTTAGAAGGCTGCTGCAGGCTTCGGTCAGCCCGCTCTTGGCGAGCTGAACCTTCTGAATCACCGCACACATAACAGTGCGGTGTTCCTCTTCAATGGAGGCGCCGTTGAGCGCCTCCAGCAAATTATCCGGCACCTCCGGTTGGACGGAGGCAACCGGCGTCGCGGTCTTGCCCTTCTTCCGAAGGGGTCGCCCGCCGGACTCTGGAGCCACTATGGGTTCCGGGGCTGAGTCCGGTGCAAAGTCCGGGAGGTTGTCCTGCGACACCTCCGGGCCCTCTCCTCCTGGTGGGTCCCTTCTTGGTATCCCACCTCGGCATCGTCCGCATCACGGGGGGTGGAGACAGTCGGAAGAGAATCCATATCCGACGCCCCTAAGGACCCGCTCGACGAAGTGGGGAGATCATCCTTAGGCGGGCTGCAGGGTTGTATGCGGCATTAGAAAGACATAATGTGGCGGAAAACGAAAAACTTGAAGTTATTCGGGAGTCGGATACTTACGATCTCGCCAGAGGCTTGGCCCTTGGAGGCCAGTCCTCGTCGTCGTCACTAGCGTTGGCGGAACAGTTTGAGGGTAGAGTTTTTCCCCTCTTGGACCCTTCGGCCTCCCTTGTTGGGGAGGCCTTCCTTTTCTTCCCCCCCCCCCCCGCTGGGGGAGAGGCTTTCTTCTTCTCCTCCTCGCCTCGGTTGGAGGAGTCGGCCTCGGATTCATCATCCGATAGCACCTGAAAACGGGAACTCTTCCGAGTCCCCGTGGCCTTCTTCTTAGCCTTCTTCTCTGGCACCACGTGGGGTGCCGGAGCCAGCAGCCCCGTTAGGCGGGCGTCAGCTGGGTCCTCTGGCAATGGGGCCGGACAGATAGCCTGTGCGGCCTTCTTCAGCCAGTCCTGTCAAAGGAAAGGGAGTTTAGATCCCGCATAGAGTCAAACTATGAATAACAAATGTCCCGTAAAGGACAATATCACTTACCTCGTCAGCTGGACGCTGCGAGCTGAATCCGCGATCTTCGGTAGCGGATGCGGGAGCCTTGGCGCCCTTGAACAACACCTTCTAGACCTCTTCGTACGTAGTGTCGAAGATCCCATTCAAAGTCTGGTGCTGCGTCGGATCGAACTCCCACATATTGAAGCCCCGTCGTAGGCACTGGAGAATCTGGCGGATGAGCATGACCTGGACTATGTTGACAAGCTTGAGCTTCTTGTCCACCAGCTTTTGGACGCAGGCTTGGAGTCCGGTCAGCTCTTCCGAATCGCCCCAAATCTGGCCGCTCTCTTTCTAGGAGGCGAGCCGTGTGGGGATGCCGGATCTGAATTTGGGGGCCACTGTCCATTCGGGATCACGCGGCTCGGTGATGTAGAACCACCTCGATTGCCACCCCTTGAAGGTTTCCACAAAGGTGCCCTCCATCCACGTAACGTGGGACATCCTGCCCACCATGGCGCCTCCGCACTCCGCTTATCTTCCCTTCACAACCTTCGGCTTGACACTGAAGGTCTTGAGCCACAAGCCGAAGTGGGGCTGGATGCAGAGGAAGGCCTCGCACACGACGATAAACGCCGAGATGTTGAGGATAAAATTCAGGGCCAGATCATGGAAATCTAGGCCGTAGTAGAACATGAGCCCCCGGACAAAGGGATGAAGTGGGAAGCCCAGTCCGCGGAGGAAATGGGGAAGGAATACTACCCTCTCATGGGGCCTAGGGATGGGGATGAGCTCTCCCTCGTCGGAGAGCTGATGCGCGATGTCGCTGGACAAGTATCCGGCGCTGCGCAGCTTCTGGATATGCCCCTCCGTGACGGAGGAGTCCATTCACTTGCCTCCCGCTTCGGACATGTTTGGAGAAGGTTGAGGTGAGATGTGCGGGCTTGGGCGCTAGAGCTCGAGTTCGCATAGATGGATAAGCCAAGGAGGAAGAAGGCGCAGGTAAAAAGGTTGGATCTTTATCCCCTTATATGGGCGGACAGAAACATGTGTCCCCACCGTCCTGATAAAACTCGCTTATCTCCCAAGCGCCGCAATCAATGGCGCGGTTGGGTTACCCACGTCCGTATTGATGGGAATCCCGGAATAAGGGGAACACGATCTCTGCTTCGACAAGACGTGCCAAGGAAACCGCTTCGCTAAACGCGCTGAGATGGAACAATAAAAACAATTTGAAGGCTTGGTAGTGGTGTGACGTTACGCCACAAAATACGTCAGCAGATTGAACTTGTGTAATATTATTCTCTCTACGGTTGTATGTAGAATTTATTTTGCAGAGCCGGACACTATCCTGGTCTTCACAATCTTCTATAAATTATTCGGAGGAGGAACCCGCCTTGCAATGCTGAAGACAACATGCGCGCCGGACTCATCGTCATTGAAGCCTGGTTCAGGGAGTCCCGGACTAGGGGTTGTCCGGATAGCTGAACTATCATCATCGGCCGGACTCCAAGACTATGAAGATACAAGATTGAAGAGTTCGTCCCGTGTCCGGATGGGACTTTCCTTGGCGTGGAAGGCAAGCTTGGCGATACGGATATGTAGATCTCCTACCTTTGTAACTGACTCTGTGTAACGCTAGCCCTCTCCGGTGTCTATATAAACCGGATGGCTTTAGTCCATAGGACGAACAACAATCATACCATAGGCTAGCTTCTAGGGTTTAGCCTCCTTGATCTTATGGTAGATCTACTCTTGTAACCCACATCATCAATATTAATCAAGCAGGACGTAGGGTTTTACCTCCATCAAGAGGGCCCGAACCTGGGTAAAAACATCGTGTCCCTTGTCTCCTGTTACCATCCGCCTAGACGCACAGTTCGGGACCCCCTACCCGAGATCCGCCGGTTTTGACACCGACAAGTATTTTGCACATGCCTCTTCATCCACATCCAGCATCTCCATTGCCATCTCATAAATTTCAACCCACGCCTCAGCAGGTTGATTGGCGGTATAATTAGGTACTTTATGTGGACCCTTGAAATCCTTGGGTAGTCGCACATTACGGAGAGGCGGAATAAGACACGACACTCCCCAGGAACTGAAGGCAAGCCCGGTACCTCGCTCTATTGATGCTGCTGGCTGAACCGGGGCGGGTTGATGATGACTCGCGTATTGTGCTGCTAATGCGGCCTCCCTTCATGCTCTGCCATTATCCACTACGTCCTGAGCATTTGCCCCACCGCACGCCAGAGTGGGCCCTTGGGGGGCATTACGGCGCCGCGCACTGCTGGACACCTCCGGTTCATCTATGTGCGTGCTGTAACTTTTGCTCGGACGGGGGGTTAAATGGATTATGTCTCGGCTATAGGAATAAGCCTGCTACTGCACAACAATGGTTTGAAGAGGATCCCTGGCCCGTCGCGTCTCAACCGCCGCCAGTGAATCATCCTCCATTGGAATAGCTGTCAGGCGAGATGCTGCAGCAATCATGTTATCCAAGGGATAGAAAAATGACCTGGCGGTGTTGACACATATTGCGGCGGGTTATCCGTTCGTCGAGGTGGGTCCATTATCCGTGGTTGATCCGGAGCTGCCCCAGGTGCCACGGTCCGGTTTACCGCTGTCGGATCACTTGGCCCGGCCCCCGGCGTGTTGAAGAGATTCAGTCCTTCGTAGACCGATGGAAGGCGAGACCGGTACTTCCTTCGTAGCACTCTGTTTGATGCGTTATGATCCAACATAAGCCGGTAATTCTACGCCTGGATCTGCTGTGATTGAGCATCTAAAGCGGCCCGTTCCCCAGCCATCCTAACTTCCTCAGCTGCCAGGTCCTCCTTGGCTTGTGTTATCTGGTCCTTTAGCTTAGTAACCTCCGCATTATGCCGATCCTGCGTCTCTGGGGTAACTGCCATGGTTAACAAGGTCGCCCAGGCATCTAACAAACCGGAAAGAACTTGAGCCGGTCGGCGCGCAGGGCCTCCTGCCGCGGCTGCTGACCCAGACGTCATTGCTGCTGTGGACAAAGACTGCAAGTTGGGCTGTTTTCCGTCCATGAATACTGCAACCCGATTCGGCGGTTCAAAGGGGTCCGGAATACTGTTGCCATCGGAATAACCCCCAATCCAGCCGTCTTGCAATTGGTACAGCGACTCAGTTTCACCAGTAGACGACTCGCCATCTGAGTAGATGGCCGTCTCACCATCAGACACCGGTTCAGATCCCGCACCATGGATGAATCCTACGAACACACGCTTCATGGCAGGCTGAATCCGGGCAGGACTTGCACGCTGAGCTGTTTCGACGAGGTCGGTGGAGATGTCCGGCTCAGGGCCCGGTTCGCCGATCTTGCCGATGAAAACGTGAATTCCGCCAAAGGGGAACCGGTACCCATACTCGATTGAGCCGGCCTCGGGGCCCCATCCTGCGTCGTTGATGTAGAGCTTGCCGCGACGAATCTTGGTCATCCGGCCAATCGCGTACCCTTGAGTCCTTCAATGTTGCCCTTCAAGAACTCGAAACCATCGTGCGATAGCCCCAAGATGCTATGTATTTGGTTGTCTTGCAAGTACATTCAATCTACTGACCTGGCGTGTCATGCCAGTTTGTAGGCCGTGCCTGGATTGCTTGCTTGTTTGGTTGCCCTAGGTCGTAACCTTGCCAATCATGTGAGTTGTGGAGCCCAGCCAGAGTCGATATGCTGCCAAACCAAGACTTCCGCCGCCATTTAGATAGCCTTAGAGCTATGCCAGATGATTGTATTCACTAATGATGTAAATCCTCTATACATGTATTTGATGAATATTCTTGTACCTGGAATGCTGTATCATGGACCTGTGTGCGTTAGGTGTTATCCTGGGCTGACGTGCGAAGGCCCCCTGCTCCAAGCGGATCGGGGTGCCACAACTCACAATAATAGAAGATGTCCAAGATAGTATATTTATATGTGAAATATCTCTTTCTTCAATATTCTTTCATGAATTGCTCAAGTGACCAATGTTGAGTTTGCTAACTTTCAATAAATTTTACCACCTATACTTCTTATATGTGAATTCATTACTCCCCATGGGATAAGCATATGAAGCATATCTAATTTTAGATTTATGATATTAAATTCATTCAACCCTTTACTCATAGGATATAGGTGAAGCACGAGAGTAAATGACAAAACTACCCCAGAAAGATATAAGTAAAGATCAATGAGTAGTCAAATAGTTAAATAGCCAGGGGAGGACTCTCTCTCATTCAAGATTTCAGATCCAATGATTTTATTCAAACAACAAGTAAAATGAAAATACGCTCCAAGCAAAACACATATCATCTAACGAATAAAAATATAGCTCCGAGTAAGGTTTACCGATAGTTTTGAAGACGAAAGAGGGGATGCCTTCTAGGGAATCCCCAAGCTTAGGCGCTTGAGTATTCTTTGAATATTACCTTGGGGTGCCTTGGGCAACCCCAAGCTTAGGGTATTTCCACTCCTTATTCTCCTCGTATCGATGTCTCACTCAATACTTGAAAACTTCACTCACACAAAACTTAACAGAACTTCGTGAGATGGGTTAGTATGATAAAGAGCAAATCATTCACTCTGGTACTGTCAAGATAAGATTCATAATTGTTCTCAGCAATTCCTGCTGTACCATATCATTTCTACAATTTATATTGAGCAATATGAGCCATAGAAACTAGAAAACAAGCAAACTATGCATTGAAAACAGAATCTATCAAGAACAGAACAGTCTGTAATGATCTGAACAACAACCATACTTCTTTTACTCCAAACATTCCGAAAAATTAGGAAAACCTAGGAAATTTTTATATCAATCTTGTGTAAAAAATTCAGATAAAAATCACACTTCTATGATTTTTAAAAATTATTTTACTGGGGTGCAAAAGTTTCTGTTTTTCAGCAAGATCAAATCAACTATCACAGTAAGACATCCCAAAGGTCTTACTAGGCCCAAACACTAATTAAACACCAAAACAAAATTACTACAGATGTAATAATATGTATTTATAGAAAAACAGAACCAAAAATCAAAAACATAAAAATAAAATTCAGTTGCCTCCCAACAAGCGCTATTGTTTAACACCCCTAGTTAGGCATGATATTTTAATGATACTCTTGCAAGCCCAATTTCGGTGATAGTCTTATTCATACTCCAAAAGATATAAGTGAAGTTCATGGAGAATTCTACAATTAATATAGATTTACCAACATCCAAACTCAAAATATATAAGTGAAGCACATGAAGCATTCTATAAAGCCATACTCAAAAGATTTAAGTGAAGCACAAAGAGCATTCTATAAAACCATACTCAAAAGTTTTAAGTGAAGCACATGAAGCATTCTACAAATCAATGAAGGACTATATCATACTAACATGGAGCATAAAGGAAAAGAAAGAAAAAATAAACTCAAAATACACATATCATGTAAAAAAAACCAACGTATACCAATAGTTGTTGAACAAGAAAGATGGGATGCCAACCGGGGCATCACCAAACCTAGATGCTTGAGTATCCATGAAATATTTACTTGGGGTGCCTTGGGTACTATCGGTGTCAAAACCAGCGGATCTCGGTTAGGGGGTCCCGAACTGTGCGTCTAAGGCTAATGGTAATAGGAGGCGGGGGATACAATGTTTACCCAGGTTCGGGCCCTCTCGATGGAGGTAATACCCTCTTCTTGCTTGATTAATCTTGATGATATGATTATTACAAGAGTTGATCTACCACGAGATCGTAGAGGCTAAACCCTAGAAGCTAGCCTATGATTATGATTGTTGTTGTCCTACGGACTAAAACCCTCCGGCTTATATAGACATCGAAGGGGGCTAGGGTTACACAAAGTCGGTTACAGAGAAGGAGATCTACATATCCGAATTGCCAAGCTTGCCTTCCACCCAAAGGAGAGTCCCACCCAAACACGGGACGAAGTCTTCAATCTTGTATCTTCATAGTCCAACAATCTGGCCAAAGTATATAGTCCGGCTGTCCGAGGACCCCCTAATCCAGGATCCCCTCAGTAGCCCCTGAACTAGGCTTCAATGACGATGAGTCCGACACACAGATTGTCTTCTGCATTGAAAGGCGGGTTCCTTCACCGAATACTCCATAGAAGATTTTGAACACGAGGATCGTGTCCGGCTCTTGAAAACAAATTCCACATACCACCGTAGAGAGCACAATATTCCACAAATCTAATCTGATGACAACTTTTCATAGCGTGACATCACGCCACGGCCCGGTCATTATTCGAACCATTTTTCTCAACCAGCTACTGCATGTATTGCGAGGCGGTTTCCTTGGCACGTCTTGTCGAAGCAGAGATCATGTCCCCTTATCACAGGATTCTCATCAATACGGGCGTGGGTAACCCAACCGTGCCATCAATCACGGCGCTTGGGGAATAAGCGATTTTACGGGGCAAGTGGGGAGGCGCACGGTTTCTACCGCCTTTATAAAGGGATAAGGATTCCTCTTTTTCACCCATGCCTTCTTCTTCCTTCGCTCATCCATTCTCGCACGCTCGAGCTCCAGCGCCCAAGTTCTCACCTTCTCTGTAAAGCCATTCCAAACATGTACGGAGTGAGAGGCAAGTGGATGGCCTCCTCCGTCACGGAGGAGGACATCATCGCGCACCGGCTCCTAGACGCAAGGCAGATCGGCCCTACTCTGGGACCCCATGAGAGGGTCATATTCCTTGCCCACTTTGTCCGCATACTGGGATTGCCCCTCCACCCATTTGTCCGTGGGCTCATGTTCTACTACGGGCTGGACTTCCACGATATGGCCCCCAATTTCATCCTCAACATCTCGGCGTTTATCATCGTGTGCGAGGCCTTCCTCCGCATCAAGCCCCACTTCGGCCTGTGGCTAAAGACCTTTAACGTGAAGCCGAAGATAGTGGTTGGCCAGCAAGTGGAGTGCGGAGGCGCCATGGTGGGCAAGATGTCGAATGTCATTTGGCTCAAAGGCTCCTATGTGGAGACCGTGAAGGGGTGGCAATAGGGGTGGTTCTACATCACCGAGCCGCGCGACGCCAACTGGGCGGCGGCCCACGAATTCCGATCCGGCATCCCCATGCAGCTCAACTCCTGGAAAAAGAAGGGGTTAGCCTGGGGTGCACTGACAGAGCTGACAGGACTCCAGAACTGTGTCAAAAATATGATAAGCAAGAAGATAAAGCTTGTCAACATGGTCCAGGCCATGCTCTTCCACCGGATCCTCCTGTGTCAAGGACGGGCATTTAATATGTGGGAGTTTGATTCGGCCAAACACCAGACGCTGCGAGAGCTCTTCGACACGACTCACAAAGACGTCTGGAAGGTGTTGTTCAAGGCCGCCGAAGTACCTCCTCCCATCACCGAGGATCACGGACTCAATGCAAAGCGCCCCGCCAATCCGGTAAGCTCTCTATATTTCACAAGAGGCTCCTTTCCCCAGTATATTTGTGAGAGGAATCTAAGCCCCCATGCTAATTTAACATTACTGGGTGGCGACAGCGGAGCGGATCGACTGTCCAGCTCTGCTACCTGAAGATCCAGCAACTGCTCTCCTAACGGAGATGCTGTTTCCGGTGCCCTATGAGGTGCCGGAGAAGAAGGCCAAGAATAAGGCCATGGGGACCAGGAAAGGTCTTCGGTGCAAGGTTGTGTCGGACTCATCGTTCGAAGACACCGAGGCGCACTCGTCCAACGAAAACAAGGAGGAGGAAGAGGAAAATCCTCCCCCCAAACCGATGGGGAGAAGAAAAGGAAGGCCGCCCCGTCTGGGGAAGCCGAAGGGTCGAAGAAGGGAAGGACCCTCCCTCTGGACCACTCCACAACAACTGCCTACAGCGACGAGGAGTGGTTGCCCAGGGACAAGCCCCGGGCAAAGTCGTAAGTATCCGGACACTATAATGCTTCCGGTATGTCTTGCTTTATTGCTTATTATCATGCCAAATGTGATTGTGCAGTCCGTCCAAAGCCCACATCAACCTATCCTCCTTGGATGGGTCTTTGAGTCAGTCGGAGATGAATAGCTATTCACTCCTGACGGCCACCACCCTCCGGCCCGCGGACGGCACCGAGGTGTTGTCTCAGAGGATACCGGAACAAGGGGGAGATGGTTCTAGAGACGCCCCAAGGTGAAATCCCAGATGCCAGGCACATGGGAGGAAAGACCCCCATGGATTCTGCTGACGGGGGCCGCAACAAGTCTGCCCCCCAGCCAGATACTGTGCCGGAACCTCCAATGGTTCCGGATTCAGGTAGGCAGCCCCTCGCTAAGGAGGGCGAGCCGCTTGTGCTGATGACCTCTGTCCATCCAGAGGCATCGGACAATTTGCTGGAAGCGCTTCGCGGCACTTCCATTGATGAAGAGCACCATACTCTTATGAGTACGGTCATTGAGAACGTTTGGTCCGCCAAAAGCGTATTGACCGAAGCCTGCACCAGCCTCCTAATAGGCTTTGAGGTAAGTAATCACATTATGAGGAAATGTCACAGCATAGACAGTAGCCCCTGATGCTGTGTTTGGTATTCGGAAAGAAAGGCCGAACAGAGGATCAAATAACATCCGCAGGAGTCTAATCAGAATATGTCTATGTGAATAAGTAGGCTTCGCTGCTGGCCGCTGCCACTCGTACTGTGGAGGTATCCAGAATAAAGCGAGATCTAGAACGGAACAAGGAAGAGCTCGGCCTCGTGAAGAGGCAGCTCGAGGAAAACAAAGGTAAGTGATACCCCGTCTGTATATTGACAAAGAAAAAAATGGATTTTAGCTCATAGAATCGTCATGAACTTGAATAGGGGCCACAACCGAAGTGGCAGCCCTGAAGAAGGCGTTGTCCGAGGCTGAAGACAAGGCGGCCAAGGAGGGCCTCGAGCGTGAAAAGCAAGAGGCCCATGTTGACAAGGTCCAGCAAGAGCTCTAGGATTTCGTCAAGAAATACGAGCCCTTGGAGCGTGACTCGAAGACACAAGAGTCCGAGCTTGTGAAGGCCCGTCAGAAAGCTGATGCCCAAAAGGCCCTCCAAGAGGTTCAAGGGGCCAAGAAAATTGCGGCGGGTAAGGCATTCAGTATGCAAAGCAAGCATGTGAAGGAGACTTTCTTTTTACTTACCCAAATTTGGAGCTCTCAAGGAGCATTCGCAGATCTGCCGCGCAGCATCTCTGATGCCGCAGAGTTCTACCGAGCTGAGGAAGGGAGCTCGAGGGAGAAGCTGTTATGGTCCTAGTATATTGGGGCCGAACACCCAATGCCCTTGAGCGACTAGCTGAAGCATCTAGTCGAACTTCACAGAGCGGCCGAACTGGCCATGAAGGATCTCATAGTCCGGATGTGGCCTGGCAAGCCCCTGCCCGGTAGCTACTTCGGCTTGGTAGAGCGGCTTGTGTCTGTCTGTCCGCGGCTTGAGGTCATAAAGCGGTCAGTCTGCATTGAGGGTGCATGCTGGGCCTTCGCCCGTGCGAAAGTGCACTGGGCGAAGATGGATGCCGAGAAGCTGGTGACAGAGGGGCCACCGAAGGGCAAGGAGCACCGCCACCCCGAGAAGTACTATGACGGTGTTATGAAGGGCGCCTGCTTTGTAGCGGAGGAGTGTGCTAAGGATGTAATATTTGAATGAATTTACTCATGTAATCCTGCACTATGAAAACGAGTTCATGTGCGCTATATAAAGCTTGTTGATTTAAAATAGTACCTTCTTTGCGGCCGTTTATAAAATTTGAGAGTTGGCCAGTCATCGCTTCTGCCCCCATGTAACTAGTACTGGGGTGTTCGGGATAAATCTAAACACTCTCTAATCCAAATTTTTGGTCCTTTAAGGACGTGTTTAGTGCAGCGAACAAGGAAATCATACTATACAGCTTTATCACTCTCACCTAGCCATAGAAGTCTATAATTTTAAATTTTGGCGAAGCCCCTAGTATTAGGAAGGCCGAACTTGGGGCGCTATACACGCCTAAATCGGACAAGGCCGATTCCTTGCCCAAAGCGGAAAAAATCTTTAAGGATTTGAGACCTCTCGAACAACGACTAAGGGAGTCCTGGATTAAGGGGTCCTCGGACAGCCGGACTATATACTTTGGCTGGACTGTTGGACTCTGAAGATACAAGATTGAAGACTTCGTCCCATGTCCGGATGGGATTATCCTTTGCGTGCAAGGCAAGCTTGGATATTCGGATATGTAGATTTCCTTCTCTGTAACCGACTCTATGTAACCCTATCCTTCTCTAGTGTCTATATAAACCCGAGGGTTTAGTCCGTAGGACAACAACAATCATAATCATAGGCTAGCTTCTAGGGTTTAGCCTCTATGATCTCATGGTAGATCAACTCTTGTAATACTCATATCATCAAGATAAATCAAGCATGAAGTAGGGTATTATCACCATCGAGAGGGCCCGAACCTGGGTAAAACATCGTGTCCCCTGCCTCTTGTTACCATTAGCCTTAGACGCACAGTTCGGGACCCCCTACCCGAGATCCACCGGTTTTGACACCGACATTGGTGCTTTCATTGAGAGTTCCACTGTGCCGTCCCGATATGGCTTGATGGCTCGCCTTGTTGTCAAGGACAACATCACCTCCGGAGGATCCCTGGCTGTAGGCTAAACTCTTCGACTAGGCGGTTTCGTCATGACCGCCCATTCGGCCGCCGCGCCGACGATGACTTCTCAGGTCATCGAAAACAACCTCCGCGTCAGCTCGGAATTCACTGAGCAGATGGATCCAATGGAGCTCTCCTCACTAAACAAGCTCTTCGATCGCATCGCCGCCCTGGGAATCGTTACGGATTATGATCGGATCGGGCTTAAACCCGACCTAAGGGAGGCTAACTCTCCGCCGGTCACCCATCAGATAGCGGTGGTGGAGGAACAAAATGGCAATTCTTCCTCTATTTTTAGGATGAACTATGTCCGGATTCCCGAGCTCTCTGAGTCGGATACCCGTTTACGGGAAGACGTGGCCCAGGCTCCAAACTTAGAATCGAATAATAGGCCACAAATATTGGGCAATATCCTTGAGCCCGAGCTGCCAAGCTCAGGAGCTCCTTCGCTCCTGGGTTGCAGATTGGGTCAGGATGCAGACTTAATTGCACCCACCCACCCATACACAAGTGATCTTTCCCGCATCAGACAAGAGCCCCAAGAGACAGTACACCACTTCTGGGCCAGATTCCTCCTTGTAATGAGCAAGGTTAAGGACTGTCACGAGGAAGACGCAATATCATTCTTTTGCAAAAATTGCACGGACAAGGGAATCCTCAACGCCATATGTCACCGTGACATAGCACACTTTGCCGACCTGGCGGCCACATTACAGAAGTACTGCGCGATGGAAAGCGCCTGGAAGACCCAAACAAAATTCTGGGATCTTCCGGCCCTAACTAAACCCCCCGTCCGAACTAAAAGGGTGCACTCTCGCAAGTCACCCAACCCAATTACAAAGAAGCTAAAGCCCGCTACAGGGCGTGGAGCCGTATTGGAGGGATGGCTCAATAGGCCATGCAAAATTCATAGCACACCGGACACCATACCAACACACAGCCTTAGAGCATGTTGGATACTCCGGCAGGTGGTCAAAAGCGGCGAGGACCTTCTCATCAACAATACCGTAGAGCACCATCCCGCAGAAAATAACAATACAGTACTCACCGTCTTCGAGACTTTCGCCTCAAACAACAGACGCAAGCGAGCGCTCCGCAGCCTCGCCGAAGTCTGCCACATCGCAACAATAAACCCGTGGAACGACACGGCCATAACCTTCAACGCCAGCAACGAACCTCAGTTTTGAATAGTCCAAGCACCAGCCGCTTTGGTCCTTAGTCCAATCGTCGATGGATTTCGGCTTACTAAAGTGCTCATGGACGGCGGCAGCGGATTAAACCTTATCTATGAGGAAACTCTTAACAAAATGGAAATTGATAAGAGCCGCATTGAGAAAAGCAGCATAACCTTTAGAGGAATCATCCCTAGCCGGGAGGCGCGATGCATAGGGAAAATCACACTGGATGTGTTATTTGGCGCCCCGGAGAATTATAGGTCCGAAGAAATCAGATTCCAAGTGGCCCTGTTTAGCAGTGGATACCACACCCTCTTGGGACGAGACGCATTCACAAGCTTCCAAGCTATACCCCATTACGGGTACATGAAGTTCAAGATGCCGGGACCCAATGGAATCATAACTCTAGCCAGTGACCCGGACATAGCACTCCGTGCCAAAAATAAAATTGCCGCACTAGCCCTGGAGGCATTATCCGAAGCCCTCGCGACCGAAGAGTTAACTGCGCTGTGCTCCACAATAGACAGGGACGATGTGATACTCAAAAAACGACCCAAGTCCACCTCTTTTAAACCAGCAGACGAAATAGTCAAATTTCAGGTCCACCCAACGAACCCCACAAAAATTGCATCAACTGGGACACAGCTGAAACCCATAATAGACGCTGCATTACGAGAGTTCTTGTGCGAGAATTGGGACATTTTCGCCTAGCATCCTTCAGACATGCCAGGTATCCCATGCAGGCTGGCCGAACATAGCCTAAACATACTAAAAGGATACAAGCCGGTCAAGCAGACTCTTTGGAGATTTTCAGAACCCAAGCGACAAGCTATGGGAGAAGAGCTGGCCAAGTTACTTGAAGCCGGATTCATCGGAGAAATAAAACATCCGGACTGGCTAGCAAACCTGGTGATGGTACCAAAAAAGAACAAATTCTGGCGCCTATGCGTGGATTTCAAAGACCTTAATAAGGCTTGCCCTAAGGATCCCTTCCCCTCCCCCGCATCGATCAAATAATCGACGCTACCACAGGACACGATTAATTGTGTTTCCTTGATGCATACTACAGATACCATCAAATCAAGATGGCGGAGTCCGATCAAGCCATAACGGCATTCATCACTCCATATGGTCCTTTCTGTTTAAACACCATGCCTTTCGGGCTCAAAAACGCCGGTGCAACCTATCAATGCATGATTCAAACATGCCTGGATACACAAATCAGCAAAACAATGGAGGCTTACATATACGATGTGGTCATCAAAACCAGACACGTCGAATCATTAATAGACGACTTGAGGCTTACGTTCGACAATCTCCGAACATACGACATCAAGCTCAACCCGGAAAAATGCATTTTCGGCGTACCAGCCGGAAAACTCTTGGGCTTTATTGTTTCCAATGGAGGAATCGAAGCAAACCCGGCCAAAATCCGAGCTCTGTCACAGTTGGCTACCTCAACAGACCTCAAGCAAATCCATAAACTAAATGGATGCGTGGCCGCCCTAAGCCGCTTTATCTCCCTATTAGGAGAAAAGGCGCTACCTCTTTACCGCCTTCTCCGATGCACTGAACACTTCGAGTGGATGGATGCGGCCACAGCTGTGCTGGAGGAAATAAAATCCCTCTTGGCCACCAATCCAATTCTGGCAGCGCCAAATGTCGGCGAACCCATGCTGCTATACATAACTGCAACACACCAGGTTGTAAGCGCAGTGCTCATCGTCGAACGAGAGACAGATGGACATAAACTCCCATTACAAAAGCCGGTATACTATGTATCCACTGTCCTCACTCCATGCAAGTCACGGTACCCACATTATCAAAAGATAGCATACGCGGTCTTCATGGCATCCCGAAAACTACAACACTACTTTCAAGAGTGTTCAATCACGATGGCCTCCAAAGTACCACTCAATGACATAATAAATAACTGCGATGCCACAGGCCGGATTGCAAAATGGGATATCGTGCTCCTCCCATTTGACATAACATACAAACCATGACGGGCCATTAAGTCACATGTACTGGCTGACTTCATTGCCGAATGGACAGAAGCCGAACTCCCTAAAGAGTACGACGCGTACTCCAATTGGATCATGCACTTTGATGGCTCTAAGATGCTAGCTGGTCTAGGGGCTGGCATCGTCCTGACTTCCCCCACCGGAGACACAGTCCAATACGTACTCCAAATACTTTACACAGATTCCAACAATGCAGCTCAGTATGAGGCATTGCTACAGGGTCTTCGGATGGCGGTCTCCATGGGCATTCAACGCCTAGAAGTACGTGGGGACTCAAATCTCGCAATATCTCAAATAAATGGAGACTTCGATGCCAAGGACCCAAAAATGGTGGCCTACCGCAATGCCGTTCTCAAAATGTCAGCTCGATTCGAGGGGCTCAAATTCCACCATGTGGTTCGAGAAAACAATCAAGCGGCGGAAATCCTAGCCCGCATTGGTGCTAAATGTGACCCCGTCCCACCCAATATTTTTTTGGAAAGGCAGTTCAAGACATCCGTGCTATGGGAAGGGGAGTCCGGCAATACTAGTCTGGATCCGCACACATTCCCAGATCCTGAACAATCCGACATAATCGAAGGCTCCGCCACCGAAATCACACCTTCGGCCCACGTGATTATGGTAGTCATCGCCCCGTGGACGGAACCATTCCTAGCTTACTTAAATAGGCAGGAACTCCCGGAGGACCAAAATGAGGCACGTTGCATTGTGCGGCACTCTAAAGCCTACAAAGTTCACGAGGGAGAGCTTTATAAGAAAAGAGCGACAGGAGTGCTCCAAAGGTGCATCTCCGAAGAGGAAGGGCGACAACTCTTGGCTGAAATTCATGCCGGACTTGGCGGCCACCATGCCGCAGCCCGGGCGCTCGTAAGCAAGGCCTTCCGTACAAGTTTCTACTGGCCGACAGCCCGGGCAAACGCACAAAACCTTGTCCAACACTGCGTCGGTTGCCAAGTTTTTACAAATCAAAACCATATGCCGCCCACCGCCCTCCAGACAATCACCATAACTTAGCCCTTTGCGGTCTGGGGGCTCGATATGGTTGGACCCCTTAAAGGAGGAAGCCATAAGAAGAAATACTTGTTGGTCATGGTCGATAAATTCACCAAATGGATAGAAGCCAAACTAGTTAAAACGATCGATTCCGTACCAGTGATAGACATTATATCTGGGGTCGTACACCGTTACGGTGTCCCCCACAGCATCATCACCGATAACGGCTCAAACTTTACAGCCAATGAGGTGAAAACCTGGTGCAGCAAAATGGGCATAAAACTTGATTACGCGTCTGTCTATCACCCCCAAACAAATGGTCAAGTCGAACGAGCGAACGGTCTTATTATGAGCGGCATTAAACCCATACTAGTGCGATCCCTGAAGGAATTAGATACGCACTGGGTCGAGGAGCTTGACTCCGTATTATGGGGGCTGCGGACCACGCCAAATCGCACAACCGGATACACATCATTCTTTATGGTGTACGGCGCAGAGGCAGTGCTACCCTGCGATATCATCCATGATTCACCTAGAGTGCGCATGTACGAAGAGAGAGAAGCCGAGCTGGATCGGCAGGACAACTTAGATGCCCTGGAGGAGGAGCGTGACATCGCGAAGGCCCGTTCCGCATTCTATCAACAGCAGGCTCGAAGTTATCAAAGCAGAGAAGTGCGGCCAAAACTTATAACATTGGCGAACTCGTTCTATGCCTAAGAGAGAAGAAAAAGGACAAGCTCAAGCCCAAGTGGGAGGGCCTCGACAAAGTTCTCACTGGAGGTGCGTACCATATGCGTGATGCATCAGACAATCGACTCGAGCCGAACCCATGGAACGCAGCCAGACTCCGAAGATTCTATGCCTAGTGCCAAACTCCGTGTTTGTCTCCTTACCTCCATCTTCCTTTTTAAATTATATCCTCTCTCTCTCTCTCCCTTTTACATTTATAGCCTTAAAAGCTTCAAGTATGCTTTGACCACACACTCCGGTCACGCTATGCGCGCCCAATATACCTGGGGGCTTCTTACACAGAAGCTTAATTGTCTTCTGGGCTTTATGCCCACCACACATGCGTTACTTTTCCATATGTGCCTTTTTTCACCACTATATGCATCGATATGACTTAAGTTTTGGCCAAGATGGGTTGCCTGGCTCTTGTGTTTATGCCCTACGTTCCCGTTAATTCGGCTAGGGCATAAGGGGAGCACCTCTGTGATTGTTACTGCCGGGTAAGCCGGATGTGTACCTCAGACTGGGTGAATCCGAAAGCTAGCGTTCTTAAGGGAATATTTGACCGGTGAACAAAAGATGCATTTTACCTATTACAAAACATGCCCCCAGATGCTTATATCCTATGTAAATTTTCACAGTTCGGACTTGCACATCAATGCATGCACACCCAGGGAAAGGAACCGTTAACGGAACTATTCTCCCTGGAAGATGTTTCTTACTACCCATGTAATATAACATAACTATTTTGGTACTTGTCTGTTCAAGCACTTATGACCCCTACGCTTGGTTTCCACGCGTGCCCCGATTTTCACGTAACCGAGCGGGTATTCTGATACACTCCGAACTGTCGGGTCCAGAGGTTGAAGCAAAAAGGTCGGCCAAGACAAATGATTTACAATCCTACTAGGGACAAAAATGTGTCCTTCGAAGTACAACGTCAGTTAGACTGACTAAATTCTTCTTCTATACCATCCAACAGGCTGTCTAGCCTACAGTCCTGTTGGGAATACTTAGCGGCTAATGCTACTTGGTCATACACCAGATGTACAGGGATCTCCTTCCCATATGACCCTACAGGTCCGACCTCGGCCATGTGGTTCGGGTCAGCCTTGGTGAATCGCGTCTTCACCATAGCCCAGGCTTCCCTCGTGCCTTGTCGGCAGGCCGATATCTTCCATAATCGGAAGCGCTGCCGTGCTCCCTTGAGCATCTCCACAAGCTCCTCCATGCCTCCTGGTAGGGAGGCGGATGGCCACAAGGCTTGGTCAATGCCCCACATCACCTGCTGAACTTGTTCGTGCAGTTGTGAGAGCTCTGGCAGAAGATCGCCTGCAGATTCGGGCATCTCCTCGTCGGGACGACCTGTTAGCATGCCTACAGACATAATTCTGTTAGCACGCTTCTTTGCCAAACTTTATAGTGGTTCGTCAGAGTACTTACTGAATGTGCCGCGACGTAGCCTCTTATTCTCCTTTACGGAGTCAGCAAGCTGGGCCCGAACATCCTTTACTTCGATGTCCAGCCGGACGTTCGCGTCCTGGAGAGTATTTTTCTCCTTTATAACCTTTGTAAGCACACGCTGGCCAGCCTTCAGCTGTCGCCGAACATGTTGCTCATCCTCTGGTACGATCTCCGGATTGCCTCCAGGATTGTTTGCAGATTCTATTGTTAAAATCGCATTCATGCTGAATACTTAACTGGTACATGCCATGACATTATTTTTGTTTAAAGCAAACATTACCAGATGGGGCCTTCGTAGACTCCTCCATCACGGCAATTGCGGCCCGCAGTTGGGCCTTGCACTCCTCCAACTCTTTGGATAGTTGGGTATTCTTCTCTGTCAGTATCTATGCACACAAGAATCCTTAAATCAGTTGTGCCAACTGTTTCAAGTCTCAGGGGCTACTGATATACATGCTTATCAAATTTTCTTACCCGTATATCCCTTACGTACTGGTCCGTGGCCCTGGCAAGGCCACCTTGAGCAGCCCGGATGTACGCGTCCCCAGAGTTGAAGGCATCAAACGCCTCCTCAGAGAAGTTAGGGTCGTGTAGTGTGGCCCGACGTCGCCTATGATTCATGTCCACTTCGGAGTTTGTAGCGGAAAATCTATCCGCATCCTCTGTTGGAGGATCTTCCGCGTTGACCTCCGCCCTTGAGTCTGGCCTCGGAGTCCAGCTGGTGGAGGCGTGACCGACAGGCTCTCCGGATATAGTCCAACGAGCGCTTTTTCTGCCAGGAAACCATGGACATTGTTATATTTTAAAGACGACAATTACGTAGAAGGTTTTTGATCATACCTCTGCAATGGCGTTTTGGTCCTGACCACCTTCCTTTTAAGCCTACCCGACTTCGGTGCCCCTTGTTTGGCGAGTCGCTGCGGGTTCAGCTTGGCGCCCCGATGGCCTTCCCTGTAAGACACAATAACTTGTGCGGTGGGTGAAGTGTAAAGAGGGAATCCTTTTTGAAGGTTGGGACTCTGGCTTTACTTACCTTGGATACAGGGAGTAGGCCAGGATAATCAGCTATGATGGCCACCATCACATCATCGCAGCTTAACTGATAAAAGGTCCTGTCGACAAGCTCCACAAATGTGTCGGGATCTTCTTCGAGTACGGGGTCAAGAGCCCGGTTGGGGTCCTCTGGCTGAGGGGATGGGCTGTGAACATCCTTCATGGCTCTGCGCAGTTCCTGCTATGAATCAACGAAGTAAACATCTATGCTAAAAAAGTGGGAAAGACTAGAATAAAAGATAGCGACTCACCCAGCTTGGGGGGTTGTACATGGAGAATCCATCCCGTGGCTTGATATGGATGAACTCCTCCTCTTCTCCTTTGAACAAATCAGACAGTATTGTCAGGGGGATGGACCCCGGGCAGGCAACGGAACTCGAATCCTCTTCAAAAACAGCGGGGCTGGCACCGCCCCTCAAAGCCGGCACGCGCTTGGCCGGGTCACTCGACCCGACCAAGCCCCACAAGCCGGCCAGACTCGCTGACCCGACAAGACACACAGACTCGGCCCCAACGACTAGTGCAAGACAGCCGAACTCGGCACTACCAAAGCTTCCTCGACAAGCCAGCGCCACCCGTGGCGTGCTACGCAACCCAGCCGCGGGTCAGCTCCCGTCCCATCCAAGCCATATGATGGGGACGAGTCTTCAATCAACAATGACCGAGGCAACAGTGCCCCGCCCATGCCCCTGGTCAGTAGGAACGTGGCAACAGTGCCCCTCACCTGCCCGCTGACCAGGGCCGGCGTGGCTACAGTGCCCCCGCCCTCGCCACTGACGACAACAAGCGGCAACCTGACGGAGAGCACTGTACGCGACTCGACTCGGCCACGCCTTAACGATCGACAAGACGGCGCACAGTCCCCCTAGGCACGCAGGGCCTGCGCCTAGGTGAACCCGGGGAACCACAAGCCCTCAACGGGACCCAGCCCGGGTCCCCGGACACCGAGAATACGGACCCACTGACTTGTAACATTACCATTGTACCCCCGGGGGGTTGGTCTATAAAACCCCCCGGGAGCCCACGATCATGAGGGGGCAAGCAGGCAAGAAACAAATACGAGAGAAAAGCAAGTAAGCATAGGACTAGCCACCAAACAGCAACATCGGAGAGAAGGAGCAGCCCAAGCCTTGGCCAGCTTCCTTCATCCTCCATACAGCTCCAGGAGAAACATTGTACTATCGATCATCCAACTACACTCGGCAGGACTAGGGGTATTATGTCTCCGGAGAGCCCCGAACCTGGGTATGTCCGGCGTCCCGCGCCCGCTCATGCTAACCTCGCCTCTCGAGTCCACCAGCGCCCTCCAGCCTCCTCCTCTCTTTAGCCATCCCTTGGCATCTACCGTGCGCCCACCACAACAGTTGGCGTCCATCATGGGGAAGCTCGAGGAGCGGCCCGGGAGCATGCTTCAGACAGGGCCCTTCTCCTACACCGATGAGTCCGTCGCACTAGCGAACGACGTTGTAGGCGCGCTTGCCGCCTCCTTCACCGCGCTGCGCATCTCCGATGCGTTCGCGGTCGACAAGTACCCTAGCGAGGTGCTCAGCTACTCCGACTCCCCCCTCTCCCTCGGCGGCGGCGTTTCCATCGGGGCAATGGACGTCCATATGGAGGTCTTTGTCACCGGCGACGGCGCCTCCTCCTTGTCGACCAAGACACGGAAGGCTGCCGAAGCCAGGGCCGCAGCGGAACGGACCGAGCCGTCCGATCCGTTGCGCGCCGCGATGCAGAGCCTCCGCATCCCCATCGACACGGACGTCGATGCGACCAACGTCGCTGAGGCCCAAACCTAGCTCGAGGAAAGGCGTGAGCAGATGCTGGACCTGTCCGAGACGCTCGCCGCCACTCAGTGTCGCCTGGACGCCGCTCAGCTTGAGCGCAATGCTGCCTACGGATTCACGCCTGCCGCGGCCGAGCCAAGCTGGGTCGCCAACGTGCGTGCCCGGGGAGGAGCGATTGGCCGGGCCCTCGGTGCCGTCCCAATCGTCTACAAGACCCCAGCGAAGAACATGTGCGCTGCCCAGGCAGCCACAGCCGGCCTGGACCAGCTCACGGGTGAGGAGCTGAAAGAGTGCATCCGGATGCGTGAACTCCTCCACACTGCCAACACCCAGCAAGACCGCCTCAACCAGCTCGCCAAGCCGGTGGGATCCGGCTCCGCCCGCCTGGGCGAGCCCGCCGAACTTTTGCACACCCCTTCCTCGCCACCCGGCGAGGCACACTCCGGCCGAGCCCGGACTCGGCGCAACCCGACCGCTACAGCCGCTGGCGGATTGGGCGACGAGCCCATCCCGGAGATCTAGCGCGGACCTGGCCAGCATGGCCGGCGTACGGCTCCAACCGACCCGGCCCCCCGTGGCCTAGCTGCAAGTCGACTCGGCCCTCGCGCCATTGACGATGCCGATGCTCGCCACCGCCTCGATCAGCTCGCTCGCTCCCTGGAGGTGGAGGAGGGCGCTATCGGGCCGGCGTGTTTCTGCCCGCGCATCCGGGAGGAGCCCTTCCCCAAAGGGTTCATGCTCCCCCGTGACACCCCCAAGTACAATGGGACGATGAAGCCAGAAGACTGGCTCACCGACTACACCACGGCCATTGGCATCACCGGTGCCAATCGTCGTCTCACCATGCGCTACGCACCGCTCATGCAGCAGGGGTCAGCCCGCACATGGTTGAACAGCCTTCCGATGGGCAGCATCAACACGTGGGTGGACTTCGAGAAAGCCTTCGTCCGCAACTTCACGGGGACCTACAAGCGACCCGGCCGCCCTAGCCAGCTCTGTCGGTGTTCTGGGAATGGGGGTCCCCAGACTTGCCTGCCTGGGGCCTGTGGCATGGCTCGAGCAGTGGCCCAGTACGGCCCACCTTAATCAACTCAATCTCAAGACCCTCGCGAGGGGCCAAGCCTCGTGGGCCGGATGATAGGAAGCTTCCTCTGGAGCGGCCTCGCCAGGCAAGCTCACGAGGAGGCGGAGAGATCAAGGCAAGGGTACCTCGCGAGGAGCCCGTGACGCAAGCCATGACGATCGAGGCAGTCGGGCGCCAGGCGGGCGCCGGCCTGTGCAGTGTCCTTGTTTCCTCTTTGGTGCAAAGGGAGCATGCACAGGCCAAAGCATCAGGCAAAGGCTACCGTTTTGGTGCAACAAGACCAAGACCAGCAGAGCGGCAGGATGGAGGTCACCGTGGAGCCCAAGATGGCGTCATCGTCAGAGTCTTTGGCAGTCAAAGACCAACTTTAGTCAGGATAAGTGTACTAGATGTTCCCCTTCGAAATGGCCAATTGTTGGCGCCCTTCCCGCTCAATATTTGGGAAGAGGACCTGGGCCTCTCTATATATAGGGCTAGCCACCACAGTATAGAGGGAGATCTGGAACCGACCCTTCCAAAGGGACAACGCCACCAAAAGAACATCCCTCGCGAGGCTGTTCTTCCTTTGTATTGTTCATCATCAGCCCCTGAGGCAATCCACCACACCACACACTGGAGTAGGGTATTACACCACAATGGTGGCCTGAACCAGTATAAAACCCGTGTCCCTCTTGTGTTCATCTTTCTAGCTTAGATCCTAGCGAGGCGCCGGAGCGTGAGTTGGTAGGGGAGAGATCTTCGTGCGCACCCCGGAGTTCGAACCTCAAGGGTCTGCCGGAACCCGAAATCCGACATTTGGCATGCCAGGTAGGGGTGCGCCGGAATCTTGTCTTCCACCATCTTGCATTTCGTCGTCCGTCGCGCCCATGTGTGACACTCACCGAGCCCGTGCCAAGCGTCGGGCTGCTCTCGCGGCCCATGTCACCCAGACAGCCCCCGTCGGCGGGCCTCCCCGTCATTCCCCATCGCCTGCCACCCACGCCGCCACCGGCCCGACAGGGAACGAGCAGCAGACGTCGTCGCTGCATCCCTCGGTGCAGTGAGAAGGCCGCACCGCCACCCCGTTGCTGACTCCAGCAGGCTCGTCGCCGCACGCTTGTCGCGCTCCTGCGGACGCGCACACCGCGTTGCTCCTGGCACGTGAGATCCTGCACTACCGCCCCGTGGATGACCTCTACAAAGAGTGGCTCACTCACATCACCGAGCTCGTCAGCACCGCAGGGGGCTCCCCTGCACCGTTCCTCTCACCGCATCGCCCTCCGTCCTGCAGAGGCAACGCGGCTCCGGAAGCGCCTCCGCCGCCTCCTCCCCAAGAAGGCGCCCTAGCCCCAAGGCGCGCCGCCCCTGGACGAGACCCACGGCGTCCAGCGCCCGCGCAACAAGAAAGGAGCTGCCAAGAAGTCCCTCGCCCTCAAGAAGGTGCTCGCGTGCTCCCTGCACCAGCGCGCCATGATCGCATTCCCGCTCCAGCGCGCCAAGACCCCGCGCTGCTCCTGGCGGCACCGCGCGGAGACCTCCAAGATCAAGCCCTTCATCAGCAAAGGCCCCCGGTGGCCACCGCAGGCTGCCGCGCCTTCACTACCAAGCTGCGCAGCATAGCCTAGCCGGGCAAGTTCAATCCCGATCTGCCTCCTTGCTACGACGACACTCCAGACCCTGCGAAGTTCCTTCAGCTCTACGAGCTGGGCATCGGAGCAGCCAACGGAGACGAAAAGGTCATGGAGAACTGGTTTCCCATGGCGCTCAAGGATGGCACCCGCACCTGGCTCCTGAACCTGCCTCCGAGCACGGTCTCCTCTTGGGACAAGATGCGCACTCGCTTCATCACCAACTTCCAAGGCACTCGCGATTGGCCCCCGACCATGAGTGACTTGCGCCGCAGCAAGCAATAACCAGGAGAGACCCTGCAAAAGTACATCCAGCATTTCAACAACGCCCGCCTCAAGATCCCCAGGGTGACTGAGGAAGCCATCATCTCAGCCTTCTCCGATGGCATTCGTGACGTCAAAATGAAGGAAGAACTGGCGATCCATGAGGATCTGTGCACATCTCTGGAGCTGTTCAACTTGGCGACCAAGTGTGCCAGGGCTGAGGAAGGGCACCTCTCCCTCCTCTAGCTTCCAGCTGCTGATCCTGAAGAGAAGAAGCCCAAGGCCAAGGATGTGAAGCGCAAAGGAGCAGCCGTGATCGCAGCTGAGCCAGACACTAAGCATGGCAGAGATCAGCCGGAGTCGTCCAAGGGCAGCCAGTACTGTGTGTACCATGACCTCCACACTCACAACACCAACGAATGCCAAGAGCTCAGAGCCGTGCGAGATGGACATATCGGCCAACGCCCCGAGCGCAATGATCGGGGCAATGGTCGAGGAGGAGGAAGAGGTGGAGGACAATGGGAAGACCATGGCCCTCGTCAAGGGTGGCGTGACCGACCTTGCGAGGACCGTTGGCAGGACCAGCCTCACGAGGAGGGGTTGTAGGGATCAGCCTCGTGAGGATCGCCCGCAAGGCAATGCAGGCCGCCCTCCTCCGCCACCACCGCCAAGGAGGAATGAAGACCAGCATCAAGACGAGGGGGCTGGGGGCTTCCAGGATCCGCGTGCTATCAATTGCATCTTGGGCGGAGCTCAAGCCCCGCCCTCTCAGTGCATCTTCAAGCAGTTTGCTCGCGAGGTGAATGTAGTCCTCCCAAAGCCCGAGGCCTTGGGCCCTCTCAGGTGGTCCACGTGTGCCATCGCATTCAGCTTAGCGGATCAGCTCAAGTGCGCAGCAACAGCTGGACTCCTCCCAATGCTCTGTTCCCCGGTCATTAGCAACGTGCAGGTCACCAGGACCCTCATCGATGGTGGCGCAGGGCTCAATGTTCTATCTGTCGAGATATTCAATAATCTCCAAGTGCCATATGATCAGCTTCAGCCAACCAAGCCCTTCTCAGGAGTCATTGATGGTTCTACCACCCCGATAGGGCAGGTCCGCCTCCCCGTCACCTTGGGACAACACAAAAACTACCGCACTGAGCTCATCGACTTCGACGTCACCCACATTCGCCTGCCATACAATGCCATCCTCGGGTATCTGGCCCTGGCCAAGTTCATGGCGGTGACTCACCATGGCTACAATGTCCTCAAGATGCCATGAAGCGGTGGAGTCATCATAGTCCCCTGTGAGGAGAAGGATGCAGTGTGTTCTCTCGAGCATGCCTTCCAGGCTGCATCAATCGAAGACCCAGATCACAGGAGCGGGAGCCTTCCCGAAGCAGTTCCCAAGAAGAAGAAGACAACACCTGGCGCAGGCCCTCAGGAGGCTGGCACCTCCGATGGCACGGTGTCAGGATCCGCGCCTGTTCAAGGGACGCCTCCCTCCGTTGATGGGAAGGCACGCCCGGCACCCTCCTCGGGCAAGGCTTGGGGGCTCTCCCCTGGAGGGCCACTAACTTTGCCAAGGTCACGAGGGAGGCGCCCGGGCACCATTTGGAGGTGTGCTTCATGGCACGCTTCCCTCAGGAAGGTACGAGGCAGGGAAGGTCCAACCCTCAGGAGTTCATCGCTAGAAACACTCAGGAGCTACAGGAGTCAAGAGTCATGCGTGCAGCCGCCGCTTACCCGCCATAGCCCCCCATCCAGGCGAGGATGGTGGGCTGCGCGTCTGCAAAGACGTGTCGGGGCTCAACTGAGTCGCGTCTCAGGAGCGCCTCTGGCCCTCGCGGGTGGGAAGTTGCGAGGGTCCACCTCACAGCTACGTTCGCATGCCTCTCAGCCTGCCGAACGCCGCCGCTGCTCATCAGCCGCTGCTCATCAACGTCTGATCTGGAGCATTCCGGAGGCTCAGGAGGTCAGGCACTGCGCGGTCCTGGCAGAGATGGAGACGGTCCTCGAGGAGCCTCATGCACCCCAGAGCCTCTCGAGGCTCCGGGTCCTGGGAGCTCATGAGGATCAGCTTCCTCACCACGCATCGTCCGCTACTTCAACATTCCTTCGTCTCCAACAGTATCAGGTGACATCTTTCAAGTTCCATTTTCAGCTGGGAGCGCCCCGAGGGCTGCATCATTCCCAAGCCGCGTGGGTCCATCCCTACGACATGTATCTCTTTTGCTCATGTCTTTAGTTTACCTTGCTGGGGGCGCCCCTCGGGCTGTATTATCCCCAAGCCGCTTGGGCCTGACCGGTGGCATGTATATTTCCCGCATCTATCTAGGTCGCGTGCCTCGCATATTTGACCCTCTATGATTATAATCATATGCCTACCACGACCCCCTTTTTCTCCTTCATGTTAATCACTTGCTCATTAAAAGGGGGGCACCTGAGCATCGCGACTCACGGGCTCTTACTGGCCCTCCAGCCCTCACCTCCTAGCCTTGTCCACGGCATCGCGACTTGGCATACCAGCGACGGCTGAGCTCGCTTGAGGGCCGGGACCTGAGGACGTAGAGCGTTGGCATCTAACCAATCTTGCAGGAGCACACTACAAACGAAGGCCCAGAGCCAGGCGCAACCCGCCTTGAGGTAGGGCCCCGTGAGTCCCGTGCTGGCTCACGGGTGCCCAGATACACCTCGTCAAGCCCTACCACGCCAGCCACGTGTTAGGGCAGGGCTGTACACGCCCCGGGGGCTCCTCCCGGAGGGGAGCCCCCTCCCACACACCAGTGGAACCACAATGCTCTGCGCTGGCTGATGACACTGCCGAGGAGCGGCTATGCCCGTACACATACGAAAGTGCTATGCTCTGCGCTGGTGATAAACAACTGAGGACGGCCCACAGCCGCATCAACCTTAGGGAGCCCAGAGCTTAGTGTCCGGCCATATCTTAACGCCTCCCCTCGGGAGCGCCGCACGAGGGGGCTGGACACGGGGGCTGCGCCCGGGCCACGCCTGAGCGCACCCACCCAGCTAGGTCCCTCGGACCTAGTCGTCGCGTGCCCCTCCCTGAGCGGAGCCAACGTACGGAGACTGTTTGAGTGTCAAGGGGGACTCCTGAGCATCGCGACTCAGGAGCCTAGCTGGTCACATAGCCACTCACCCCTTAGTTCCAAAAGGCTAATGATGGGTGAGGTACGCGCGGGGCCAGGCCCTGTCGACATAGAACGGCAAATCCACTCCTACACCTCCCTTCCCTATTTGTTCTTTGCGCGTCAAGGGGGACTCCTGAGCATCGTGACTCAGGAGCCTAACTGGTCACGTAGCCCCTCACCCCTTAGTTCTGAAAGGCTAACGGCGGCTAAGGTACGCGCGCGGCCGGGCCCTACCGACGTAGAACGACAAATCCACTCCTGCACCTCCCTTCCCTATTTGCTGATCACGCGTCAAGGGGGACTCCTGAGCATCGCGACTCAGGATCCTAACTGGTCATGTAGCCCCTCACCCCATAGTTCCGAAAGGCTAACGGCGGCTAAGGTACGCGCGGGGCCGGGCCCTGCAGAAGTAGAACGACAAATCCACTCCTATACCTCCCTTCCCTATTTGATGTTCGCGCGTCAAGGGGGACTCCTGAGCATCGCGACTCAGGAGCCTAACTGGTCACGTGGCCCCTCACTCCTTGGTTCCGTCCTGGTTTCTGGTCGGGGCTAACGGCGGCTGAGGTATGCGCGGGGCCGGGCCCTGCCGACGTAGAACACAAGCAAATAGGAAGGAAAAATGCAAATTCTACGGAATTCAGAAGCAAATAGTACAGACCATAGATTGTTTTCACAACGCCAAGCACAAGTTTAAACGCCTCCATGAGGCATGATGCATGTTGCAGGAATTAAAAACAGGATAGAATCCACAAAGAGATCACTTTTTGGCAGCGCCGTCGCTTGTGGTGGGGTCGCGTTGGGCAGCTCCACCTCCTGAAGCCGCGGAGCTGGCAGCATCCCGCTTGTGCCTGGTGCTAAAGGCGCGGAACTTTGCCAGCAAGGCCTCTACTCGGAGCTTCACAGCCTCAGCAGTAGCGGCGGTAAGCTCGCCGCTCATAGGCTCCAGCAGGCTGTCGAGGTCGACGTTGGGGTCGCGAAGGTAGACATGGCTGAGGACACGCATCAGCACCGCAGAAGAAAGGACACGCACTTCCGCCTCGGCCGTGGGACCGATGCCATCCGCGACATCTTCAAGTGCACGGACCAAGAAGGGAAGCATCTTGGCGGGGCCGTCCTCTGCGCCAGCCAGTGGCTTCTCTAAGCCGCCATCATAGAGTGTTTTCAGCGCGACGCGAGCTCTCTCCTGCAGCTTCGCGAAGGCCACCCGATCCTCAGCCAAGGCCTTCGCCTTGGCGTCCAACTCAACCCTCTCCGCCTTCAGCGCCAGCTCAAGCATCTCCAACCGGCCACGACGGTCGTCGAGCTCGGCGTCCCGATCCCTGACGGCAGCTTCTCAAGTCTTCATCTCCTTCTCCTTCTCCTGGCGGTCACGGACCTCCTTGGCGAGCTCATTGTGCAGGCCTTGCAGCTCGTCCTCCAGCGCCCTACAGCGGCTCCGGGCATTCACAGCGTCACCGAAGGCAGCGTCGCGAGAGGCCTTGGCTTGGGAGGTTGCTTGCTTCTCCTCATCGAAGGCAGACACAGCCTGGCTCAGGGCCGCTCGGACGGAGGCATCAGAGCGGACCCAGCTAGAGGCTAGCTCCAGGCGCCCGGCCACCAGGCGGGGGTCGGCGCCCTGTAGATCTTCTCGCAGCCGACTCAGCTCGGCAGCGATGCGGTCCAAGACGGTGGAAGGCGCGGGGGAGACGGCAGTCCGTGGAGTAGGAGGAGAAGACGACAGCGTGATCACGACATCAAGCGTCAGGGCCTTCTGAGCCTCGGCGGCCTCGGCAGCAGCGTTAAGCGCGGACGCCTCGGGAGTCGCCTAGGCCACGGGGGCTAGATCCATGCTAGTGTGCCCCACCTGGCCTTGCGAGGATGACTGAGCAGGGGAGGCGCGAGCCTCACCGCCTCCTTTTCCCATAGATGAAGGCGCAGCCCCGGCAGGCGAACTCTCCCCAAGCAGGGTCACCGAGGCCCCTTTCAACCTTTTTGCGGCAGGCGCCGGCCTAGCCCAAAGGATGCAGACGTCAAGCCTTGGCAACAGAAACGGGAAGCAAAGCAGAAGTCGAGCACTTACTAGTCATCATTCGCGGGCTCAAGCAGCCTCCGGCCAAACTTGAAGCCTGAAAGCCTACTGCAGGGATCAGCCTCGGGAGGCCCGGAAGTAGAGGGCGCGTCAGAAGGGCTGGAGTTGGCTTCAGGCAGCCCCAGGACCAGAGTAGACCCTCAGGAGATCAGCCCCGTCCTGTCCTTCCTCGGGACCAAGGGCGGGTCCTCTCCGCCTCTCCTGGAACCGGCCTCGTCATCGTCCGGCATGGAGCGGAGGGCGCGGGACCTACGCCAAGGGAAGGACTCCCCCGACCCCTCGACGGTTGCCTCAGAGTCGGGCTCTTCTTCGTCCTCCTCTTCTACCTCCTCCCCCTGCTGGAGTCGTTGGAGGACAAGTTCACCGTCGGCATCGCCGCCAGATCCTTAGGAGCTTCCGTCGGCACCAGCCCCTCCCCGTTGAAGGTGGGCATGGCGTTCACTACCTCCTCCCAGTCGTCTCGAAGGAACAGGGGGACAGGAGCACCCTCCGGGCTCGCCACATCTTCCCCAACCAAGAAACGGAGGGCCGCGGCCAGATCTTCATCGGCCAGGGCCTCAGAGCTCAGGCGGAGGGCGGCATCTGCTTCCCCAAGCCTCCACAACGGGAGCGAGTGTGCCCGAAGTGGAGCCACCCGGTGCTCCAGGAACTCCCTCAAGAGCATGGCCCCGGTCAGCTTCGCCTCCTCCAAGTTGCCTGGCCTCAGGTCCGCGTTCATCCTCTTCAGCACCACCTTCGCCCGGGGGACGTCATGCTCCGCGCGAGACCATGCATCGACGGCCTTGGGCTGCCCCGTAGGCAGCACCAGTCAAGGGTGGATGCGTGGGACATCCACCGTGACCCACTTGCTCCGAAAGCCGTCGATCCTCTTCTCGGTCTTTGATATGGCGTTGGATTTGGAGTAAGCGATAAAGCTCGCACATGCGGTGATGTGGGCACCAGAAACTAAGAGGTAGAAGTAATGGCGCAGCAGGGCCACTAAGGGCATCACACCAACGTGAGCCTCACAATAGAGGCGAAAATCGCCAGGAGAAGAACAAAATTGGGGTGGAGATGCAGGGCTTGCAAGTTGTATTTGTGAAGAACAGCAAGGAAGAACTCAAAAAAAGGAGGCACCAGACCAGCGACGATGGCGCTCACAAAGAGCGGGTAGAAGGTGCTCCCCTTGCCTTTCGGCTGGGCAGAGCCGGGCTTGAGCACAGTCGCCCCCTCGTTGCCCTGCGCCACTGTCATCAGGCGCGTGAGGGTGAGATTGAGGCAGGGGGATCCAGAGCCGGCGAGTACCAAGCCCCGGGCGGGGTCTTGCGAGGTGCCATGGCTCGCCAGATGTGAGAGATTGAGGCAGATCTGGAGGATTTTGGAAGCAACAAGGAGGAGAGCGAGAAAGGGGATCTTGAGCAAGACGGACGAGACCAAAGAAGGAAAACCTGACCCGGACCAGCCCCTTTTGTCAGTCAGACGGTTGCCGAGGCGTCGTGGGGAAGCGGGGACGCCCACGTCCAATCAACCGCCATGGGGCCCAAGGCCGCAGGCTGTTGGGGAACGCGGCGCTTCGCCCTTGCCCCTTCGCTTCTCTGCTAAGCCAAGTCCAGGCGCGCCTTGGGGCCGGGGGCTACTGTCGGCGTTCTGGGAAAGGGGGTCCCTAGACTTGCCTGCCTGCGGCCTGCGGCGTGGCTCGAGCAGTGGCCCAGTACGGCCCACCTTCATCAACTGAAGCTCAAGACCCTCCCGAGGGGCCAAGCCTCGTGGGGCGGATGACAGGAAGCTTCCTCTGGAGTGGCCTCGCCAGGCAAGCTCGCGAGGATGCAGAGAGATCAAGGCAAGGGTACCTCACGAGGGGCCCGTGACGCAAGCCATGACGATCGAGGCAGGCGGGTGCCGGCCTGCACAGTGTCCTTGTTTCCTCTTTGGTGCAAAGGGAGCATGCACAGGCCAAAGCATCAGGAAAAGGCTACCGTTTCGGTGCAACAAGACCAAGACCATCAGAGCGGCAGGATGGAGGTCACCTTGGAGCCCAAGACGGCGTCATCGTCAGAGTCTCTGGCAGTCGAAGACCAACTTTAGTCAAGATAAGTGTACTAGATGTTCCCCTTCAAAATGGCCAATTGTTGGCGCCCTTCCCGCTCAATATTTGGGAAGAGGACCAGGGCCTCTCTATATTTATAGGGCTAGCCACCACAGTATAGAGGGAGATCTGGAACCAACCCTTCCAAAGGCACAACGCCACCACAAGAACATCCCTCATGAGGCTGTTCTTCCTTTGTATTGTTCATCATCAGCCCCTGAGGCAATCCACCACACCACACACTAGATTAGGGTATTACACCACAATGGTGTCCTGAACCAGTATAAACCCCATGTTCCTCTTGTGTTCATCTTTCTAGCTTAGATCCTAGCGAGGCGCCGGAGCGTGAGTTGGTAGGGGAGAGATCTTCGCGCGCACCCCAGAGTTCGAACCTCAAGGGTCTGCCGAAACCCGAAATACGACTAGCTCGCCATGTGCGTGCAAGAGCCTACGGAGACCGGTCGCGAGTACCTCACACACTGGACCGAGCTCCAGAATAGCTGCGTGGGCGTCCATGAAGTCCAGGTGATCCAGTACTTCGTCAACGGGTGCCGATATGGCACCCTCCTAAAGCACAAGCTCTTACGCTCCAAGCCGGCCACCATGGCCGCGCTCATGGTGACGACGGACATGTACGCCAATGCCGACTCCGCCATGAAGATCCAGGTGGCGCTGGATGAAGCCGTCAAGGCAAAGGCGGTTCCCCCTCCAAAGCCGGCCGGCGAAAGTAGCCGTCAGTAACATCACCAGAACAACAAACGCAAGGTCGACCAGTCGGCACAGCGTCACGACAACCGGCTCGTGGCAGCTGCCGAGCCCGCGGCAGACCTGGCGGCGAAGCACCAGCAAACCAGCAAGATGGCATGGCTACCCACCATGAGCTTCGAGCAGATGCTCGACGCTCCCTGCAAGCACCACAGTGGCGCAAAACCCTCCACGCACACGCTTCGACAGTGCGCCATCACCAAGCACATCATGAGGGGCGACGTCCCGCCTCCTCCGGCTCTGGCTCCAGGCGTGGGACAGCCGCCTCCGCCTCCAGCTGGTGGCGCGATGCACAACGACGCCTACCCAGACCAGAACGCGGCCTACATCATCTTCACCAGCCTCGACGACGACAAGCACAGCGAGCGCCTCCTTCGGCAGGAGGTGAACACCATCATCCTGGCCAAGCCGGAATTCATGCATTGGTCGGATCGCCCGATCACCTGGACCCAGGAGGATCACCCGGCAGTCATGCCGAGCCCGGGTGGTTACGCCCTCGTCCTCAATCCCACCATCGTCGTGCGGCGCACATGCAAGTTCTCCCGAGTCCTCATCGACGGCGGCAACAGCATCAACATCCTCTACCGCGACACGATGACCAAGCTCGGCCTCAAGGCCGAGGACCTGGAGCCGACCCGGACGATCTTCCACGACATCGTGCCCGGCCTCTCTTGCTCTCCCATTGGCCGGGTCCGTCTCGATGTCCTATTCAGCGACAGCAGCCACTTCCGACGCGAACCGATCTGGTTCGAGGTGGTGGACTTGTCCAGCGCGTATCACCTGTTGTTGGGCCGGCCCGCGCTCGCCAAGTTCATGGCGCTTCCGCACTACGCGTATCTGATGATGAAGATGTCGGGTCCTAAGGGCCTCATCAACGTCACCGGCGACTACCGCAAGTCCTTGGAGAGCGCACGAGACGGCGCCAAGTTGGCCGAGTCGCTAGTCATTGCCGAGGAGCGGCGCCAGCTCAAACGGATCATCGCCCTGGCTGGCGAGGCATCCGCTGCATTGATCTCGACCCCGGACCTGGACGACGAGGCCGCCTTCAAGCCCTCCAAGGAGACCAAGAAAGTGAAGCTCAACCCAGAAGACCCCAGCTGCAGCAAGTACGTTGTCATAGGCACCTGCCTCGACAGCAAATAGGAAGGCGAGGTCGTCGACTTCCTCCGTGAGAATCGGGATATCTTCGCATGGACCCCCAAGGACATGCCGGGCATCCCGAGGAAGTATGCCGAGCACAAACTTCACGTCCGCAAGGACGCCAAGCCTGTCCGTCAACCCCTACGATGATTTTTCGAAGGGAAGAGAAGAACCATTGGTGAAGAGGTCGCCAAGCTTTTGGCGGCGGCTTCATAATGGAAGCGTTTCCCCCTGAGTGGCTGACCAATCCAGTCCTCGTCCTGAAGAAGAAGAAGACCTGGAGCATGTGTATTGAGTACACCAGCCTCAACAAGGCCTGTCCCAAGGATCTATTCGCTCTCCCACGGATCGACCAAGTCATCGACTCGACCGCCGGGTGTGAGCTCCTGTCCTTCCTGGACGCTTACTCTGGCTACCACCAGATCTAGCTGGACCCGGCCGACGCCCTGAAGACGTCCTTCATCATGCCCTTTGGGGCGTATTGCTACATCACCATGTCGTTCGGCTTGAAGAACGCCGGAACCACCTTCCAACACTGCATGCAGAAATGTCTGCTGCCACAACTCGGCCGCAATATCCACATGTACGTGGATGACATCATGGTGAAGACCAAGTAGCACCTCACGCTCCTCGACGATTTGAAGGAAACATTCGCCAACCTCTGTGAATACAAGGTCAAGCTTAACGCAAAAAAATGCGTCTTGGGCGTCCTAGCCGAAAAGCTACTTCGCTTCCTCGTCTCGGAACGCGGCATTGAGGCGAACCTAGAGAAGATCAAGGCCATCGAGCACATGCGCAAGCCAGCTCGGTTGCGCGATGTCTAGAAGTTCACCGGATGCTTGGCCTCGGTCAACCGGTTTCTAAGCCGGCTGGGCGAGAGGGCGCTACCCCTGTACCAGCTGATGAAGAAGACAAGCCCGTTCGAATGGAACGGCAAGGCAGATGAGGCTTTCCAAGACCTCAAGCGCATCCTCTCCATCGCACCAGTCCTCGCCGCACCGACCGACAAGGAGCCGCTGTTCCTCTACATAGCCGCGACCTTGCGGGCGGTCAGCACGATGCTGGTGGTCGAGCGACCAGAGAAGGGCAAGATCCAAGCCGTCCAGTGCCCAGTCTACTACCTGAGGGAGGTGCTCTCCATCTCCAAGCAGAACTACCCGCACTACCAGAAGATGTGTTATGGCGTGTACTTCACCGCCAAGAAGCTGAAGCAGTACTTCCAAGAGCACGTCGTCACCGTCGTCAGCATGGCACCTATCGAAGAAATCATCGGGTGCCGGGACGCCTCTGGCCTGGTCGCCAAGTGGGCGATCCAGCTAGCCGGCCACACCATCCTCTACGAGCCCCGCACCGCAATCAAGTCTCAGGCCCTGACCGACTTCCTCGTCGACTGGACTGAGACCCAGTACTTGCCGCCGCCCCCCGACTCGGCGCATTGGCGCATGCACTTCGACGGGTCCAAGATGCGACTCGGCTTGGGGGCCGCCATCGTACTATCATCCCCGAAGGGCGATCGGCTCCACTACACGCTCCAGATCCACTTCGCCGCCTCCAACAACGTCGCCGAATACGAAGCCCTCATGCACAGCCTCCGGCTTGCCAAGGAACTCGTCATCCGGCGCATTCTGTGCTACAGTGACTCGGACCTGGTGGTGCAGCAGTGCTCCGGTGAATGGGACGCCCGCGACTCCAACATGGCAAGCTACCGCTTCCTCATCCAGAAGCTGTTGGGATCCTTCGAGGGCTGCGAGTTCCTCCACATCCCTCGCGTGAAGAACGAAGCAGCCGACACGCTCGCCAAGATCACCGCGTCATGACAAGCCATCCCGTCCGGCGTCAAGCCATCGCCGGACTCCGAGTCCATCGACGTTCTAGACGACCTGGCCACACCTCATGGCGGCCCGGGGGCTGCTGAACCCGGCCCAGGGGCTGCTGAACCCGGCCCGGGGGCTGCTCAGCTCGACTCGGCCACCATCGTCCCAGACCCGGCCGTCGCAATCCCTGACCCGGGGGCTGCTCAACCTGGCTCGGGGGCTACTGACTCGGAACCCACCCTGGTGGCCATCTTTGCCGTGGTTACGGCACCATCCTGGGCCCTCCCAATATCAGAATTTCTGGACAACGGGGTTCTCCCCATGGACGAGACCGAAGCTCGGCAAGTGCAGCGCCAGGCGTCCGCCTACAGCATCATCAACAATGAGCTCGTCAAGCACAGCTCCACCGGCGTATTCCAGCACTGTGTCGAGCAGGAACAGGGCATCGACATCCTCCTCGACATACATCAGGGCGAGTGCGGGCACCATGCCGCATGCAATCCCTGGTGGCCAAGGTGTTCCGCCATGGTTTCTACTGGCCCACGGCCCTCCAAGATGTCGAGTCGCTCGTCCTCAAGTGCGAGGGATGCCAACGCTTCAGCAAACGCAGCCACCAGCCAGCGTCAGCACTCCGCACCATACCGATCGCCTAGCCCTTCGCGGTCTAGGGACTTGACATGGTGGGACCTTTCAAGACCGCTCGAGGCGGCATGACACACCTGCTAGTGGCAGTGGACAAATTCACCAAGTGGATCGAGGCAAGACCAATCAAGAAACTGGACGGGCCAACAGCTGTCCGATTCATCAAGGACATAGCGGTGCGCTACGGCATGCCGAACAGCTTCATCACCGACAATGGCACCAACTTTGCCAAGGGCGCGCTCGAGCAATACTGCTCTGTCTCCAGCATCCGCCTCGACCTGGCCTCCGTTGCGCATCCGCAGTCCAACGGGCAGGTCGAGTGCACCAATGGACTCATCCTATCCGGCGTCAAGCCGCGACTCGTCGAGCCACTCATCCGCTCACCCCGTAGCTGGCTTGACGAGTTGCTGGCCGTTCTTTGGAGTCTACGCACCACGCCGAATCGGTCGACCGGGTTCACCCTATTCTTCCTCATCTACTAGGCCGAAGCCATCATCCCGACCGACATCGAGTGCGATTATCCACGCGTCAGGATGTACACCGAAGCCGAAGCCAGAGAAGCCTAGGAAGATGGCGTCGACCTGCTTGAAGAAGCATGCCTCCTGGCGGTCAGTCGCTCGGCCATCTACCAGCAAGGCCTGAGGCACTACCACAGCAAGAAGATCAAGCCCCTCGCATTCCACGAGGGCGACCTCGTCCTCCGACTCGTCCAAGAGCAGGCAGGCCAGCCCAAGCTATCCCTCCATGGGAGGGCCCAGTCATCGTGAGCAGGGCCTTGCGCGATCACAACGCCTACTACCTTATCGACGCACGCAAGTGAAGGAAGCGCAAGAAGGACACCGCCGGTGAAGAAACAACCCGGTCGTGGAACGCGGAACTCCTCCACCCGTTTTACAGTTAGCCGCGCGAGTGTATGTATCGTCACCTTTTGTAAACACATGAAACTATGGGGTCCCCAAACGAGACTCGGGGCTGCCTTTTGTCGACCAATTTATTGTGTCCCTATTTTTTTGCATCACTATACCGTTGAACCCGGCCACTGGTCCGACTCGCTCGACCCGAGGGCTCGGGGGCTGGCCAGCTCGGTCGCCACCCCGCCACCTTACTTGGTGATTCTTGATAAAGTTAGGATGCCGCGGTCCCCCACTTCGCCCTAAAGCCACAGATCCAGCTTTGGCTATCGGCTGGCAAGCACAACGGGCCAAAGCTCCTTTACGCTTCATACACTAAGTCAAAGGCTGCCGAGTCGATCAACCCGGCCCGCCATTCATCAAATGAACAGCCGCACGACTGACTACTCGCCAACCGGCTTCGCCAGATTGCCGCCAGCCGGCCTAGTGGGTGTTTTGCTTGCACTCAACGTTTAGAGGGACCCAAGTCCTAGGCGCTCCTCTCGAAGAACCGAACTCCTTGTCATGGACCGGAGCCTC